>NC_089503.1:258096588-258444088 GCF_036850995.1 Saccopteryx leptura | reverse complement strand
CATACCATATCAGTTGGTGCTTCCCACTCTTCCCCTCCACCTTTCTCTCTCAAAAATTAATAAATAAAATATTTTTTAAAAAAATAGATGGCGGCCCTGGCCGATTGGCTCAGCGGTAGAGCGTCAGCCTGGCGTGCGGGGGCCATGGGTTTGATTCCCGACCAGGGCACATAGGAGAAGCGCCCATTTGCTTCTCCACTCCCTCCTTCCTCTCTGTCTCTCTCTCCCCCTCCTGCAGCCAAGGCTCCATCGGAGCAAAGATGGCCCGGGCGCTGGGGATGGCTCCTTTGCCTCTGCCCCAGGCGCTAGAGTGGCTCTGGTCTCGGCAGAGCGACGCCTAGGATGGGCAGAGCATCGCCCCCTGGTGGGCAGAGCTTCACCCCTGGTGGGCGTGCCGGGTGGATCCCCGTCGGGTGTATGCGGTAGTCTGTCTGACTGTCTCTCCCCATTTCCAGCTTCAGAAAAATACAAAAAAACCCAAAAACTTAAAAAAAAAAAAAAATGGATGGTGCCTGACCTGTGGTGGCGCAGTGGATAAAGCGTCGACCTGGAAATGCTGAGGTCGCCAGTTCGAAACCCTGGGCTTTCCTGGTCAAGGCACATATGGGAGTTGATGTGCTCCTCCCCCCTGTCTGTCTGTCTGTCTGTCTCTCTCTCTCTCTCCCCCCCCCTCCTCTCTAAAAATGAATAAATTAAAAAAAAAAAAAAAAAAAAGGATGGCAGCCAGACCGGGCAGTGGCGCAGCGGATAGAGCGTTGGACTGGGATGCGGAAGACCCATGTTCGAGACCCCGAGGTCACCAGCTTGAGCAAGGGCTCATCTGGTTTGAGCAAAAGCTCACCAGCTTGAGCCCAAGGTCACTGGCTTGAGCAAGGGGTTACTCGGTCTGCTGAAGGCCCGCGGTCAAGGCACGTATGAGAAAGCAATCAATGAACAATTAAGGTGTTGCAATGCGCAACGAAAAACTAATGATAGATGCTTCTCATCTCTCTCCGTTCCTGTCTGTCTGTCCCTGTCTATCCCTCTCTCTGACACTCTCTCTCTGTGAAAAAAAAAATGGATGGCAGACATAGCTGGCAAAAATATATATATTACCTGTTGAATTAGAGCTTATTTAACAAAATATCCACCAAAATACTACTGTTAAATATATATAGCAAAAAGTACAAAAAGAATAGAAAAAAATATATATATAGCATATCTGATATATCTTGACTTGTGAAGCAGTATACTCTGGAGTTATAAAAAGAATTTTTCTGTATTATTTTTGCTTTAACTCAAAATCAGTTTTGTTTTGCTCAAACTCCACTGTGTCACTGTTAGAACACTTCTCTGTAATGTCTCAGCTCCAGCCTTTGGTAAGAAAGCAGCTTACTGAAGCTCGTTATATTGAAGGGGAAGAGAGAAGCCTGTTTTACTGGGCTCTTGACAAGGGCCTTACACATGTAGTCTTAGATTATGTGTAAAACCCTAGGAAGCAGGAAACACAGCCCCTACTTTGCAAATAAAACTGATGCTTGGAAACATTACACTACTTGCCCAAAGTCAGATCAGCCTGACTTCAGAGCTCATTTGTCTACCCTACTTCCTCAAAAAATCCATACTTCCTCAAAAAATCCATATCTGTGTAAATATTTTATGATTACTGTTAACAGAAAATGCCCATATTTTTAGGGTATGTTCTGCAGCTTCATTTTGTGTGTGTGTGACAGAGACAGAGAGAGAGAGACAGAGAAAGGGACAGATAGGGACAGACAGGAAGGGAGAGAAATGAGAAGCATCAATTCTTCGTTACAGCACCTTAGTTGTTCATTGATTGCTTTCTCATATGTGCCTTGACTGTGGGCCTTCAGTAGACAGAGTAACCCCTTGCTCAAGCCAGCAACCTTAGGTCCAAGCTAGTGAGCTTTTGCTCAAACCAGATGAGCTCGCACTCAAGCTGGCGACCTCAGGGTCTCGAACGTGAATCTTCTGCATCGCAGTCCGACGCTCTATCCACTCACTGTACCACCACTTGGTCAGGCAACCTGTGAATTTTGAACCTGAGTCCTCTGTGTCCCAATCTGATGCTCTATCCACTACACCACCGCCTGGTCAGGCCCGAAGCTTAATTTAATATTAAAAGTTTGTAGATGCTTAGGAATAGAGAGAGAATTTTGAAGAAAAAATAAATTTCATGTGTCAATCCTGATATAATAGACTTTCATACAAATAGTTCACATAGCTTTTCTTTAAACATTGAACTAGAATGTTTTCCAGTGAAAACAAAAAAAGGAAATTACATAAACACATCCTTGGCCTGACCTGTGCTGGTGCAGTGGATAAAGCGTCGACTTGGAATGCTGAGGTCACCGGTTCGAAACCCTGGGCTTACCTGGTCCAGGTTGCAGGAAGTTGATGCTTCCTGCTCTTCCCCTCTTCTCTCTCTCGCTCCCTCTTTCTCTCTTCTCTCTAAAATGAATAAAGTCTTAAAAAAAAAAAACCTTAAAAAAAAAGCACATCCTCTGAGAACTCTGTTGGGAGATAGACACGGTGTTCTTTTTCAGTCTCTCATGATGCCACTTCTAAGTTCATTGTCACATCTCTGGCAAATTGATTATATATTTTTAAGTAATTACATGCAGCCTCGATCTCTCTTATTCTGGAGGTTCATCACTGCACGCTTAGATGAGAGAGCAGTGATCTGCTTATGTTTCAACAGGGTTTGCCTCACAGAATTCCTAGGGGCAGTTAGTTGCAGGTCAGGGTCAGGGGTAAAACTCAGTTTAAGACAGAGACAGCTGGATGCTTTAGTACCTTGCTAAGGCTTACGGTCAGTAAACCATAATAATATAATTCCCTCAGAAGTTTTGATGAATTTTCTAGATTACTTCTGGAGCCCCCTGGTCAAAGTATACTCAGAACTCCTTATTCTCCATTTGGAGACTAGAGTTTTTCAACCTCCTGTCCACAGATCGGTCTGCCAGAAATTTTGTGCCCGTCTGCAAAGGAGTTAACCACTTTGATGTATGAAGATTTTAGACCAAATGATCTTAATTGAATTCGTTTATATTCGGTAAATTTTGGCAGTAATGGTCCCTGAAATAATTCTATTTTCACCAATCCCCAAGTGTAAAAAAAGGTTGAAAATCACTGTCCTACAACATTCCATTTCTTGAGTGACTAAAATTGAACTCTGTGCCAATTTAGAATTTGATAACTTTTTTTTGTGTGTGTGTATTTTTTCTGAAGTTGGAAATGGGGAGGCAGTCAGACAGACTCCCGCATGTGCCCGATGGGGATCCACCCGACATGCCCACCAGGGGGCGATGCTCTGCCCATCTGGGGCATTGCTCTGTTGCAACCAGAGCCATTCTAGCGCCTGAGGCAGAGGCCACAGAGCCATCCTCAGCGCCCGGGCCAACTTTGCTCCAATGGAGCCTTGGCTGCGGGAGGGGAAGAGAGAGACAGAGAGGAAGGAGAGGGGGAGGGGTGGAGAAGCAGATGGGCGCCTCTCCTGTGTGCCCTGGCTGGGAATCAAACCTGGGACTCCCACACGCCAGGCCGACGCTCTACCACTGAGCCAACCGGCCAGGGCCTAACTTTTTTTTTTTTAAGAGAGATAGATGGACAGGGACAGAGACTGGGAGAGAGATGAGAAGCATCAACTTGTAGTTGTGGCACTTTAGTTGTTCATTGATATCTTTCTCACATGTGCTTTGACCAGGGGGCTCCAGCTGAGCAAGTGACCCCTTGCTCAAGCCAGCGACCCTTGGACTTCATGAAAGCCAGTAACCTTTAGGCTCAAGCCAATGACCATAGAGTCATGTCTATGATCCCTTGATCAAGCCAGTGACCCCATGCTCAAGCTGGTGAGCCTGTGCTCAAGTCAGCAACGTTGGGGTTTTGATACTGGGTCCTCAGCATCCCAGGTAGACATTCTATCCACTGCACTTCCACCTGGTCAGGCTAAAATCAATAATTTATTTATTTATTTATTTATTTTTTTTTTTTAAATTTCTGAAGCTGGAAACGGGGAGAGACAGTCAGACTCCCGCATGCGCCCGACCGGGATCCACCCGGCACGCCCACCAGGGGCAACGCTCTGCCCACCAGGGGGCGATGCTCTGCCCCTCCGGGGCGTCGCTCTGCTGCGACCAGAGCCACTCTAGCGCCTGGGGCAGAGGCCAAGGAGCCATCCCCAGCGCCCGGGCCATCTTTGCTCTGATGGAGCCTTGGCTGCGGGAGGGGAAGAGAGAGACAGAGAGGAAGGAGGGGGGGGTGGAGAAGCAAATGGGCGCTTCTCCTATGTGCCCTGGCCGGGAATCGAACCCAGGTCCCCCACACGCCAGGCCGATGCTCTACCGCTGAGCCAACCGGCCAGGGCCTAAAATCAATAATTTTTGAATAGGACTCTAGATTTTACATTTTATAAGAACGTACCAACTGATCACAATCTCTCTCTTGCTTACAATTTGGGGTTATCATTAAGAATGTATGTTGTTGAGCCTGACTGGGCGGTGGCACAGTGGATAGAGAGTCGGACTGGGATGCAGAGGACCCAGGTTCGAGACCCCGAGGTCGCCAGCTTGAGTGTGGGTTCATCTGGTTTGAGCAAAAGCTCACCAGCTTGGACCCAAGGTCACTGGCTTGAGCAAGGGGTCACTCGGTCTGCTGAAGGCCCACAGTCAAGGCACATATGAGAAAGCAATCAATGAACAACTAAGGTGTTGCAATGAAAAACTAATGATTGATGCTTCTCATTTCTCTTCGTTCCTGTCTGTCTGTCCCTATCTATTCCTCTCTCTGACTGTCTGTTTCTGTAAAAAAAAAAAAAAAAGAAAGAAAGAACGTGTGTTGTCTTGGGGCATAATAGTAAGCAACAAGCATTGAGTTTTAAATAAATTCTCCGATTTAGATTTACGTAATTGGCAAAAACAGCTTTGTGAAGTCAAGACTAACATTCCCAAGCAGGGGAGACTGCATAGTTGTAACTATGTCTCAACTCTGTGAATGAGAGCTGGGGCCAGAGCTAGTCAGTTAGTCTCTGAAGCTCTTCCCTGGGTACAAGAACACGGTCAGAGCTTTTGAGCAAGGGCCCCAGACTCAGTCAGCATGTCAGGGATGCTTATTAGACTGCTAAACCTTCCTTTTCTTACTTACATGCTGGTTTACAGTTGAGTCTAAAAGGGGCTACAGGGAACAGAGAAGTGACCTGAACTTGGAAGGGTATCACCAACCACTTAAATATCTCCATGTACAGCCTGACCAGGCGGTGGTGCAGTGGATACAGCGTCGGACTGGGATGCGGAGGACCCAAGTTGGAGACCCCAAGGTCACAGCTTGATTGTGGGCTCATCTGCTTTGAGCAAAACTCACCAGCTTGGACCCAAGGTCGCTGGCTTGAGTAAGGAGTCACTCAGTCTGCTGCAGCCCCACGGTCAAGGCACATATGAGAAAACAATCAATGAACAACTAAGGTGTTGCAACAAAAAACTAATGATTGATGCTTCTCATCTCTCCGTTCCTGTTTGTCTATCCCTCTCTCTGACTCTCTCTGTCTCTGTAAAAAAAAAAAAGAAATCTCCATGTATGTATCTGATTCTTTCTGGACATGTGAGTTTCCTCTGCCTTGAGAATGGTTGTGGCTATCCTGTGGTGATGTATTATACAAGGAAATTGAGAGCAGCTGTTTTTCTTTTTCTTTTTCCTTTTTCTTTTTTTGTAGGACCTGATATTTGTGGATTTGATATCAAGAAAGTTCACGTCATTTTACATTTCAAGAATCAGTATCACTCAAATAAGAAACCAATCAGGTGTAAGGTACAGTAAATTATTTTATATTCAAATCAGTGACTGTGTTAATTCTTGTCAGATGACCATGTAAGTTTAGAGAAAATAATTTTGATCTTAAAATATTTAAGTGAGCCAGGGATGGGTCTTAGCAAACATACCCCTATCCTTGCTTTCCAGTTTAGCAGGCTTATTAGAGACACTTGTCCACTACCTTGGTTCCCTATTGGGAGGGCACATTCACTTTTACTGTGAGCTATGACATTGATTTATAATTTGCCCCATCAGGGTTACAACAGGGTGGTCACATTTTAGCTATCCCCACCATCATTAATGAATGAAGTATTCTTGATTCCATTCCTTTATTCCTGAACAGTAATCTGAAGGAATTATTCTTCAAAATGCCAACATCACATTTAAAAATAGGAATATTTCTAAAATGAAAGCACACACTCTTATCCTTTGACCCTGGGGATCTGTGAAAATGACTTGTTAGGTCTTAGAGCCCACTTTATAACTCAATGGCCTGGCCTGGGGCTTCTACAGAGAGGCAGATTGTGTTAAGTCCCTGGCATGTAAGCCTGTGGAGTGGAAGTATTTTCCCCCAATGTTCCTCCCCTTAGTTGAATATAAGCACCAGGAAAGCTGGAACCTGTCCCTTGAGGCACCCTCAGATGCCACAGCTTTAACATTGGAGGCTTCTGTGAATCTGGATGAATCTGGGCAGGGGCCCAGGTGTGTTTTAAGGTCATTGACAGTGTGGAGCCTGACCAGAGGTTGTGCAGTGGATAAAGCATCGACCTGGGACTCTGAGGTCCCAAGTCAAAACCCTGAGGTCACCAGCTTGAGCACAGGCTCTTCAACTTGAGCGCAGGGTCACCAGCTTGAGTGTGGGATCATCAAGATGATCTCGTTGTCACTGGCTTGAGCCCAAGGTCACTGGCTTGAGCAAGGGGTCACTGGCTTGGCTTGAGCCCCCTGGTCAAGCAATCAGTGACTCAACTATGAGTTGATGCTCTTCTCATCTCTCTCCCTTTCTCTCTCTCTCTCTCAAAATAAAAAAAAAAAAAGGATCATAGATAGTGTGGTATGGAAGCATCTATAACTGTCCCTTATTCAGTCCTAACCCAAGCAGGGGGCAATAGATCTCTTTACAAAACCCCAGTGAATCTGCATTGGTAGCACAGTCCCTCTTGGGGTCCCATCTACTGATATTGTGATTCACTTGGATTATGAGCTCCTCCTCACCCCGTGCCCACCTTGGCTTGGCAACCCACCCGTGGGGCAGCAGGAAGCTCACGATCCAAGTCTTCCTCACCCCACTTCGTATTTGGACCAAAGGGCAGGTCTTTACAATTATTTCCCAAGAAATTGTTCAGTTGCACATCAGGTGTGTGGGAGAGACACTATGGAGGTTGCGAGGTCCAGCCCAGAACATGCCTGGGAGGCCAAAGCATAACCACCTGGGGTCAACAAGCCTTCAGGGCCCAGAAAGACAGTCACAGACTAATGACTTCCTCAGATGTTTGCTGCTGTTTCTGCAACCTGTTTCTAACAGTAAGACACATAACCCTGGCCAGATAGCGCGACTGGTTAGAGAGCCATCACCAAGTGCAGAGGTTCTAGTCCTCAGTCAGGGCACATTCAGGAGCAGCTTGACGTCCTGTCTGTCTGTCTCCCTTCCTCTCTCAAGAAAAGGAAAGAAAAAGAAGATACATCTATTGAAGAAGCACTAATTCACAGCAGCTAGTCAGCATTCTGGTCTTCCCAGTGAGGAGTACCAGTATTCTTTTTATTAAAAAAAAACCCCTATGTTATTTATTTTATTTTTGATTTATTGATTTGGGGGGGGGGGGCGGGATACAGGAACATTAATCTGTTCCTGTATATGCCCTGATCGGGGATTTTATTGGTGACCTCTGTGCTTCCAGATGATGCTCTAACCAACTGGGCTATCTGGCCAGGGCTGAGTACCAGTATTCTCATGGAGGTTCTTATTCATTCTGTGATGCTGGAAAGGAAAGGGTGAGAACCTCTCCTGTAGGCAGTGGTCAGCCCTCAAGTCTGAGCTACATGTTAGAAATATAGCTCAAATGTTCTGGAGAGGGTAGGTGGAGGGACGGGGAGATCACCAGTCAGGGAGACGAGTGAGATTGTCAGGCCAAGGTTGACATGGTTGTGTTTTGAAAGATAACTCAGGAGCAGGATCTGAAGGACTTTGTGATGTTTACAATGTGTGTACCAAAGATGTGGACATTAATTCTCAACACTATTCCTGTTCATTAGGAAGGGAAACGAAGACTAAAAAGGGGACCAGGATAGATTGGGGAGTTGTGTTTGAATGGTTGGCTGTGACATCCAGACTGAGTTGTCAGTAAATTGTTGGAAACTGGGATCTGAAGCTCAGGCTGCTGGCTGGGATTAAAGATGCCTTTTGGAGCCATTTGCATAAGTGTGGGAGAGGATATGATCTCCTGGAGGCTCTTCTCCGGGAGCCACATTCTGGGGGCCCCAACATTGGGACTAGGGAGCCCAAAGTCTAAATTGGGAAAGGAGGTTGAGAGAAAGGCCAGTGGAAAGCAGTGGGAGAGCACTAGCAAAGTGGGTACTCAACTGTCACACCAAGCAGACTGTAGTGTCTATCCTGGACAGAGCCTTTTGCCACTGCGTGGACAGCAGTGGCCTGTTTAGTAGGGCAGAATAGACAGGAACTGAAGAGGCCTTTAGCTTTGGCTGTTGGCTGGGAGAGAATCCTGACACAGACTCTTTAAGATGCTGGGGCAACAGCTCCTAAACCTAAGCATGTCAGTGTCCCTGGAGGGCCTGTGAGGATGACTGGAGGGTCCACCAGGTTCTGACGTAGCAGGTCGGGCCTACCTGGGCACATACATTTCTCAGTGACTCTGATGCTGGGGCTGCACTTTAGAAGCCCTGCTGGAGTATATGGTGCAGGAGTCCTCTCTGTTGCTGACAGGCGGGCATGTCCTGGGCACCCTCAGCCTCCCCAGGCACCCACCACCCACCTCCCACTTCTCTTTAATTGAATGTTTGTTGAATGCTTTTTTTGTTTCTGACCCGGGGCTTTAACCGTGACCTAGAGAGACACTGGGCTTGCTCTCGTGAAGCTTCAATTACTGGACAGCTCAGAACATCAGAAAGTTCTCCCCTGTGTTAGAAATAGAGTGGATTTCATTTGGAATCTTTCATAATATAGAACAGAAAGTGTGGTTTTGCATATAACTTTTTATAAACAGCACTGTTGTCCCATGGTTTGCACAAACCATTGCATCATAACTGTCTGTGGGAGTATAATGGGAGCTAGAACTTTGCACAGAGGGAATTAGCCCAAGAAAATGCTGTTAGCCCTGGCTGGATAGTTTCGTTGGTAGTTATGCACCAGCCTGAAGCATAGAGGTTGCCAGTTCGATCCCCGGTCAGGGCCCACACAGGAACAAATTGATGTTCCTGTGTCTGTCTCTCTTTCTCTCTGGCTAAAATCAATAAATAAAATTTTAATAAAAGAAAAAGAATGCTTCTAGTAGCAGTGTTCTACAAAGGGGTGATTCTTCTGTAGGATACCCTGTTATAGTCCAGTCAACCCCTATTCCTAGAATCTTTCTTCTTGCTGTGTATAACAAGTCTTTGATTGATGATAATTTCAACACGTTTAGGCCTGCCTTGAAACATCTTCTTGTCATCCTTTTCTTGCCTAAAATGTGTAGGTTGATGGCTTTACACACCTCTACACTCTGATCTTAAGACCAGATCTCACTTATGAAGTGAAAATTGATGGCCTAACGATCGAATCTGGTGGCATTGAATATGACTGGAACTTAACATCACTGAAGAAGATGGAGAAGGCTTCAGCAGCGTCTAAGGACTGGAAGCAAGAGGAAGAGCACAAATCCCAGGTGTGAATTTTTCCCAAACAACTAGAATTTGTGCAAGCGAAGTTTGTAAGTACCAGGTTCTAAAAGATTGCTGCATAGCTGGTAATCATGCTGACAATATCATAATGATCAAAATACTCTCTCCAGCACATTTGTGCTGAAACTAGCCATAGATCTGTATGCCTCGAGGTATTTTCAAAGAGTTTTATAATATTTGAGATCAAAGCAAGTAGCCTTTGTTCTTTTTAACCAAGGTTAAATGTATCAGCAACCTTTTTTAAATGATTTTTTTTTGTTATTCAGTATTTGAACATAAAATATTTGGGGGGGGGGCTCACACATGTGGCTGGTGACCAAGATCAGTTAACATAACAACTATATGAATTCCCTAGGGGTGCTGTAAAAAAGCACTATGAAGTAGTTGGCTTAAAGGACAGAAATGTATTGTCTTATACGTAGTTCTTTTTTTTAAAAAAAGGCAGAGATAGACAGGGACAGACAGACAGAAACGGAGAGAGATGAGAAGCATCAATCATTAGTTTCTTGTTGCGAGTTGCGACTTCTTAGTTGTTAATTGATTGCTTTCTCATATGTGCCTTGACCATGGGCCTTCAGTAGACCGAGTGACCCCTTGCTCAAGCCAGTGACCTTGGGTCCAAGCCGGTGAGCTCTTTGCTCAAACCAGATGAGCCCGAGCTCAAGCTGGTGACCTTGGGGTCTCGAACCTGGGTCCTTCCGCATCCCAGTGTGACGCTCTATCTACTGCACCACCGCCTGGTCAGGCCTTATATGTAGTTCTTGAAGCCAGAGTGGGACATCAGTATGTCGGCAGGGCCACATTCCCCCTAAGGTTCTAGAGGATCCTTCCTTCCTTCTTCCAGCATCTGTTGCCTTTAGGCATTCCTTGGCTGATAGACACATCACTCCAGTTTCTGGCTTCAATGCCACGTGGCCTTTTCCTCTTCTTGTGTTTCTTCTATCTCTTATAAAGGCATTTATCATTGGATTCAGGGTCCACCTGAATAATCCAGGTGATCTGCCTTGAGATCTTTATGTTAATTATATCTGCAAAGATCTTTTTTTCTAGCTTCTCAGATTTATTTATTTATTTTAAAGATTTTATTAATTGATTTTACAGAGAGGAGGGGTGGGGAGCAAGAAGTATCAACTCATAGCTGCTTCCTTTAGTTGTTCATTGCTTGCTTGTGATATGTACCTTGACTGGGCAAGCCCAGGGCCCCAAACCAGCGACTTCAGGGTTCTAGGTTGCCACTTTATCCATTGTACAGACCAGGCCAGATTTATTTTTTTTTAATTAAAATTTTTTTTATTTATTAATTTTAGAGAGAAAGGAAGGGAAAGAGAGAGCGAGCCAATTGTTGTTCCACTTATTCATGTATTCATTGGTTGATTCCCATATGTGCCCTGACCAGGGATTGAACTCACAACCTTGGTAAATTGGGATGACACTCTAACCAACTAAACTATGCAGCCAGGGCTACAAACACCCAAATTGAGGATGTGAGCAAATGCTTTTAGAAACTCCCACTAGAGCAACTTTGTTTTTCAGTCTGTTATTTTGTTGTAACATTTTGTTTTGAACACCAGACACTGCACCAAAACATGAGCCACTTATTTGAAGACAGCCATCTTTGCCGCAACTGAGAGTACTGGGTTGATGTTTACAATTAATTTCTGACAACTTATAACTTACTAGTGGCATTGATATCTAATAATTAAATACTTCATCATAAACCCAATATAATTATTAAATCAAAATGGCATCTTGCTTGTTTAGACTATTAAATTATTTGGGCCCTGGCTAATAATTGGCTCAGTGGTAGAGGGTCCGTCTGGTGTGTGGATGTCCTGGGTTTGGTTCCTAGTCAGGGCACACAGAAGTGACCATCTGCCTCTCTACTCTCTCCCTCCCCCTTCTCTCTCTCTTTCCCTTCTGCAGCCATGGGGCTTGATTGGTTTGAGTGCATCTGCCCCAGGTGCTGAGGATGGCTCCTTGGAGACTCCCCCCAGACACTAAAAATAGCTTGGTTGCCAGCATGACCCCAGATCGGCAGAGCATTGGCCCCAGACAGGGGTTGCTGGGTGGATCCTGTTTGGGGCACATGCAGGAGTCTGTCTCTCCATCTCCCTTCCTCTCACTTGGAAAAGGTGAAAAATTTTTTTTAATTATTTGGCAATTCTTTTTTTCCATAGGTAATCAAAAGTTAAGTTCAAAAAAAAAAAAGTTCCATGAATTCGGAATTAATGGAATTAAATCAATGAGCATGCCTTCAGATTAGGGTAAATCCCCAATCATATAAAGTTTTTTCATAATTTCTCAAGAAAAATAATAAATAAAGCAGTTTCCCTCTCCCCTTTCTTACCTTAAAAAGAAACCAAAAAAGTTTTCACCTGGAAAGAGCACTTACTTTAAAAACAAAGCACAGAATGGCAAAGAAACCCTGCAACCTCCCCCCTTCCCCAGCAGTTTGGGTGGAGTCATTCCCCACAGGGGGCTAATCAAGCTTTCAGAAGCTCCTTTTTGAATTGTGTTTTATCCTGTGCTCAGTTCTCTGTGAGATCCTAAAGAGATTAGTTCATTATGGCGGTAGGATCTGATAACTCAGGATTCTATGAGGGAGCCCACAACTCAGATTGAATTGTAACCATTTTCTGGATCCCACCACATCAGTGCTCACCCTTGCCTTTTGGGCTCTGGGCACAAAGCGATAGGAGAGGTGACTAACTTCCATGTATCGATTGTTGAGAAGTTACAGAGTATCATGAAAAAGTGGCTAAGTGAAAAGCATTTACAATTTTGTAGTTCTAAAAGAGAAAACACCATTGTTCATGAGTTTTAAGCCGTTATATGTTTATTTTTTATTGATTGATTTTTAGAGAGGAAGAGAGAAAGAGAGAGAAACATTGATTTATTGTTCCACTCATTTATACTCTTCATTGGTTGATTCTTATATGTGCCCTGACTGTGAATCAAACCCATACGATGCCACTCTAACCAACTGAGCTACCAGGCAGGGCATACCTTTATATGTTTATCTGAATATTAATCCAGAACAACATTTTATCATCCATTATTTTATTCAACAACTATTTATTCAATACCTACTAAGCCATATACATAAGTATGTAGACATGTATATGTATGTATGTGTGTACAAATGTGTATGTATGTTTACCTATATATTTATATAATACATAAATATGTATATATAAATGTATATATATGTATATATATTTGTGTTTATATATCTATAAAAGGACTCAATAATAATTGCTTTTCTCCTGCTACCCAGGTAAATCTTGGGACATTTCTTAGTTGCCCAGCCTTTCTCTAGAACAGTGCATGTGTGACTATGATGTAGGACAGACTTACCCGAACCAGCAGTGAATGTGTATCCCCCTCTCCCACCATCACTTTTTGTTCATCCTTTTCCCGTTAGCCATTATTTCAGGTTTTCCACACTGCTGTTCCTCTCAACAGCGTGAGGGAAGTGTTGCAGGCACACGGGTCGGATGGGGGCTTCGGGAGAATGTCTCAGCCCTCAGTGGGATCTGGACCCTGAGCTCTCAGCCCTCTGTGGGATCTGGACCCTGAGTTCTCAGCCCTCAGCTACAAAATTGAGAAGGAGATGAGGAAACAGCGACCTGGGTCACAGGCCTGTCCCTGTATACTGGTAGCTAAGAAGTTCCTTTGTTAAACCTGAGAATCAATTTTTTTTTCCTTATACATATTTTAAGGACTGGGAGAAGCATTTTCTGGATGCCAGTGCCAGCAAGCCAAGCGACTGGAACAGTGAACTGGACGGGGACTGGCAAGCGTCGGTGCTGCAGAAGCCTCTATACCGGGTGCGTGGTGTCTTCTTCCTGTGACACCCTCGGGCTTCCCCCTCACCTGCAGCATCACTGGGGCCACTACATGTGGTTTGTTATTACAGGATGGTCTGAAACCAGAAGGTATTGATAAAGACGTTTGGCTCCATCAAAAGATGAAAAACACCAACTATTTCACAGAATACGATCTCTCAGAATTTGAGAATATTGGTGCCATCGGGCTGGAGCTTTGGCAGGTTGCGTTGTTGTTGTTGTTTGTTTGTTTTAATTGATTTAGAGAGAGAGAGAAAGTGAGGAGCACAGGAGCATAGATCTGTTCCTTCTTTTTTTTTTTTTTAAGAATTCATATTATTTATTTATTTATTTTTTACAGATACAGAATCAGAGAGAGGGATAGATAGGGACAGACCAGACAGGAATGGAGAGAGATGAGAAGCATCAATCATCAGTTTTTTTGCTTTCTCATATGTGCCTTGACCGTGGGCTTCAGCAGACTGAGTAACCCCTTGCTCAAGCCAGCGACCTTGGGTCCAAGCTGGTGAGCTTTGCTCAAACAAGATGAGCCCGCACTCAAGCTGGCGACCTCGGGGTCTCGAACCTGGGTCCTCAGCATCCCAGTCCGACGCTCTATCCACTGTGCCACCACCTGGTCAGGCATCAATCTGTTCCTGTATGTGCCCTGATCGGGGATCAAACTGGCAACCTCTGTGCTTTGGGACAATGCTTTAAACAACCAAGCTATCTGTCCAGGGCATGGTCACTGGCTTTTAAACTTGCTTTAGCTTAATAGCTCTGAACTTTAGCCTAAACTCCTTAATTCATATAGCTGGCATTCCTTGAACTTCTGCTGTGTGCCTGGAACCCATACCTGGACCTGAGACATATAGCTATGGCCAAAACAGATGAACTTCCCAGCCTTTGAGCACTTCCTATCTGCCTTCCTGCCCCCTGGGAACTGGTTGCTCATCTGCTTCGAGCTGATCTGTGGGTCCATCAGTTTTAGGATGAGATTGGAGATTCTGATGCAGCAGGTTTGGGGTGTAGCTTGAGATTTTGCATTACTACCAAGCTCCCAACTGGTGCTGATGCTGCCAGTCAATGGCCCACATGTTGCACAGTATGGTTCTCGAGCTGAAGTTTTCAAACATCACTGAGTGCTCGAGGCATTGGGGTTCCCAGACCAATTAAATCAGCATCCCTGAGGCTAAGTTCAGGCATCAGGAGTTTCAAAATATTCTTGGTGATCCCAATAGGCAGCCAAGTTTAAGAACCAGTGCCCTGGAGGGAAGGGGCATTCTAGAAATGGGTCTAAGCATATGCTGCTTTGAGAGCTAATCATGGTGACAGTACTGAACAAAATACTATTGTCTCTTGGTGGAAACTTGTTACATTTCTCATATCATCTGCAGGTGAGATCCGGAACCATCTTTGATAACTTCCTGATCACAGACGATGAAGAGTATGCTGAGGATTTTGGCAAGGCCACCTGGGGTGAAACCAAGGTACAATGAACATAATGAACTTTTTTTTCATTATTTATTTATTTCTGTACTTGAGTCTAACTTATAAAAGGGCTTGATGAATTTTTGCTAATAATCATCCCACCCAGATCAAGACAGGGAATGCTACCAGAGTTCCAGGGTCCTCCTCCCAGCCCCTCCCTGCCAGCACCCAACCCCAAAGGAACCACTATTCTATCACCGTAGATTAGTTTAACCTCCTTTTGAAATTCATATAAATGGAGCCATCTAATATTTACTTGTTTAGGCAGTGTTGTGAGATGTATTTATATTACCACATGAAGCAATAGCTCATTTTTCCTGTGAGACTATTCCAGAAGGTATGTATCCATTCTCTGTCAGTGCAGCTTTGGGTGGCTTGTAGCTTGTGGCCTAATGCATTAAGCTGTTAGAATCTTCATGAATATGTCTTTTGGTGAACACAAGCCCAGGAGTGGACAGGCTGGGTCACAAGGTCCCTCACGGCCAAACAGTTTTCAGTGTGTCATCCTATTTTACATTCCCTGAATTTTCTCATTTAGGCTCTGAGGCCTCCTTTTTTTTTTTTTCCCTGAAGTTGGAAACGGGGAGGCAGTCAGACAGACTCCCGCATGTGCCCGACCGGGATCCACCTGGCATGCCCACCAGGGGTGATGCTCCGCTCATCTGGGGCTTCGCTCTGTTGCAACCAGAGCCATTCTAGCGCCTGAGGCAGAGGCCATGGAGCCATCCTCAGCGCCCGGGCCAACTTTGCTCCAATGGAGCCTTGGCTGTGGGAGGGGAAGAGAGAGACAGAGAGAAAGGAGAAGGGGAGGGGTGGAGAAGCAGATGGACGCTTCTCCTGTGTGCCCTGGCCAGGAATCGAACCCAGGACTCCTGCACGCCAGGCTGACGCTCTACCACTGAGCCAACAGCCAGGGCCTGAGGCCTCCTTTTATTGCCCATTCACTGGTCAGCTGGGTGAAGACAGGGACCCATGTGCTCTGAGAACAGAATAAAGGGGGTGTTCATTTATTTCCTGGGGCTGTTGTAACAAATCATCACAAACGGACTGGCTTAAAACAACACAAATCTATTCTCTCAGAATTCTTGAGGCCGAAGTCCAAAATCAGTATTAGTGGGCTGAAATCAAGGCATTAGCAGGGTTGCGCTCCCTCTGGGAGGATCTTTTTCTTGCTTCTTCCAGCTTCTGGTATTCCTTGGTTTATGGCTACATCACTAATCTGCCTGTCTTGATGTGGCCTTCTCTTCTGTGTGTATATTTTAAATCTCTCTGCTTTTCTCTTATGAGGACACTTCTGATGGAATTTAGGCCCACCTGATAATCCAGGATAATCTCAATACGCATAATTTTTTCTTTCTTTTTGTATTTTCTGAAGTTGGAAACGGGAAGCAGTCAGACAGACTCCCGCATGCGCCCGACCGGGATCCACCCGGCACGCCCACCGGGGGCGATGCTCCACCCATCTGGGGCATTGCTCTGTTGCAACCAGAGCCATTCTAGCGCCTGAGGCAAAGGCCATGGAGCCATCCTCAGCGCCCGGGCCAACTTTGCTCCAATGGAGCCTTGGCTGTGGGAGGGGAAGAGAGAGACAGAGAGGAAGGAGAGGGGGAGGGGTGGAGAAGCAGATGGGTGCTTCTCCTGTGTGCCCTGGCCGGGAATCGAACCCAGGACTCCTGCACGCCAGGCCGACGCTCTACCATTGAGCCAACTGGCCAGGGCCTAATTTTTTCTTTTTTAAGCAAGAGAGAGAGAGAGAGGGAGGAACAGACAGACAGGAAGGGAGAGAGATGAGAAGCATCAACTTGTAGTTGCAGCACCTTAGTTGGTCATTGATTGCTTCTTGATGGAGGGGGTGCTCCAGCTAAGCCAGTGACCCCTTGCTCAAGTCAACGACCTTTGAGCTCAAGCCAGTGAGACCATGGGGTCATGTCTATGATCCCACGCTCAATCTGGTGAGTGTGTGCTCAAGCCGGCAACCTTGGGATTTCAAATCTGGGTCCTCAGCATCCCAGGCTGACTCTGTATCCACTGTGCCACCATGTGGTCAGGCTCAATGCATGTAATTTAATCCCATTTGCAAAGACCTTTTCCCCATATAAGGTCACATTGATAAATTCTAGGGATTAGGACTTGATACCCTTGGGGACAACCTCTTTTTTTTTTTGTATTTTTCCCAAGTTAGAAGCAGGGAGGCAGTCAGTCAGACTCTCTCATGTGCCCGACTGGGATCCACCCAGCATGCCCACCAGGGGGTGATGCTCTGCCCCTATGGGGTGTTGCTTCGTTTCGGCCGGAGCCATTCTAGGGCCTGTGGTGGAGGCCATAGAGCTGTCCTCAGTGCCCAGGCCAACTTTGCTCCAATGGAGCCTCGGCTGCGGGAAGGGAAGAGAGAGACAGAGAAGAAGGAGAGGGGGAGGGGTGGAGAAGCAGATGGGCGCTTCTCCTGTGTGCCCTGGCCAGGAATCAAACCCAGGACTTCCACACACTGGGCCGATGCTCTACTGCTGAGCCAGCCAGCCAGGGCTGGGGGCAGCCTCTTCGTTAGCTGCCCTGAGCTGGAGTGGAGGCTTTTAGAAGGCAGGGACAGATTGCACACTAACAGCCCCAAGGAAGCTGAATCCTTGACCATCCAGGTCAGGAGTAGTCAACCTTTTTATACCTACTACCCACTTTTGTATCTCTATTAGTAATAAAATTTTCTAACCACCCACCGGTTCCACAGTAATGGTGATTTATAAAGTAGGGAAGTAACTTTACTTTTTAAAATTTATAAAGCAGAGTTACAGCAAGTTAAAGCATATAATAATAATTATTTACCAAGTACTTTATGTTGGATTTTCACTAAGTTTGGCAGGATAAATTTTTATAAAACACCTTACTATAGTTAAATCTTTTTATTTATACTTTGGTTGCTCCCCTACCGCCCACCATGAAAGCTGAAACGCCCACTAGTGAGCAGTAGGGACCAGGTTGACTACCACTGATCCAGGTCTTTGTTTCTTTTTTTTTTTTTTGTGACAGAGACAGAGAGAAGGACAGGTAGGGACAGACAAACAGGAAAGGAGAGAGATGAGAAGCATCAATTCTTTGTTGTGGCCCCTTAGTTGTTCATTGGTTGCTTTCTCATATGTGCCTTGACCAGGGGTCTACAGCAGAGCAAGTGACCCCTTCCTTGTTCAAGCCAGTGACCTTGGGCTCAAGCCAATGACTTTGGGCTTCAAGCCAGCGACCTTTGGGCTCAAGCTGGTGAGCCTATTCTCAAACTAGATGAGCTCATGCTCAAGCTGGTGACCCCGGGGTTTTGAACCTGAGTCTCCTGTGTTCCAGTGCGATGCTCCATCCACTGCGCTACCACCTGATCAGGCTAGGTCTTTGTTTCTTTCTGTAGAACCCAGAAAGGGAGATGGATGCCATTCAGGCCAAAGAGGAAGTGAAGAAGGCCCAAGAGGAAGACGAGGAGGAACTGCTGATGGGCAAGTTTAATGGGAAAGAAAATAAATTCAGGAGATCTCACAGGAGGGATGAACTTTAGTTATCCCCACCCCAGATAAAGATGACCAGTAAACCTTGTTTTCACTTTACATTTAAAAGCTCAAAAGTCTACACGTGGTAATATGTCCAATTTGTTCTTATGCTTCTTGGGGGTTTCCTCAAGCCCCGCCCCTGTGCATGAGCTGTTTCCTCTGGACAAACCTGAGTGCTGGAAGCCAGAGGCTGGTGAGAGTCTGCCCAAAAACCTGATGCTCTTTCTTAACACCCCCAAATGTTTTATAAATAAAAGTTGGTAGAACCTATTTTGAAAAAGGGCAAATGATGCCTTATTTCTTTGGTTTGTAAATTACTAATAACATATGAGAAAATTTTCTAATATGAAATTTTTACACAACATTTTCAGCATGGCTCTGCGTGCTCTATTGGCATCCCAATCATTTTGGAGAAATCCGGCCTCATGCACAGACATCTGATGTGCCATGAAGAAGCTGATGCTTTCCATACTCTGTGACTCAGTCTTAATTATTATTATTATTTTTTTTTACAGAGACAAAGAGAGAGTCAGAGGGAGGGATAGATAGGGACAGACAGACAGGAACGGAGAGAGATGAGAAGCATCAATCATCAGTTTTTCGTTGCGACACCTTAGTTGTTCATTGATTGCTTTCTCATATGTGCCTTGACTGCGGGCCTTCAGCAGACCGAGTAACCCCTTGCTCGAGCCAGTAACCTTGGGTCCAAGCTGGTGAGCTAGGCTCAAACCAGATGAGCCCGCACTCAAGCTGGCGACCTCGGGGTCTCGAACCTGAGTCCTCTGCATCCCAGTCCAATGCTCTATCCACTGCACCACCACCTAGTCAGGCCAGTCTTAATTATTTTTATTTATTTATTCTTTTTTTTTTTTTTAGAGAGGAGAGACAGAGAGAGAGAGAGAGAGAAAGAGAAGGGGGGTTAAGCAAGAAGCATTGACTCCCATATGTGTCTTGACCAGGCAAGCCCAGGGTTTTGAACTGGCAACCTCAGCATTCCAGGTCGATGTTTTATCCACTGCGCCACCACAGGTCAGGCACTCTGTGACCCATTCTGTGACCATAGTTCTCTGTATTGCAAAGGAATGAAATTCATTTTCTTAAGTGGAAATAACGATTACTTCTCATTTAATATTTTTCTTTCAAATAAAATAGCAGTCTTCTGTTTCAGAGAGACCTGTTTTCCTGCAAAAACTTGTGTTAGAAATAATTAAATTGAGGACACCAGAAATTTGGAATCCAGTGATATTACAAATAAGCTGAGTAAATTGGAAATTATATATGGTATATCGATAGATGATCAGTGTGAAAAGTCCACGCAGAAAGTAAAATTCTGGCAAGTTTTGTTCTCACTTTGGCCAAAGCTGGCAGACCTTCAAACTTGGGATTTTTTTAGCTGATGGCTGCATTGGTCTTCACGGTTCATCAGGGGTTGATCGTCAGTCTCAGAAACTAAATACTCCCTTGCTGTGCAGGGGTGGGATTCAAACACTATCTACCTCTTTCACCTCTGAGTAATAAAGGAGAGCCAGGCCTGACTAGGCAGTGGTGCAGTGGATAGAGTGTCGGACTGGGATGCGGAGGACCCAGGTTCGAGACCTCAAGGTCACCAGCTTGAGCGTGGGCTCTTCTGGTTTGAGCAAAAAGCTCACCAGCTTGGACCCAAGGTTGCTGGCTCGAGCAAGGGGTTACTTGGTCTGCTGTGGCCCCCCTATCAAGGCACATATGAAAAAGCAATCAGTGAACAAGTAAGGTGTTGCAACAAAAAACTGATGATTGATGCTTCTCATCTCTCTCTGTTCCTGTCTGTCTATCCCTCTCTCTGACTCTCTCTGTTTCTGTAAAAAAAAAAAAAAAAAAAAAGGAGAGCCAGGCCTATGGAAAAAATGCCAGAAACAGTTGTACAAAGATGGGTGGGATCAGCACAGATGCTCTGAGTTCATCTCTTTTTTTTTTATTTATTTTATTTTATTTTATTTTTTCATTTTTCCGAAGCTGGAAACGGGGAGGCAGTCAGACAGACTCCCACATGCGCCCGACCGGGATCCACCTGGCATGCCCACCAGGGGGCGATGCTCCGCCCATCTGGGGCATTGCTCTGTTGCATCCAGAGCCACTCTAGCGCCTGAGGCAGAGGCCACAGAGCCATCCCCAGCGCCCGGGCCATCTTTGCTCCAATGGAGCCTCGGCTGCAGGAGGGGAAGAGAGAAACAGAGAGGAAGGAGAGGGGGAAGGGTGGAGAAGCAGATGGGCGCTTCTCCTGTGTGCCCCGGCCGGGAATCGAACCCGGGACTCCTGCACACCAGGCCGACGCTCTACCGCTGAGCCAACCGGCCAGGGCCTGAGTTCATCTCTTGAAGTAGCACTGTCCGGAGAAATTTCTGTGAAGATGGAGACAGTCCCTCTCTAAGCTGGCCAATACAGTAGCCACTGTCTGTATGTGAACCCTTGAGATGTGTTTTCTAGAGTAGCTTTAGGTTCACAGCAAAACTGAGTGAAAAGGAGAGAGCTCTCATATATGCCCTGTCCCCAGATCCGTACAACTCCCCCTACCAACCACATTGCCCACCACAGTGGTACACTTGTCACAGTTAATGAACTGACATGTCATTATCACCTAGAGTGGATAGTTTGCGTTGGGGTTCACTACTGGTGTTATACATTGCATAAAGAAATGGATTTTTAAAAAATATTTTATATATTGATTTTTAGAGAGAGGGGAGAGAGAGAGAGAAGGGGCAGAAAGCATCAACTCCCATATGTACCTTGACCAGGCAAGCCCAAGGTTTCGAACTGGCAACCTCAGTGTTCCAGGTCGACGCTTTATCCCACTGCGGCACCACAGGTCAGGCCAAGAAATGGATTTTAAATCTTATGTCATTGTAATTAATTAAAATTTACATAGCCACACATGGTGACTGGCCACCATGTTGGGCAACTTTAGTGAGAAAGTCCCCATGTCAGTTGATCACTGCCAAGCATGGTGACCAAGCAGTAAGTGGAATCCTAGGCCATTCAGGCCAGCCATGTGGGGCTCACCCCACCAAGTCTCTTTTTTCAGCCAAGAAGGTGCAGGAGAGTCTGCTGTCGATGCCCTTATGGACTCTCACATGCAGACTGGAAGCCACACACATTTCCCAGGTACCCTTGCCCACCAGTTTCCCGTGTTCTGTAAAAAGGAAGTCTGAAGGCAGGTTGAGAAAAGCCATTATTTCCAGGTTTCTGCCAACATCTTAGGCAGTGGGGACAACAGTACTGACTTCAATAACAATGGCAGGACTGGTGAGGGAGCCCAGTGATTATTGGTTTTGGGTAATACCTTTTCCCTTTGACATTTAGTCCTGAAGAGGCTGGCAGCTTTCTACAGTTTCTAATTTAGGTAACCTCACACACCCCTTTCTGCTTTTCTGATACTTTTGTACTCAAGCTCCTGTATCTAATGTCCTCTGTTTGAAATATCTAGAATAACTTCTCTTTTTCTCATGGAACATGGACCTGGAAAAGTGCTCAAGGTAGCTCAAAACCTCCATTACCTCCACCTGGACCACTGTTACATCTTTCCAGGTGGCCCACTTGCTTCCATCCCTCTCCTCTCAGTCCACTTTGCCTACTGCATCCAGACTCACTGTACTAGAACACAGATCTGATTGTGTTCAGAACCCTCTGGCGGATGCATTCTCCCTCCTGGGAGCACACCTGTGCCTTTACCTTTCACCTCTTCTTCCCCCAGGGCATGCATCTCCTAAACTCTGAGGGATCCCACAAGACTTGCAATCGGGAGCAATGGGCAGCGGCAGCTTGTCTGAGGCTAACCCCTTGAACCTGTCTCCAAGGACCCCTTTTCTTTGACTTTCCAGTGAGCTGACAGCAGCCCCACATTGAATGACTTCTTTCACTGTGACTTTTATTTCTTGGTGAGCCAAAGCAACCCCACCTAGGCTCTTTCCTGTTGCTTCTTCTGTTTTAAGCCCTTCCTTGTTTTATTGTCCCCAACTTAAATGTGTTCTCAAAATCAAAACAAAAACCCTGTGGTGTTGTATTTGAACAGTGAGAAACAGACATTTTCCCATACAGTTAAGTAGCCAAATTAAGAAGTCTTTATTTTAAAGCCAGCGACCACCTCACGGAGACCTAAGTCATTCAAATCATGTGGCCCTGAACACAGTTTGGGGCCAGCTTTTTTTTTTTTTTTTTTTGTATTTTTTTTTCTGAAGCCGGAAACGGGGAGAGACAGTCAGACAGACTCCCGTATGTGCCCGACCGGGATCCACCCGGCATGCCCACCAGGGGCTACGCTCTGCCCACCAGGGGGCGATGCTCTGCCCCTCCGGGGCGTCGCTCTGCCTCGACCAGAGCCACTCTAGCGCCTGGGGCAGAGGCCAAGGAGCCATCCCCAGCGCCCGGGCCATCTTTGCTCCAATGGAGCCTTGGCTGCGGGAGGGGAAGAGAGAGACAGAGAGGAAGGAGGGGGTGGGGGTGGAGAAGCAAATGGGCGCTTCTCCTATGTGCCCTGGCCGGGAATTGAACCCGGGTCCCCCGCACACCAGGCCGACACTCTACCGCTGATCCAACCGGCCAGGGCCTGGGGCCAGCTTTTAAAGACAAAATCACATACTGATTGGGGGATGGGAAGAAGGGAGAACTCAGCAAAACATGGTACAAAAGCAATAAAACATATTCATGAATCTTGCTAACAAGCTTATTAAATCTTACTGTCTTGTTACAATGTTTATCTAGAGGATCAATTTAAAGAAAAAATATTTTTACACACTAAGACCATAAACTCTGAAGATAATAACACAGTAGTGATAAATGTTTCACATGCTTAACAAAGACATTTCTAAACATTCCAGGATTTACGACCCACCACTGACACATCTGCAATTTGGTAAAACTAACTTTAAGGCCCGGGGTAGGGAGTTTTAGACCTAAGTAAGTTCTGGGGTCACTTAGAGTTTAAGATGGAAGAGAAGCTAAATGAAGTTATTTATGCTAAGAGCCTTTTTAAAGTTACCTACTACTAAAAGCCTTTCTTTTCTATATTTCACTGGCAGCTTCCCATTGCTGTTTGCACAGGGCCATAGGAGCACAGTGAGACTGAGAACTTGGAGCTCAGAGAGCAAGGCAGTCTCAAGATGAGGCTGAATCATGTGTGGTCTTGCCTTGTCTTGAGACTTTCTTGCTGTCTGAGCTCCAGAGCCTAAAATCACTGTAATTCTAAATTCCTCGGCTACCTGTTTGCCATGGTCCTCAGCTCCTACCTCACCAAATGCATGGTCCATCTTTAAGTGGCATACCCTTAGAGTACTCGGTAGAACCTATCTTATCACTGTTTATAATGGTCTATTTCTTCATGTGATTATTTGATGCCTTTTTATTTTCCTTTAGATCAGCGGTTCTCACAATGGGGCTCTGGGACCAGCTGCTTCAGCATCTCCTGGAGATTTGTCGGAAATGCACAAATCTCAGGCCCCGCTCAGATCTATAAATCAGAATTAGAAATCCAGTCTCTTTGACAAGCCTTTTAAGTTGTTCTGACACATCTCCAGGGCTAGATCCTCCCACTCTAGGCTGTTGAGGTGGGTAGAGGTTGTGTCTGCCTGGTTCAACATTGGAGCACCTCTGCTGAGACTAGGAATGCTCAAGTAATATTTGATGGGTAAATGGTTGTTGAGTGAATCACAAAGCATGCTATACTCATCTGAATGGCATGAGGCATACTAAGTCACTGAAGACATTACAGCAAGAAGTTCTTGAAACTCCGGAATGGAGCAGGTGGACAGGAAGCTGTGCCCAGACTCCGAGATCATATGGACTTCTAGCTTACTTGCTTAAGAAACAGTGGCCAGGCACCACCACAGGGGACCAGGTAAGTGAGAGGTGGCCAACCTGCCCGGAAGAAACCTTGGGCCACTGTGGTCAGCTGCCTGGCTGTTCCTTCCTTCGATCCTGTTAGTAGAAACCCACCACAGATGAGTGGGTGTCCATAGCCATTGGAAGGCAAAACGAGTTAAAACTTTTAACATCCAAAAAAACCCCAACTTTTAATATCCATGGAAGAAAGTCTAAACCACCAGCAGCAGTGACAGGTGGAAAAGGCAAAATAACATGTCCACTGTCCTGTAGTGGGCAGGTCTTTTTCACATATCAAGTAGTGGGGAGAAAATGTAAGTTGTTTTGAAAGAATTTATGTTGGCTATAGATAAAGGAGGTGGGAGAAGGTGAGGCAAGCTAATTCTAGGACAAGGACAGAGTCCCTAAGTTGTAGTTGACAAGTCCAGAAAGTTCCTGTGTAAAGAAGCAGCAGAGGCTCCTGGGGTTTGAAGTTGCCTGGCTGTTCTTTAGATAATCGTAAAAATACTCAGGCAGGTAAACAGTCTTGTTAGCTGGTCCCCAGCTGTTAACAGCCTAACTATGCTGTTCTTTTTTCTCTCACTCTCACTGTAATTTAATTTAGAACACCTCAGAATTTTTCTCTTATCAGTGTCTAAATAAATAAATGCCTCTCCAGGAATGGTACTCCAGCAAACATCAGGTGCTTGCTCTGTGCTGAGCACAGTGCACAGTGTGAGGCATAGAAGTAGAACAGCAAACGCAACCATTCCCTCTTTTCAAGAGCAGCTGAGGGGCTAGAGAGGCTACTTAAGTGACTTCCCAAAGTCACACACCTAGAATGTGGAGGGTGGGAACTGACCCCAGGCGAGGTTGTGTCACAACCCAGTTTAGCCAAAGCACTAAGGGGCCAGACCCAGATTCATACATAGACACACAGCTATCCCAGGAACAGGGCACCACGTGGGGCAGGGAGCTGGTCCCGATTCCCTCCTGAGTGGGCAACCTCATAATGTGTTTGCCAGTTGCACTTTGCAGGGAAAGGCGAATGGAATCCCTAGACGAGGGCTCAGCATCGGCAAGGACATGCAGAACTGTAAGATGACCAACTTTTTTACAATGAAAAGGAGAACAAAAATAAATTGAGGAAAACAACATCATAAATAAAAGAAACATTTTATTATTTGCAACAATAATACACTATAATATAAATGCATAATAAAAACATTTGTAATATTTTATATTGCAGTTATGCTTACATGCCTATTAATTTTTAATAATTGTAAGAAAAAAGTACTCATTTAGATACAAATACGTCACATCACATGCAATGGATCAACTCTGCATCAATTGAATATGGACATTTACAGATTAGTCTTCTAATATCAAAAAGGAGGACATGTAGGAGGACACTTTTCGAGGGAGGACGGAACTTACAAAAGAAGGACTATCCTCCTTAAAGGAGGACGATTGGTCACCTTAAGAACTAAAACATGGCAAAAAAAAACCACTAAAGCATAGCAAAGTCTGGTACCTGGCCAGTGGCTGTGAGGGAGACCACACTGCGTTAGGGTCTACAGACCCTGCCAGCTTCCCTGGTCCCGCCCCCTTCCGGCTTGGCTAGGCGCGCCCTCGACCCCGCCCCTGTAGACTCGGATACGCGTGCGCAGCTTCGCTTCGGCCTTGCCCACTCCCGGAACGGCTGTGCGCGCATCTTCCCGCTCAGAACTGCGCACGCGCGGCACCGCCCCCTCCCCCGGCGCTCGGAACCGAGTCCGTGGGAAAATGGCGGCGCCGCTCCTCCCGCTTTCTCAGCAGGTATGGGCCGGGCGGGTAGGCGGGGGTGCGACGCTGGGGCTTGAGGTGGGCGCCACAGGTAGGCCGAGGGGCCGGCGGGTCTGACTGATCGGCAGCAGCTCGCTCTGAGGTGTCCCGGAGGAGGACGCCCAAGGGGGCTGGCTGTTCTGAAGGTGACAGGCCGGTCCGGGGCCTCCCGCGGCCAAGCGACCCTTGGCGGGGTCGACCAGGAGGGACTGCGGCTCTTTATATGCTTGGCCTGGGGCCCGGACCCAGCCGCCTTTCGTCACAGCTCCCAGGCCGGGCGAGGCACAGTGGCATTAGACTCCCTCCTGCGGAGATGGGCTAGGGGAGCGAGCATCTCTGCCGGTGCCGCGGCCCCGCGTGTCTTTGTCTCTTGCTCTCTCGGTGCTTTGGTGGACAGTGTTCCCGCCGGGGTGGAGGGTAGAGCCCCTCTGGAGCAGGACCCGTCAGCAGCGGGATCCTGGACTCATCTCTCCCTGCCTTGGGAGCTGCTTCGGCCACCCTAGATCCATGAAAGGGGGCGGGGATTGTCGCAAAGTCTCCAGGCGCCTTTCTGTGACCTCAAGTCCGTCCGATGATCTTTATAAGGGACCGTAACTGTGGCGCAACACGGACGTGCAAAAAAAGAGTTATGCGCAAGCAGCCCTGCTTTCTGGGAGGAGAGGGACGTTCATTCATTTATCCATAGGTTCGATGTGCGTTGGGGCAGGTGCTGCGAGCGCAGCAATCACTCAGACAGGGTCGCTGCTCTCCTGGAGGTGACACCGTCGTAGGAACTAAAAACTACCTGTGTCTTGCTAATAACAGATGCGTTTATTTGCTGAATACCTGTGTTGTATTTGGTGTAATATCATATTATAGGTACTTCGCCAGAATTACCTAGCACAGCACCGGGATTAAGAACAAGAACACAGGGTCACATCATTTTGTGTTCAGATCTTGGCTCCAGCACTCAGATTTCCTCTGAGTGTCTGACTCTCCAGTCCTCAGTTACCTCATTTGGAAAATAGGAATAAAAACGTTGAGAAAATGTGAAGATTAAGCATGTAAAACCTTAAATTAGAAGCATTCAGTGATATTTAATTCTCTGGCAGATTTGGACATATGGGAATAGAGACCACAGCAATAAAAAGGCCAAATCCTAGGAGAGCTGATAGGCAGGTTGACATGCGTGGTCAACTGATCCACGGAGACAGACATACGTGGAGACATACTTGCTAATTCTGCAGGAACTAGCCAGTTTTAACTCACTAAATTTAGTCTAGGCCTGTCTGAGTTGGAACTTGCTTAGGCTCATTTAATGAGAAAAAAATTTTGTGGGTTTTTTTTTTGGTTGTGGTAGGGGAATCTTTTTTAACTTTCTGTCAAATTTTGCCACTAGCCTTAATTTGAACTTTGATAACAGTAGCTAATGTTTACTGAGTGCTTTAGAGTTTATTAAGGGCTATCTAACATGTTGGCATTTATCAGCACAACAAAGAGAAGATTCTTATTTTACTGCTAAAGGATTGGCTTTAGGGGAAGACAGGGACTTGCTGCTGTGAGATAAGATGTGAAAATCTGAATCAGATCAATTAGGTGATGTGATTCACTTGCTTAGAACCTTTTAGAATAAAATCCCAGTTTTTCCCCAGGAAGCCCTACTGGCCAGGTGTCGCCTGCTCTCTGGCACCCATGCTGCAGTCATACTTCATGCTTGCTGCTTTTCTGTTCTTCTCATAGTCCAGGTTCTCTTTTCTCAGGGTGACCCCCCAAGTAGTTCCTTCTCCCTGAAGCACCCTTCCTTTCTTCTTCCTTTGATCTTCCAGTGCCTGGCTTATTGCCTTCCTTCAGGTGGCAGCTCAAATGTCACTCTTCCTAGCAACCTTTTCTGGTCACCTGTCTTTAGACTTCTTGATCCTGAGTGTTCGGTGTGGGTTTAGGAGCATGGGATCAAGAAGCCTGTGCCTGCTGTTACTGGGTGCCCAGATTACTGGGGAGACAGATTGCAAACAGACCCATAGACACCTGTGGACTGTGACCAGTGCTGAGGGGCAGTGTGAGGAAGACACTGCTGGGGGAGACAGGGTCTGCTTATGACAGGTGCCATGAAGTGGGGACCAGCTACTTGTACTGCCCAACAGTACTTGTAGGAGGCTTTCTTCTCTGTGGCATGGGGGCTGGGGGTGGGAGCAAAATTGAACAAGGAGTTGTAAGAGACTGACAGCCTGGATCCTCTGACATCTGACAAGTTCAGGTCACTGATTTCTGTGCTTTTTTCCTATTTCTTTCCTTATTTGTTCATTGAATGAAGGCATAGCCAGGTTTTCTGCCTTTAGGTAATTATGTCTACATCTCTCTAAACTTGTTCTTAAATTGAAGCGTTGTTCTAGGTGTTCCTGTTGACCCAGGTGTGGGGCTCAGCCCTTCCAGGCACTTCCAGTTTGGCTGAGGGGATCACGGTTCACAGATAATTATAGGGGAAGGATGGATATGATTCCAGGATAATTTCTGATTGGAGCAGTGGGGAGCCCCCTGGAGTTGGAGGCTGTGATCTGATTGGATTGAGGTGTAGGGCACACTTGGAATGTGGGTGGCCATTTGAAGGTGAGTAAGGTGGTTAGCTAGTGTTTTTTTAGAGGGGCAGAGAGGGGTGTTTTCCCTCCATTCCAGTACTGCCTATGCTTTTCCCATCAGCGATTTTCCTGGTCTGCTCCCTACTCTCTGACATCTTTATGACATCTCCTTTCCTATAGCCTGAAGATAAATCTTGTCAGTTCATTAAGTCTGTAGTTCTTCCTCTGGGAGTGATTCCCCCCCCCCACCCCCCCATCAGCATCTTATTGATTTCTGTTTGTTTCTGCACAGCTTTCCTTTACCTTACCCATACCAGAAACACAGCTGTGTTACGTCTTTGTACCATGCACTTTCACAAGTTACTGGCAACTGGCCATTCTTAACTCCAGCGGCCATTGTTGGGGCTGATCCTCCTCCAGACACTTGTCACTGTAGCCCCATCCATGAGCCTTCACACTCTCTTCTGCCTTCAAATGTCAGCCTTCTCTGCCTGCATACATACTGTGTGGTCCGTCTTTGGCATATTCATACACCACACTCGAAATCTGCCTTCCCTCATTTCTTCTGGAGTCCAACCACCTGTTTCTCCTTTGCCCCTGCCAGCCTCCTGTACTCTGGAACCAGCCACCTCCTTGCCACCTCCTTACCACGCCCACAACTTCATGGGCTGGGGCTGTTCTACTTCCTGCTGAGACTCTTCCTCCCAGTTCATCCCACATCACTGGAATTCTAAAACGCATCCTTATCCATCTTCCTGCTCCAGAAACCTCTAGGGGCTCCCATTCCCCTCCCTGTTGTATGTCCAGCTTGACTGCTCCTGGCCTGGTATTCCCACAGCTCCTGCTCCTGCTCCACCTGACCGTCTGGGCTTGCTTTCTCACTCATTCTTCCATCATCTCTATGCAAACCCCTTACTGTTCCCAGTGCTCCTCCCAACCCCCATGGCTCTATAGCTGGAACCTCATACTGTGATCTCCAGCTGCTCTTAGAGGCCTATTTGGTGGTGTCTTCTCTTAGCCCCACATGAGTGGGAGCTCTCCCTCCTGTCTCTATTCTGAGTCCCTTGTGTGGCCTCTGGACCTAGTGATCACATGGTAACTGGAGGAAAGCATTGGGCTCCTTGGTAAGGAGAGTCTTTCCTGTGTCCAAGGAGTTCCATTGCTCCGCCCCCACCCAGTCACTGGTGTCCTCCACCCTTTGTTATGTGCTTCTTTTCCCATTTTGCAAATGGGAAACAGACTCAGAGATTGCAATAACTTGCTAAAGTCCCATAGCTGGTGGGTGCACAGCTGGGGTTTACCCACATCCATCTGCCTGCAAAACCCTGTTCTTTCTACTCTTCCAGGCAGCCTGCTGGGCAGCCTGCCCAGACAACACCCGGCCAGTGTGTCTAGAATGAATGCCCAGTGCTTGGGACACTTGTTTGTCCATTTGTCCCTTGCTTTTTTCTCCAAAATATTGTAATTGCTAGTTTCTCTATCTTACTAGAATGCTAATGGTGATGCAAAATAAATTAATGGGCAGAGAGCCAGGTTTGAGAGTAAAGTGTGGATGCAGAATTTCTTGTCTTTCTCTGTCTTATTGACCTTCATTGGCCTGTTTTTTGTTGATTAAGTAGCTCCCAATCAAGAAAGAACTTGTAAGTTTTGCCTCCTCTGCCCCAATTTTGAACTTTAAAGCAACTTTCCCATGTCTGGTTCTTAACCCCAGTCAGCTGATCTGGGAATTGGAGTCTGTGTCTTGGATCAGATGGTACCCTAGAGCTAAGTGTCCACTCTAATGCCTCAGGCTGTGCTGCCATGTTACTGACAGACAGACACATTGCCACCATCCAGGTGACAGGTGCCTCCTCAGCCCCACTCCTGGGGGTGCTCTCAGAGTCTCCCTGCCTTGGCCAGATCTGAGTGTCCATGCAGAAATCTACATATTTTTCCTCAAAGAAGACTCTAAGCCCCATTATCATTTGAGGTCTCTTCAAGTGCCTGTATTTCAGTGTTAGGGTCCCCAGGTAGTTTCTCAGTGCCCTTAGTTGTGTAGTATTTTCTTTTTCTTTCTTTCTTTCTTTTTTTTTTGGTGACAGAGACAGAGAGGGACAGATAGGGACAGACAGGAGGGGAGAGAGATGAGAAGCATCAATTCATAGTTGCGCACCTTCATTGTTCATTGGTTGCTTTTCATAGGTGCCTTGATGGGGGGGGGGCCTCCAGAAGAGGGGATGACCCCCTTTTTTGTGTGTGTGTATTTTTCTGAAGTTGGAAACAGGGAGGCAGTCAGACAGACTCCCGCATGCATCTGACCGTGATCTACCCGGCATGCCCACCAGGGGGCGATGCTCTGCCCATTTGGGGCGTCGTTCTGTTGCAACCAGAGCCATTCTAGCGCCTGAGGCAGAGGCCATGGAGCCATCCTCAGCGCCTGGGCCAACTTTGCTCCAATGGAGCCTTGGCTGCGGGAGGGGAAGAGAGAGACAGAGAGGAAGGAGAGGGGGAGGGGTGGAGAAGCAGATGGGTGCTTCTCCTGTGTGCCCTGGTCGGGAGTTGAACCCGGGACTCCTGCACGCCAGGCTGACGCTCTACCACTGAGCCAACCAGCCAGGGCTGAGAGTGACCCCTTGCTCAAGCCAATGACCTTGGCTCAAGCCAGCGACCTTGGGTTTCAAGCCAGTGACCTTTGGGCTCAAGCCAGCAACCATAGGGTCATGTCCATGATCCCACGTTCAAGCCAGCGACCCCGCGCTCAAGCTGGTGAACCTGCACTCAAGCCAAATGAGCCCGTGCTCAAGCCAGCAACCTTAGAGTTTCGAACCTGGGTCCTCTGCATCCCAGTCTGAGGCTCCATCCACTGTGCCACTGCCTGGTCAGGCAGATGTGTAGTATTTTCTGCACCTCAGTTTCACCATCTGCAAATTGGGACTAACTCAGTTTTATATATCTGCCTCACAGCAGTGGAGTGTCAAGATCCTGCAGGGTGATGGATCTGCTGTCCCTGTGTTTGTGTGCCCTTCTTTCAGCAAGTATTTACTGGGCATCTTCTCTTTGCTGTGTGCTTTCTGGGCAGTGGGATGTAGCAGTGATCCTGAACCCAACCGTACCCCATGGAGCTACGACTCTAAGGAAATGAGCAAGTGCCTTCCTAGTTGGTCTTGTGTCAGTGGGATCGTGCTGTGAGAGCTGTGAAGCGAGAACCCGTATGTGAGGTCCAGGAAGGCCTCACCACGATGGTGCCAAGGACTGAGCAGAAAAGGTATTTTGGATTACTTGGTTTATTCTGCCAGTCATTCTGGTTGGTCTTATCCTCACTTTATAAATGGTAAACTGAGGCTGGTAGGCGTTACGGTACTTGCGAGAAGGTTGTATCTAGCAAACTGTGTTCATAGGGCTCTTTCTGACTGAGATCTGGGCTCTGCATTGCATTGTAGTTTCCTGTTTTTGAAATTGTTTTTTAACTGCTAAGCGTTACAACAGTGTGAGATCTCATTTGTTTTTAAACATTGGTTGTCCTGCGTAAACACTAGATACTGTGTGGAGTCTGGTGGGGAGAAGGTCTCCTGTTTTAAATTTTATTTTATTGTTTTGATCTCATCTCATTGAAAGGCGGAGGGAGAAATGGAAAGATCTCATCTTTACGAGGGATCATCAGGTTTCCCTACCAGAGTGGGTGCTTAATGCTTTAAGACTGAGGTACAAGAAGTGGGCCACGCCTGGCTCACAGGAAGGTCAGGCTACAAGTGGTCCAACTGGGGGAGGGGTGGATAACTCGCTTCCACTTGGTATATTGGAAATGTGGTATTTGGACTGGCAACACTGGAAAGGGAGGGAGGAATGGCCTCTTAGGGGCAAAGCAGAATGAGCAGAGCCAAAAGCCAGAATTCCATCTCAAAGGGCCAAATGTGAGGCTGGGGCTGGGACTCTGGAGTCCATATCCCTCTTTTAATTAGGGTGACTTAGGATGAAGGGTTGGTAAAGGAGAAACAGGAGTCTGTGCCTGGCCTACAAATTGGCCGAGACAAAAGGTTTCTGCTTGTCCGGAGAGTGGCTGATGACGGATGTGGGGGAGGGAGACCTTCTAAAGGCTGCTCCTGTGTAGGATACTTTGTCTGCCATGGTATTGCCAGCTCTTAGTGCCACAGCCATTGGAGAGAAGTAGTTGCACAGATGACCACAAACAGCCTTCTCCTGATTTCCATCTGGCTGCCTGCTAGGTGGGATTCTTATAGTCTTGAATGCAGAATCCTTTTACTGATTACATTTCAGACTGGCTGATAAAAAGTCACTTTTCCTTTTCTACACACTGGTTGAAAGCAGGGAGAGGAAACCTGGCCGCCACTGTCAATACTGGATCGGGCCTGTGCCTAGGATCAGCCCGTGTTTCCTGCAGCTCCCAGATCTGCCTTCCCTGTTCACTCTGCCTGTGTGGCCCCTTGGCCCTTCTTTCTTTCTTTTCTTTAGATTTTATTTATTCATTTTAGAGAAGAGAGAAAGAAGGGGGGAGAAGTAGGAAGCATCAACTCCCATATGTGCCTTGACCAGGCAAGCCAAGGGTTTCAAACCAGCGACTTCAGTGTTGTGTTCCAGGTTGATGCTTTATCCACTGTGACTCCTCAGGTCAGGTCTTGGCCCTTCTTTCAGTTGCTTGCACAGTCAACATCCCCTTTTGCCTTGGCCTCAGCACGTGCTTTTTATTGCTTCTCATGGGATGTTCTTTCCCCTTTCTTCTCTGGGTTAATTACTCTTCATATCTCAGCTGGCACATCAGTTCCTCAGGGGAAGCCTTCCCTGACAGACTGGCCCTGCCGCCGTTACTCCCTGTACGGATGCCCTGTACTTTTACAAATACCAGTTTGTAATTTTATTTTGAGATCATTTGACTGATGGTCTTTCTTCCCCACCACCTAGATTAGGTCCACAAAGGGAGGGGATGTGCCTGTTTTAATTCATTCTTGTACTAGTACTTAGTACTCGTCTGTTGAACGAATGGCTAAATGGAAGGGCAGGTCCACATATGGGAGGCGGTGAGGAGCAATGGCAGGTTCTTGAGGAGTGAAGTTGTCGCAAGAACAAAAACTACTTGGAGACCAGATGAAATGCTCTAAGGAGCTGAGGGGAGGCAACAGTCCTGGTCAGCAGATCAAAGGACTGAAGCCCCATCCCTAGCCTTACTCAGATATTTATTAGCAAGTACAAATAACTCAAGGAAGCAGAAAGAAGTTTTCAGGGGGTGAAATAAAGGACAAGGAGCATGCTGACTCCTAATCTCTGTTCTGAGAGCCTAAACATGTTTTGTTGCTAAATCTTATCCTGCTCTTCTGCTGTTTCCAGCACACAGTTTCCAGTATGGGGTCAGAGAGGCCCCTGGACTCTTGTCCGCTCAGGGCTAGGGCTCCTTGCTGTCTCTAATTGTTATCCTTACTCTGCATGTTTTTACAGCATGTTCCCACATGAAGTTATATGTTTAGACTGTCTGATTGCTTATGTACAGAATGCCTAGAGCTTGCTGTGTTACGGGCATGAAGTGATAAAGAGCATTCTGGCCTGAGATTGTTTCTGGAAGAGCAGAGGGGTTTGACAGAAGGAATTCGCAGGATCACTCTTTGACCAGGGGCCCTCAAAATGGGGAGAGGAAACAGGAGAAAGAAGTTGGTATGGCCCAACCAGGCGGTGGTGCAGGGGATAGAGCGTCAGACTGGGACGCAGAGGAGCCAGGTTCAAAACCCCAATGTCGCCAGCTTGAGCACAGGCTCATCCTGCTTGAGCGCAGGCTCATCAGCTTGAGCACGGGGTCGCTGGTTTGAACATGGGATCATAGACATGACCCTATGGTTGCTGGCTTGAACCCAAAGATTGCTGACTTGAGCCCAAAGGTCATTGACTTGAAGCCCAAGTTTGCTGGCTTGAGCAAGGGGTCACTTGCTCTGCTGTAGCCCCCACCCCCACCTCCGTCAAGGCACATAGGAGAAAGCAATCAATAAACAACTAAGGTGCCACAATGAAGAATTGATACTTCTCATTTCTCTCCCTTCCTGTCTGTCTGTCCCTATCCCTATCTGTCCCTCTTTCTGTCTCTGTCACAAAAAAACAAAAAAGTTGGTGTGTAGCCAGCAGAGTAAAACAAGCCTGTTGGGTGGTGGCCAGGTGGGTGGCTTTGTTAGCTGAGACAAGACCCACCCCTTTGCAGCGTGCCCTCCAGGCTGGTGAGAGCCCCTCTATTCAGGCACAGTTGAGAAGCAGCCCAACTCCTTGGGGAGACGATCACATTTTGTTTGCTGAGCACCTGCCGCCTGACTGAGATGAACAGCACTGAGCCCCTCCTTTCAGGTGGGCTCCTCTCAGCTAGACATAGTGTGGCAGACTCCCTCAGCCCACAGAGGTGGGACGAATCCTTCCACCGGGCTGGAGGTAAAGGAAAGGAAGGAGAAGGTCCTGCACCTTCCTTTCTGTTCCCTTTTTGGTTCCAGCCAGACTGGAGAGCCAGACATTTGCAGCCTCTCAGACCTCCCCACCATCTGTACAGCTTCTTCTGCCTCGTCCCCCTTCTCTCACTCTGGTAACCCAGGGTCCCCTAGAATAGTGTTGGGAGAGATTTGGGGCACAGGTCTTGAATGGAAGTAAGGAAGTGTGGTTGGATACCCAATTTGTGCCTTTTTATCATCGACCTCCCTGGGTGTCACTCTCATTGTCCCTGTGTTCTGAACAAGAAAACTAAGAATGCAAGAGATAAAATGACTGGTTTCAGGCCTTTGGGGAGGTGGGGTGCCTGGATCATTCTCTCCTGTTGATGCCATACCATGGGCTCCTGGGGACATTATGGGTAGGTTAGTCCCTGCTGTATCCCCAGTTCCTGAAGCAAGCAAGCAATAGTAGCAGGGGGTTGGGGTTTGGGGGACAGTCCATCTCTCTGGCTGCCTTTTTTTTTTTTTTTTTTTTTTTTTTTGAGAGAGAGAGAGGAGAGACTGGAAGGGAAAGAGATGAGAAGCATCAACTTGTAGTTGCATCACTTTAGTTGTTTATTGATTGCTTCTCATACGTGCCTTGACCAGGGGACTCAAGCTGAGCCAGTGACCTTTGGGCCCAGGCCAGTGACCATGGGATCATGTCTATGATCCCACGCTCAAGCCGATGACCTGTGCTTAAGCTGGATGAGCTTGCGCTCAAGCTGGCAACCTCAGGGGTTCCAACCTGAGACCTCTGTTTCCCAGGATGATACTCTGTCTACTGCGCCACCACTAGTCAGGTTCTCTGGCTGCCTTTGATGGGGATGTTTTATTTCTTGGGTGAAGAAATGGGCACAGGGTAGGGTTATTCTTGCCCAGGCCCATTTCCCTAGTGACCACCTAGTGTCCTGGTGCCATGCCCCCATACCCCCTTGGGGTTCCTGCTGCCTCTTCACTCCCTCACTGGAAGGGCGAGATAAGAGGTTCTCTCTCTCTCCCTCCCCCCCCCCTCTCTTTTGAAACAGAGATGGACAGGGACAGACTGGAATGGAGAGAAATGAGAAGCATCAACTCATAGTTGTGGCACCTTAGTTCATTGATTGCTTTCTCATATGTGCCTTGACTGGAGGGCTACAGGCAAGACAATGACCTCTTGCTCAAGCCAGCAATCATGAGATGATGTCCGTGTTCCCAATCTCAAGCTGGTGAACCTGTGCTCAAGCTAGATGAGCCTGTGTTCAGGCCAACAACCTTGGGGTTTCGAACCTGTGTCCTCAGCATCCCAGGTTGATGCTCTTTCTACTGCGCTACTGCCTGGTCATGCAAGATTCTCTTTCTACTAGTGATTTACTAGTGACAGTAAAAATCATGCCTGGTGATTATTATGTGGATCAATAGAAAATTGGCTTTTCTTAATCTATATAGAATTTCTCAATTTTACATTTTCCAGTGGAAAAAGAAAATGCTTTTATAAAGGGAAAAAATTGAACAGGACAAAAATTGTTGCTCATGAGGCCCTCATATTGAGAATGCTTAATCAGGACTGTAAAGTTGAAGGGATGGGCTAGCCCTCTCCATTCCTCCCAACCTGGAAAGGGCACAGTTTTGTGGTAGGAGTCCCAGACACCCATAGACCCAGGTATGTTTTATTGCAAACATTTCTCCCTTTGGTATTTTCCTGGATAAGGATTAGAACTGCCTCTGTGCAGTGGTGCACCCCTACATCTATTTGAACACTTTCTCCATTGAGAAAAAGATGCCATATAGGCTCAGCTAACACCCATGGTTGCTCAGTGGGTCAGGTGAGCCTGCTGGTTGCCGTGGTACAAGTCAGTGCTGTTATTTTGCTCTCTCACGTACCACGCCATGGAATCAGCCTTTCCTTTCAGGCCAGGCTCTTAGTGTTGGCATTTGACTCTGTGGATTTAATTTTTTTTTTGGTTGATTTTTAGCCTCTGGAAACTATCCTTTAACAACCACATAAGTGTTTTTTTTGTTGTTTTTTTTTTGTTTTTGAGTCAGAGAGAGGGATAGATAGGGACAGACAGACAGGAATGGAGAGAGATGAGAAGCATCCATCATTAGTTTTTCATTGGACACCTTAGTTCATTGATTGCTTTCTCATATGTGCCTTGACCGCGGGGCTACAGCAGACTGAATAACCCCTTGCTCAAGCCAGTGACTTTGGGTCCAAGCTGGTGAGCTTTGCTCAAACCAGATGAGCCCGCGCTCAAGCTGGCGAGCTCAGAGTCTTGAACCTGGGTCCTCTGCATTCCAGTGCAATGCTCTATCCACTGCATCACCGCCTGGTCAGGCATAAGTGGGTTTTTATAGATATGTAGTTAACCTACTGTGTGTGAAATTGTACCTTTTACAAAATTGATGACTGAGAACTGGTAACAGACTGTTCAGTCCTGGATGTTGGGCACAGCTCAGCCAACTAGTTGAAAGAAAATGAAAACAATATGTGCTGTAGTGTCCAATATTGGATGAAATATTTTATTTCATTATTTGGCAAAGATCATTTGGTGTGGCAGGTATGAGGACTATAACTTGACACCTGCAGCCCAGTCCCAATTATTTGCCTTGCTGACATCCCTCCTCACCCCCTTGAATCTTTATAAATAAAGCCTGCTCCTCTGTCTCAATAGTAATACTAATAACAGTCACCCTAATAATAGATGTATAATGGCTTCCCTGTTGTAGTGCACTTTGCCTAGTAGTCTAATTTGAAGCTTACAGTAATTCTCAGGGTGGCACTGTATTGCAGTAGTCCCCCCTTATCCCCAAGGGATATGTTCTAAGACCTGTATCAAACCTTATATACACTACATTTCCCCCCCTGATACATACACATCTCTTAAAGGAAGCACTTTATGGTTTCTCTTTGGCGTATACAACCTAAAAGCATCACTACTCCTGTACTTTGGAGCTGTTATTTATTTATTTTTTTAAAGAATTATCCTGGCCTGGCTGGTTTGCTCAGTGGTAGAGCCTTGGCCCAGCATGTGGATGTCCTGGGTTTTTTGTTTGTTTGTTTGTTTGTTTTGTTTTTGTATTTTTCTGAAGCTGGAAACGGGGAGAGACAGACAGACTCCCGCATGCGTCCGACTGGGATCCACCTGGCACGCCCACCAGGGGGCGAAGCTCTGCCCACCAGTGGGCGATGCTCTGCCCCTCCGGGCCATTGCTCTGTTGCGACCAGAGCCACTCCAGTGCCTGGGGCAGAGGCCAAGGAGCCATCCCCAGCGCCCAGGCCATCTTTGCTCCAATGGAGCTTTGGCTGTGGGAGGGGAAGAGAGAGACAGAGAGGAAGGAGAGGGGGAGGGGTGGAGAAGCAGATGGGCGCTTCTCCTGTGTGCCCTGGCCGGGAATCGAACCCGGGACTTCTGCACGCCAGGCCGACGCTCTACCACTGAGCCAACCGGCCAGGGCTGATGTCCTGGGTTTGATTCGCATTCAGGGCACACAGGAGAAGTGACCATCTGCTTCTTCCCTCTCCCCCCGTTCTCTCCCTCTCTCCCCTCCTCTCCCCTCTTTTTCTTTCCCCCTCTTCCCCCTCTCTCTTCCTTCCTCCTCTCTCCTCCTCTGCCCCCTTCTCCCTCCCCTTCCCCCTCTCTCCCTACCCCTCTCCCTCCCTCTCTTCTTTCCCTTCTCTCTCCCATTCTCCCTCCTCTACCTCCCCTTTCCCCTCTCTCTCCTCCCTTTTCCCTCCACTTCTCTCCTCCCCCCTCTCCTCTCTCCCCTCCACCCCTCTCTTCCTCTTCTCCTTTCTCCATCCTACTCCTCCCTCCCTCTCTCTCCCCTCTTTCTCTACCCTCTTTCTCTCCCCTTTCTCCCCTGCTTCCTTCTCCCCCTCTCCTCCTCCCACAGCCGTGGCTCAATAGATTCCAGTGAATTGGCCCTGGGAGCCAAGGCTCTGTGGCCTCTGCCTCAGGCAATAAAAATAGCTCATTTGCTGAGGAACAGAGCAACGCCCCAGATGGGCTGAGCATCGCCCCCTAGTGGACACGCCAGGCAGATCCTGGTTGGGCACATGCAGGAGTCTGTACTTCTTTTTTTTTTTTTAATGTGTATGGACTGGGTATAGAGTCATGGATTTTTTTTTTTTTTTAACAGAGACAGAGAGAGAGTCAGAGAGAGGGATAGATAGGGACAGACAAGAACAGAGAGAGATGAGAAGCATCAATCATTAGTTTTTCGTTGTAACACTTTAGTTGTTCATTGATTGCTTTCTCATATGTGCCTTGACCGTGGGCCTTCAGCAGACCGAGTAACCCCTTGCTCGAGCCAGCGACCTTGGGTCCAAGCTGGTGAGCTTTGCTCAAACCAGATGAGCCCGCGCTCAATCAAGCAAGTGACCTTGGGGTCTCGAACTTGGGTCCTCCACCTCCCAGTCTGACGCTTTATCCACTGTGCCACCGCCTGGTCAGGCTTCTTCTTCTTTTTTTTTATTAAGTAAGAGCAGGGGAGGCAGAGAGACAGATTCTTGCATGTACCTGACCGGGATCTGCCTGTCCTGTCCACTAGGGGGCAATGCTCAGCTTACCTGGGGCGTTGCTCCATTGCAACTGGAGCCATTCTAGTGCCTGAGGCAGAGGCCATGGAGCCATCCTCAGTGCCCAGGCCAGCTTTACTTTAATGGAGCCTTGGCTGCAGGAGGGGAAGAGACAGACAGAGAGAAAGGAGAGGGGGAAGGGTAGAGAAGCAGATGGGTGCTCCTCCTGTGTGTCCTGGCCAGGAATCGAACCCGGTACTTCCACACGCTGGACCGACACTCTATCGCTGAGCCAACTGACTGGGACAGAATTATCTTATTTTTAAAAAAATTGATTTGAGAAAGAGGAAAACATCAATTCATTGTCCCACTTATTCCTGCACTCATTGGCTGATTGTTTTTTAATTTCATTAATTTTGAGAGAGACAGAAACATTGATCTGTTTCTGTATATTCCCTGACTGGGGATTGAACTGGGAACCTCTGAACTTCGGGATGATGCTCTAACCAACTAAGCTGTCTGGCCAGGGCATTGGTCAATTCTTGTATGTGCCCTGACCAGGGATCAAACCTGCAACCTTGGAATATCAGGATATTCTAACCAACTAACTGTCCAGCCAGGGTTGGGGTCATTATAGGTAAAGTAAGGATGACTTGAATACAAGCACTGCAAACCTGGAACAGTCCACCTGATAACTGAGACAGCTAAGTGACTAAGGGGAGGGTAGCGTGTACAGCTGGATAAAGAGATGATTCATGTCCCAGGTGGGACAGTAGGGCTAGCACGAGACTTCATCAAGCTACCCAAAATGGCACAAAATTTAGAACGTATGCATTGCTTAATTCTGGAATTTCTAGTGTAACATATTTGGACCATGGCTGACTGCAGGTAACTGAAACAATGGAAAGTAAATGAATATATACTGCTCACAAAAATTAGGGGATATTTCAAAATGAATATGAAGCAATAAAAAAAGCATTTGATTTTTTTTTTTTTTTTTTGTATTTTTCTGAAGCTGGAAACGGGGAGAGACAGTCAGACAGACTCCCGCATGTGCCCGACCGGGATCCACCTGGCACGCCCACCAGGGGGCGACGCTCTGCCCACCAGGGGGCGATGCTCTGCCCATCCGGGGCGTCGCTCTGCCGTGACCAGAGCCACTCTAGTGCCTGGGGCAGAGGCCAAGGAGCCATCCCCAGCGCCTGGGCCATCTTTGCTCCAATGGAGCCTTGGCTGTGGGAGGGGAAGAGAGAGACAGAGAGGAAGGAGGGGGGAGTGGAGAAGCAAATGGGCGCTTCCCCTATGTGCCCTGGCCGGGAATCGAACCCGGGTCCCCCGCACGCCAGGCCGACGCTCTACTGCTGAGCCAACCGGCCAGGGCTTGATTTATTTTTATTAAACAAGAACATCAGAAAAGCAAACAAGTCAAAGAAAGTTGTTTGATTATGCAAATGAGATGCAAAACCAACTTTTATTTCATTGGTGAAAATGCACTATACAGAAGACTGAAAGTACTGGAGTATCTGCATGTTCCCTGATCCCCTGATTTTTGTGAGCGGAGTAACATAAGAGGGACAACTATATTCCCACTTTACAAATGGGGAACCCAAAGCTCAGTGAGGCTTTGTGGCCTGTCCACACTGCAGCTGAGTGGTGGAGCTGTGTCTGCTGGGGCATTGACCACTCTGTACCCCTCTCACTCTTTCTCGGGGCTTCACCTAAATCTTACCATTTCCGTGAGCAAACATTTTCCAAAGGCCTGTTAGGGGCCCTGCAGTGCACAAGGTGGAATAAATGTGAAACCTCCACCCCCTCAGGAATTGAAAATATAGGGAGAGGCAATGATTATAGTCCCTTTCCAAGTTCTGGGCTATGGGAGTGTGGGGGAGAGAGACTTGTTTCAGCTGGGGGGAATTTGGGAGGCTTCTTAGAGCATGGTTGCTAGAAGGTAATTGGATTTCAGCAGGCAGAGGCCCCTCCCTCCATGCATAGGGAATAAGTTGTGCTCAGACAAGAGGGTGAAAGGTGTACACTATGTTCAGTAGAGTGGGAAGGAAGGTGGGGATTGAGGGCTGTGTGTGTCAAAGTGTCTGTGAGTGTATGGGTGAACGGGTGCATGTGGAGTGAGGTTTGCTTGGCAGGGGCAGGAGATGGCCATGGAGTGCACTGATGACCAAGGATCAGGTCAGGACTTTTTGCTCCTAAAGCAACCACAGAGAATCTTTTGAGGTAAGGGAGTGACCGGGTGCTAGTGGAATGGAGAGGGAAGCCTGTGAGGAAGGTGGGGTCTAGTTGTGAGGCTGGGGCTGTGCCAAGGTGTGTGCCAAGTAAGGAGAGGATTGGAAGGCCAGTTCTCGCTGCTGTCTGCCTGATCCCTCCCCCACCTCCCCAACAAGACAAAAAGCTCCATTCCTTTTTCTGTTCCCACCAGCACCTTTGTTCTTTTGTTTGTGTGTTTGTTCCCTGACCAGAGCTTGATGCTCTACTCTGTGGTGGCAGGGACTGGCTTTTAGCTCACCTGGAAATCTGTGAGCCTGGCTTGGTGCCTGGGGCCTAGAGGACCTGCAAGCTCTACAGAAGTGCAGTGGGTGCTGGGAGGCTGAGGATTCTATCCACAGTGGGTAGCGGGGGATTGGGGAGGAGGCAGCAAGCTGACCCAGCCTGGCTTGGTGGCACCTGGCAGTCGTTGGCATGGAACTGCCCTGTGGCCAGGAGCACGTATGTCCTGGCTGTGTGCTGTTAAGGGATGGTGTATATATAATATAGGGCCAGGGGTCAGAAGGTAGCAGGGACATTGGAATCCTGGGGCGGGTGATGTAGGAAAGGAATTTTGGGAAGGTGTAGGGCCATGATGGCGAACCTATGACACGCATGTCAGTGCTGACACGCGTAGCCATTTTCGATGACACATGGCTGCATGCGGCCACATACCAGAGAAGTATGGGGCTGTATGCCGAGAAGGGCGTTTCATCCTCGGCTCCTGCATGGCCAGGTGCAGTAGCCAAGGATAAAACATTTGCTGTAGTGTAGACACTCTGTGCTGGAGGTCTGTAGGCCAAAACAACAGAACTCCAGCACAGACTGTCTAGTTCTGGGACTTCCAGTTAGGCTGTTAGGGGATCTTTGACCTCACTTCTGGCCTGTGGAGCAGGGAGCAGCGGAATGCTGCGGGGGACGCATCTCTGGGGGCCCTGTGATCACCATTACCAGCAACCACATAACCACAGCAACCATCATCCAACCTACTGTTCTGGGGTGTCGTGGATTCCTTTTTCTTTTTTTTTTTTTTTTAAAGAGAGAGAGAGAGAGAGAGAGAGAGAGAGAGGAGAGACAGAGAGAAAGAAAGGAGGGAGGAGCAGGAAGCATCAACTCCCATATGTGCCTTGACCAGGCAAGCCCAAGGTCTCGAACCGGCGACCTTAGCATTTCCAGGTTGACGCTTTTATCCACTGCGCCACCACAGGTCAGGCGTGTCGTGGATTTCTAATTGACCATCATTACTGAGATAAGTGAGGGGGAGGCTGGGAGAGGTGAGGGCCTGTGCAACGAGTGCTGTTTCCCGACATTAGCAATAGCGGCAGCCATCTTAATTTACATAAGATGCAACTTGCAGAATTTCAAGACAGCATCTGGGCTCAGGTGTTTGTTGACTTGAGGTCAAAGCTTGAGAATCTGGAAAGATGCCGCTTGGAGAATCAAGAGGAGTGCCACTACGAACAGGAAATTTGGAGTGCCAGGAATCGATTACCAGACACTTTTAGCACCCTGAAAAATATAGCAATGGCTTTACTCACAATTTTTCCCTCTACATACTTTTGTGAGACCTTATTCTCAGCATTAAATAATATCAAAACCAACAAAAGAGATTGACAGATGAAGTTATAGTAGGGCTTGCTTGGGCTTGAAGTGTACAAAATACCAACCTTCAATGGAAGATTTAGCCAATGAAATTCAGCAACAAAAAAGTCACTAATAGGTAGGTTAGTTAAAGAATTCCCCCTCCCCCTCACTTATCTTAGTTCACGGCACCCCACACAAGTTAAATAATATCAAGACCAGCAAAAGAAACTGACTGACAGGTGAACAAAGAAGTCACTAAGCAGGTAAGTTAAATAATTAGTTTTTTGTTTATTAAATACAGTTATATATTACAATTATACATTTTTGTTATTTAAACTATAAATATCGTGAAATTATGGTTTTTTCTTGAAGTGACACACCACCCGAGTTATGCTCGGTTTTTTGCGAATTTTGACAACACCAAGCTCAAAAGATTGCCCATCACTGGTTTAGGGCATACTTGTTGAAAGTTGGGAGCATTGTGGGTACTGGGTGCCTTGCTGTGTAGAGGCCCTTACTACTGAGCCACTGCCCCCACGAGTCTCTCCAGGGCCTTGCTTAGGGATTTGCTTGGGACCTGTACTGGAGAAAGGGCTGTTCCCCTCTCTGCCTGGGAAAGGTCCTGGGAGCTCCTCATTGCCTGCCTTTCTCAGTGCCATCCACTGGCTTTGTGTGTGACTGCACTTGACCCTGTGCCACCCCCCCCCCTTACGCCTGTCCCTCCAGGACCCCCACTTTCCCAGGTGCCAGTGGTGCTTCCTTCCATCTCTCCTGTGAGAGGAGCACGGTGCTCCTCCCTTGGTGTCTTGTGTCCCTTTGAGTAGGCTCAGCTGAGGCAGTGGCCACCTCTTTGCCCTTGTAGATATGTGTCTGACCTCATCGGGTCTTTTCCTACAGCCTACAGCACTTAGCAGCCCTATGTGCGTTGTCATTGTCAACGATATTTTCCTGGCAGACAAAGAGCTCCACGGGGCTTGTTGGGGGCAGGGGTCGCCTTATTCACTGATGCACCTCCACTGAGGCCAGTGCCAGGACTGGGCAGGTGCTCAGTTAATACTGCTTGAATGGCAATGAGATTTCTACCTCAGTGACCCATGGAGACTCCCCAGAGAAACACATTTAAAGGTGAATTGTCATTCCCCTCCCTTTCCCTTTGTTTCCACACAGTGAATTACTGCATTCTCTGGACCTCATCCTCCTGGAGGACTTTAGCCATCTCTTCCTGATCACTTTCTTCTTGTCCTGCCTGCCTGTCCCCCCTTTTGTGTAACTGAGTGCATGTTCAGGTCATCTTCTCATGTGCACATTTGCCCAGGTTGCCCCTACGATGAGGTTCCTGGCTTCTCAGCAGGGCATGGATAGACACTGTCATCTTACTGTGTCTGCTCTTCCTGCCTGGTGAAACTGCACTGAATAACCTAGAGACCCTTGCTTGCCCCCTTGCCCCAGAGCTTGGCTTACCTTGACCATTGCCCAAGCTCTGGAGGCCCTGGCTGTGTCTTGGCACCCTGTACTGTAGTGGTGGACTCACTCTACCCCCTGTCTTCTCTTCCTGAGTCCCAGAGTGCTGCCTCACATACTTTTTGTGTCCTTCACGTCTCCTCATTGTGTGAACCCAGTGTATTTGTTGAATGAGAGAATGAATGAATTCACAATTCCACATGATGAGAACTGGTGAATCCAAGGACAGACTACCCTTTGAGGAAGTTTTCTGTGAAGAGTAGGGGGAGGCAGTAGCTTGAGGTAGAACTGGGATGGGGGGACATTTCTGGGTCTAGCATATGTTTTCAGATGGAGCTGGTGGAAGGAGCATGACCAGGGAGAGAACAAGAAGAACAGGACTCAAAACAGCTAGCATTTGACCAGTGCTTAACCCTGTGTCAGTCTCTGGTGATGAAGATGCTCATCTTTATTTTCCACATGAAGAAACCAAGCACCAAGAGGCTGTTCACCCTCCCCAGGGTCAGGGTTGCATAGTGTTTGATTCATGGGGTAGGACTGAAGACCATGTTTGTCTTTTGGTGCTGATGACTTCTATGGCCTGCTTCCTGAATTAGGGCAGTGTGTCCGGGTGACCTCTGTTTCTCCTTCATCTCCTTTTCTGATAAATAGGGCTGAGAGCGATGATTTCCCAGGAGCACTGAGGCTTTCACACTTTGATTCTGTGTTTCTGTTCCTTCCTGGCCTTTCCATCCCCTCCTCTTGGCTCCTAGCCCTGAACTTCTTCCAGCTGTTTTGTTTATAGTGACATTTCATTGCTCATCTAAACTTTCAGCTGTGGTTCTCTTGCTCATTGGTTCTCCTTGGTGAATTGCATACCCCACCATGTTATGTCCTTGTCACAGGCCCTGAATTCTGTGTGGGTTGAATGAAGTCCTGTGCTGAATGGCGGGCACATGTCTTCAGCTAGTCGCTTGTCATGGGGTCATTTGAGTCCACAGGGAGAATAGTGTGTCTTCCTTCAGATCCCACTTGTGCTTCTCTCTTTTCTTTTTCTGTCCTATTTACAAAAGCAGCAATTGCTAATGTAGAACCCTGGAGAGCTCAGAAAGCCACGAGAAGGCAGAGATTTACCAGTTGGAATTCCTGGCAGTACGCGGTGTCCCTCTAGCTGTGTTTAGATTCATGTAAATTGGATCACCTTGTGCTTACCAGCCAGGTCATAACTGGGGGAGCTGGCTTGGGCCTTTCTTCTCACTTAGCAGATATCTGATGATTGTACCCAACTCATAAATGTTCTGCCCGTCCTGTTTTTACTGCTGTGTGGTTTTCTGTTCAGTGGAGACACAATTCATTATTGGCTTTACCAGTCCTCAAAAGTTTTCAGCCCTTCACTGTCACTTGCAGTCATACCCTCCAACTGAGTGAACTGATGAAACCCTCTTGCCCTTCTCTCTCCTGCATAGCTGATCACTTTTATAGGAGGAGACCTTACAGTACTGGGAGGACATACATACACACATATGTGTTCGTGCACATGTGTATGTGTTTTGAAGAAATGCTAGTTTTTATTTGATAGAAACATGATCCAGTTGGTGATAAAGCTGCTTTTTGTTTATCATACTTGACTCTGAAGTAGCTTGTACCTTAGGAACCTTGCCAGCGCAGAAACACAGCAGATGTTGATCTTTAATTATGTAAAAGTTTAAATATGATAAAAGTCACAGGAAGAAAGACTTTAATGAACTCCCATGTACCCACCACCCATTTACCATAGAGGCCAAAGTTTTGCAAATCTCTTTGCACCAATCTACCATTTCCTGACCTCCCCATATTCATTTTTATTTCCAAGTTTGTTTTGTTTTTGTTTTGTTCTTTTCCAAGTGAGAGGCAGGAGGAGATAGAGAGACAGACTCCCACATGTGCCTCCACCAGGAACAAACCAGCAACTCCTGTCTGGGGTTGATGCGCTGTCCATCTGGGGCCATGCTCGCACATGAGTTATTTTTAGCACCTGAGGCAGAGGCTTCAAGGAGCCATCCTCAGCTCCCGGGGCTGATGCAATTGAACCATGGCTGTGGGAGGGGGAGAGGGGGTGGGGGGGGGAGAGAGAGAGAGAGAGAGAGAGAGAGAGAGAGAGAGAGAGAGAAAGGGGAGGGAGGGAGAAACAGATGGTTACTTCTCCTGTGTGCCTTGACTGGAAATCGAACCTGGGATATCACATGCCAGGCTGGCGCTCTACCATTGAGCCACCCAGCCAGGGCTTTCCAAGTTTTCTAACTCTTAGAAATTGTATTTCTAGGTGCATTTCTAACAGTTAAGACCATTTTCTTTATATAACCACATTGCTGTATCACACAATTAATATTTCTTTTATACTGTCCAAATCCCAGTCCATGTTCAAATTTCCCTGATTGTCTGAAAATATCACTTTGCATTTGATTGGGAGGTCTCAATAAGGGTTTTATTTTTTTTTTTATAGTTTTGAAATTTTGAGATGATTGTAGATTCACATACAATTGCAAAAAATAATGTAGAGACATTCAGTGTATTCTTTTTTTTTCTTTCAGAGACAGAGAGAGAGAGAGAGAGTCAGAGAGAGGGATAGGTGGGGATAGACAGATAGGAATGGAGAGAGATGAGAAGCATCAATTAATTATCAGGTTTTTTTCATTGTGGTACCTTAGTTGTTCATTGATGGCTTTCTCATATGTGCCTTGACCGTGGGGCTACAGCAGACTGAGTAGCCCCTTGCTCAAGCCAGCGACCTTGGGTCCAAGCTGGTGAGCTTTCTGTTCCAACCAGATGAGCCCACACTCAAGCTGGCACCTCAGGGTCTCAAACCTGGGTCCTCTGCATCCCAGGCCAACACTCTATCCACTGCGCCACCGCCTGGTCAGGCTCAGTGTATTCTTTACCCACTTTCCTCTAGTGCTCTAGTGGTTATATCTTGGAGATCTGTGGTACACCATCACAACCAAAACATGGATGTTACTGCAGCCAGATGGTAACGTTGATCGTATGCTATCACAGCCAAAATATTGACATTGCTACAATCAGACGCAGAACAGTTCCATTCCCACAGGGATCCTGCAGTTGCCCTTTCATCCACCCCACCTCTCCTGGCCTTCATCAATCTGTTCTTTGTATCATTTCAGCATTTTAATGTTATATAATGGAATTATAAAGTACTTAACCCTGGGAGAATAACCTTTTCAATCAGCATGATCCTCTGGAGATACTCCTGGATTGTTGCCTGTATCGGTAGTTTGTTTCCTTTTCTTTGCCAAGCAGTATTCCGTGGCACCACAGTTAGTTCAACCAATCCCACTGAAGGACATCCGGGGTGTTTTCAGTTTGGGGTGATGATGAATACAGCTGCACTAAACATTTGAGTACAGCATGTTATGTAAATCCAAGTCTCCATGCTCTGGATGACTACCTTAGAGTTGCTGGGTTGTATGATAGTTGTGTGTTTAGTTTTTTATTTTATTTATTTATTTATTTTATTTTTTACAGAAACAGAGAGACAGTCAGAGAGAGGGATAGATAGGGACAGACAGACAGGAACAGAGAGAGGAGAAGCATCAATCATCAGTTTTTCATTGCGACACCTTGGTTGTTCATTGATTGCTTTCTCATATGTGCCTTGACCGCGGGCCTTCAGTAGACCAAGTAACCCCTTGCTCAAGCCAGCGATCTTGGGTCTAAGCTGGTGAGCTTTTTGCTCAAACCAGATGAGCCCACACTCAAGCTGGTGACCTTGGGGTCTCGAACCCGGGTCCTCCGCATCCCAATCCAATGCTCCATCCACTGCGCCACCGCCTGGTCAGGCTGTGTGTTTAGTTTTTGTTTGTTTTGTTTTAAGAAACTGCAAAGTTGGCCCTGGCTGTTTGGCTCAGCGGTGGAGCATCGGCCTGGTGTGCAGAAGTCCCGGGTTTGATTCCCGGCCAGGGCACACAAGGGAAGCGCCCATCTGCTTCTCCACCCCTCCCCCTCTCCTTCCTCTCTGTCTCTCTCTTCCCCTCCCACAGCCGAGGCTTCATTGGAGCAAAAATGGCCCGGGCGCTGGGGATGGCTCCTTGGCCTCTGCCCCGGGCGCTGGAGTGGCTCTGGTCGCAACAGAGCAACGCCCCGGATGGGCAGAGCGTCGCCCCCTGGTGGGCGTGCCGGGTGGATCCCCGTCGGGCGCATGCGGGAGTCTGTCTGACTGTCTCTCCCCGTTTCCAGCTTCAGAAAAATACAAAAAAAAAAAAAAAAAAAGAAACTGCAAAGTTGTTTTCCAGAGTAGTTGTACCTTTTTACATTTCCTCTAGCACTGTAAGAGCAATCCATTTTTTCTGCCTGTTCACTAGTGTTGCTATTTTAGGCATTCTGATAGGTGTTTGCTGGCATCACTCTAGTTTTTTTTGTTTATTTTAACATTTATTTTACTGATTTTAGGGAGAGGAAAGGAGAGAGCAGGAGAGAGACAAGAACATCTGTTCCTGTGTGTGTCCTGACCGGGAATTGAACCGGCAACCTCTGTGCTTCATGATAATCTAACCAACCGAACTATCTGGTCAGGGCTCACTGTGGTTTTAATTTGCATTTCCCTGATGGCTGACAATATCGTGGCCATCTTTTCTGTGCTTATTTGCCATCTATATATTCTGTTTAGTGAACTGTTCCTCATGTGTTTTGCCCATGTTCTCACTGGACTGTTTACATTTTTGCTTTTGGGTTTTTAGAGTTTTTTGTATATTCCAGATACTAGTCCTATGTCAGGTGATTTGCAAGCATTTCCTCCCAGTCCTTAGCTTGTCTTTTCATCCTCTTATCTTTTGCAGAGCAAACATTTTTAATTTTGATGAGACTAAATTTACCAGATTTTTCTCTGATGAATTAGGCTTTTGGTGTCAAGTATAAGAACTCTTGGTCGTGGCCAGTTGGCTCAGTGGTAGAATGTCGGCCCAGTGTGTGGATATCCCGGGTTCAATTCCTTGGTCAGGTTACATAAGAGAAGTGACAATCTGTTTCTCCACCTCTCACTCTCCCCTCCCCCTTTTCTTTCTCTCTCGCTCCCCTCTCTTTCTCTCTCCCCTTCTCCCCCCCTTTCCCTCTTCTACTGCAGCCATGGCTCAGTTGAGTCGAGCACATCTGCACCTGGGCACTGAGGATGGCTCTGTGGAGCTTCTGACTCAGGAACTAAAAATAGCTCAGTTGCGAGCATGGCCCCAGATGGGCAGAGCATTGGCCACTGATGAGGTTGTCATGTAGATCCCAGTCGGGGTGCATACAGGAGTCTTGTTTCTCTATCTCCCTCCTCTAACTTAGAAAAGAAGAAAAAATAAATATAAAAACTCTCTGCTCAGCCCCTGATCCTAAATATCTTAAGTCTCTGATCCATTTGGAGTTAAATTTTTCATTCATTTTTTTTTTTTTTTTTGTATTTTTCTGATGTTGGAAACGGGGAGGCAGTCAGACAGACTCCCGCATGCGCCCGACGGGGATCCACCTGGCATGCCCACCAGGGGGCAATGCTCTGCCTATCTGGGGTATTGCTCTGTTGCAACCAGAGCCATTCTAGTACCTGAGGCAGAGGCAATGGAGCCATCCTCAGCGCCTGGGCCAACTTTGCTCCAGTGGAGCCTTGGCTGCGGGAGGGGAAGAGAGAGGCAGGGAGGAAGGAGAGGGGGAGGGGTAGAGAAGCAGATGGGCTCTTCCCCTGTGTGCCCTGGCCGGGAATTGAACCCAGGACTCCTGCATGCCAGGCCGATGCTCTACCACTGAGCCAACCGGCCAGGGCCTTGGAGTTAATTTTTGTATAAAGTATGAGAGTTATTTCAAATCTTATTTTCTTCTTCTGGCTGAATGTCTAATTACTCCACCACCATTTGTCAAACAGGCCTCTTTCCTCCTGAATGGCTTTTACATCTTTATCAAAAGTCAGTTTGGCACATTTCTGTGGGTTTGTTTCTGGGCTTTCTATTCTGTTCCATGGCTCTGTGTGTCTTTACATTAATGCCATACTATCTTGATTATTGTAGCTTTATAGCAAGCCTTGGAATCAGAGTGATCCTTCCAACTCTATTCCTTTTTTATTTTTTTTTATTTTAGATTTTATTTATTCTTTTTTTTTTATTAGAGAGAGAGAGAGAGAACAGGGGGAGGAGCTGGAAGCTTCAACTCCCATATGTGCCTTGACCAGGCAAGCCCAGGGATTTGAACTGGCGACCTCAGTATTCCAGGTCGATGCTTTATCCACTGCACCACCACAGGTCAGGCTTTATTCCTTTTTTAAAAAAATTATTATTTATTGAGTGATTTTTTTTTTTGTATTTTTCTGAAGTTGGAAATGGGGAGGTAGTCAGACTCCCACATGCGCCTGACCGGGATCCACCCAGCATGCCCACCTGGGGCGTTGCTCTGTTGCAACCAAAGCCATTCTAGCACCCGAGGCAGAGGCCATGGAGCCATCCTCAGCGCCTGGGCCAACTTTGCTCCAATGGAGCCCCAGCTGCGGGAGGGGAAGAGAGAGAGAAGAAGGAGAGGGGGAGGGGTGGATAAGCAGATGGGAGCTTCTCCTGTGTGCCCTGGCCGGGAATCGAACCCGGGACTCCTGCATGCCAGGCCGACGCTCTACCACTGAGCCAACCGGCCAGGGCTATTGATTGATTTTTGAGAGACAGAGAGAGGAAGGGAGAGAGAGAGAAGCATTCATTTGTCCCACTTAGTTGTACATTCATTGGTTGCTTCCCTTAACTACCCTGACTGGGGATTGAACCTGCTGCAATCTTGGTGTTTTGGGATAACACTCCAACCAAGTGAACTCACTGGGCAGATGATTTGTTTATTTATTTGTTTGTTTATTTATTTATTTATTTTAGTGAAGGAGGAGAGAGAGAGGGGTGGGGGGAGGAGCAGGAAGCATCAACTTCCATATGTACCTTGACCGAGCAAGTCTGAGGTTTCAAACTGGTGATCTCAGCATTCCAAATCGCTTCTTTATCCACTATGGCACCACAGGTCAGGCCAGGGCTATTCTTCTTTTTCAGAATTGTTTTATCCATCTTAGTTTTTTTGCCTTTCTTTTTACATTTTAGAATAATCCTTTGGGGTGATGGATGCATGATGCAGTGTGCAAATGATGTTTTGTTGTTAAGTTGTACCTGTGAAACCTGTATGATTTTGTGAACCAATGTCACCCCAATAAATTCAATTAAAAAATAATATTGGTGTCTACAGAGAAGCTTTCTGGTAGTAATTGAGTTAAACCTACATATCAGGGTTGTATACATTTTCTGCACATTGTTGCATTGACCTTTAGAAAATGTGGTAGGTTTATCTTCTCACAGGCAGCGCACAAGGTGTGTTTCTGCCTTGACCAGCCCTGCAGGGAACTTCTCTATGACTTTGCCAACCTGATGGTGAACACTAGCATTTTGTTCTATTTTTGCAATACATAAATTGAATGTCTCCCCCTAACTTTGCTGCATCTCTTATTTCTGAATCACCTTCCTCTTAGCCTTTACACACTTTTTAAGATAGTTTTATTTAGACAATTAATTTTAACGGGATGACATTGGTCAACTAGAACACATAGATTTAGAGAAAACATCTCCAGATCATTTTGACATTCGATTATGTTGTATATCCATCACCCAAAGTCAGATCATCCTCCCTCACCCTTCATTTGGTTTTCTTTGTGCCCCTCCCCTCCCTCTCCTCCTTTCCCCCCTGCCCCTCCCCCTGGTAACCATTGCACTCTTATCTATGTCCATGCCTTTATTCATTTTTTAACTGGGATATCTGTTTGTTTTTTAATTCATTCATTGATTGATTTTAGAGAGAGAGAGACAGAAACATCAATCTGTTTCTGTATGTGCTCTGACCAGGAATTGAACTGGCAAGCTCTGTGCATCAGGATAACACTAACCAACCCAGCTATCTAGCCAGGGCAGGATGTCTGTCTTTTTCCTTGAGCTTTTTTATAAAAGCTCTTTCTCACATTCACTTATTTTGCTTCTCTCAGTAATGCTTACTTTAGCTGTGGTTTAGGAACCTCTGATTGGGCAATCAGAGAGAGCTATCAGTTCCAGGAAGGTTCGGGATGCCCCAGTTTTTCCTGATAATTTTTGAGTGGTAGTGAGCTAAGCCTCAGTTTTCTTACCTGCAGAATGTGGCTGGGCACACAGCCTAGATCTGGGGTCGGGAACCTATGGCCCGCGAGCCAGATGGGGCTCTTTTGATGGCTGCATCTGGCTCGCAGACAAATCTTTAATAAAAAAAATAATAACATTAAAAATATAAAAAATTCTCGTGTATTACAATCCATTCATTTCCTACTGCTCATGTTCATGGTTGCGGGTGGCTAGAGCCAATCACAACTATCCTCCGGGACACCACCAAGTTTTTATTGGATAATGCATAACATACACGGGTTGTTGTATGGCTCTCACGGAATTATATTTTAAAATATGTGGTGTTCATGGCTCTCACGGAATTACATTTTATTTTTTTTTTTATTATTTTTTTTTTTTTCATTTTTCTGAAGCTGGAAACAGGGAGAGACAGTCAGACAGACTCCCGCATGCGCCCGACCGGGATCCACCCGGCACGCCCACCAGGGGCGATGCTCTGCCCACCAGGGGGCGATGCTCTGCCCATCCTGGGCGTCGCCATGTTGCGACCAGAGCCACTCTAGCGCCTGGGGCAGAGGCCACAGAGCCATCCCCAGCGCCCGGGCCATCTTTGCTCCAATGGAGCCTTGGCTGCGGGAGGGGAAGAGAGAGACAGAGAGGAAAGTGCGGCGGAGGGGTGGAGAAGCAAATGGGCGCTTCTCCTGTGTGCCCTGGCCGGGAATCGAACCCGGGTCCTCCGCACGCTAGGCCGACGCTCTACCGCTGAGCCAACCGGCCAGGGCAGGGAATTACATTTTAAAATATGTGGTGTTCATGGCTCTCTCAGCCAAAAAGGTTCCCGACCCCTGACCTAGATAATGGTTGTGCAAGCAACAAGGGTAACTGTCTCTAAGTGGAAGGCAAAAATTCAAAGATTATCAAGCAAGCACTTCTCCAGGCCCTATTTTTGCATCAGTATCTGGTTTCCCACATAGCAACTCAGACCAGCATGTCTTGGTGTTACGGACCTAACGTCCTCCAGAACTTGACAACAGCAATGAAAAACACAGCCATTATGAGGTCTCAATTTTCCTGGGGAAATGGTATGGTAGGCTGTGCTGGTTTTCACGTCAGTGCATATGCTTAAGTTGTGTCTTGCTCAGACTTTGACCATGTCTATTGAATAACATGCACCAATATGTGATCATGTGTGCATTTCTCGAGGTGAGCATTGTGGGAGGCCATGCTATGGCCCAGTGCTCGGCTTTGTCATACCTGGACCTTTTTTGCAGGGACACAGTAGCTTAGGGCCACATGGCCTGGGTGCTCCTCTGGCCCTGTCACCCTTTTGGCTCTGTGACCCTTAGTCTCCCCACCTATAAGTGGAGGCTACAATACTACCTGCCCATAGCATTTTGTGGAGTATTAAATGAGATGCAGGATAGAAAATGTGAGCACTCAATAAATATGATCCACCATTTATCAGAACAAGGAATTATAAATACTTTTCTAAAAATTTTATGATGAAAGCTAATTTGCTTCAAAAATGTCATTTTGAACTGAGCAAGGTCAGCGATCTTTCAAGGCCAGCAATCATTGCTTTGTTTTGCATGACAGAACATACTTCTGGCAGGCTGGGGATTCTCCTGGTTCCAGGAATAAAGATTTAGGAGTCCTGCCATAGACTCAAGTGAGGATCAGAGCTGGGTGGACACAGTTCTTGGGCATTAGGAGCGGTTAGAACCCTGACTGTCAGAGGGTCTTTCCTCATAAATGATTCTGTTGTGCCCTAATCTCAAGTTGGTTTATTTGGCATTAAAATCACAGGCATTCACCTAACTGTGGTGTTTTAAAGCCCTCTTAACAAAAAGATGTGAACTTGTTCTCTAATGTGCCATCTGTTGTTGCCCCATTAGTAAATTGCAGCTGAGCTGGAGGAACTTTTCATGTTCTCTCTCTTAGTATTTTATTTTATTTTTTATTAAGTGAGAGGTGGGAAGGCAGAGAGACAGACTCCTGCATGCGCCCTGACTGGATCCACCCAGCAAGCTCCCTGCCAGGCAATACTCTGTCCTTCTGGGGCCGTTGCTTCGTTATTTGGCAGCTGAGCTATTTTAGTGCCTGAGGGGAGGTCATGGAGCCATCCTCAGAGCCTGGGGCCAACTTGCTCAAACTAATCTAGCCATGGCTGTGGGAAGAGAGAGAGAGAGAGAGAGAAAGGGGGAGGGGGGGGAGTGGACAAGCATATGGTCACTTCTCCTGTGTGTCCTGACCAGGAATCCAACCCAGTATATCCACATGCTGGCCAACACTCTACCGCTGAGCCAACTGGCTAGGGCCTCTCTTAGTATTTTAAAACATGAAGGGAACATCTGGTAAAGATGGCATAGGTAAACGCAGTACTTTGAACCTCCCACAACCACATCAAAATTACAACTAAGCTACAGAACAGTCATCATTCAGAACTGCTTGAAATCTAGCTGTATAGAGGGTCTATAACTAAGGATATAAAGAAGCCACGGCTTGACCAGGCGGCGCAGTGGATAGAGCGTCGGACTGGGATGCAGAGGACCCAGGTTCGAGATTCTGAGGTTGCCAGCTTGAGCGCGGGCTCATCCAGTTTGAGCAAAAGCTCACCAGCTTGGACCCAAGGTTGCTGGCTCGAGCAAGGGGTTACTCGGTCTGCTGTAGCCCCACGGTCAAGGCACATATGAGAAAGCAATCAATGAACAACTAAGGTGTCGCAATGAAAAACTGATGATTGATGCTTCTCATCTCTCTTCGTTCCTGTCTGTTCCTCTCTCTCCCTCTCTCTGACTCTCTCTCTGTCTCTTTAAAAAAAAAAAAAGAAGAAGAAGCCACACTGAGACTGGTAGGAGGGGCAGAGACGAGGACTTGGCTGGTTCCACTGTTATGTATGTGGTTAGAAATCAGGAGTCATATCTTGTCTGCAGAGTCCCCCCTACCTCCAAGGAGTGAGGGAGTCCCAGAGCCACACTAGGCTCCCTCAGCCCAGGGTTCAGTGTTGGGAAGAGAAGTCCCCATGATTTCTGGCTGTAAAAACCAGTGGAGATTGTGATGAGTGGGATGGAGGGCTCCTGGAGTCCCAGGTAGTACCTTTTGAAGGGTCCACACAAACTTACTTAGACTCACTTGCTCTGAGCTCCAGTGTTGGGGCACGAGCTCAAAAGGTGCCAGAGACATATAGAGAAGAACTGAATTTTTTGACAACAAAACATGAGCTGGAGGGGCAGCTTTTTCCCAGACAGAAGTACTAGCAGAGGCCATTGTCCCTTTACTGAGCCCTCCCCTGACAGAGCTGGCTGGGGGTCTCTGTATCTGACACTCCATCAACCTGGCTAATACTGTTTGCCCTGCCCTGGTGATTCCCTGAGACCCCCACCACACACAACTTGTGGGCCCACCCCTAGCCCTTTCCGGTGGGTTTCCCATATAAATGACCTGTCTTGGCTCATGCTGCCAACCTTCTTAAAATCCCTCAACAAGCAGCATCAGGCCTCTGTGTGCTCTGTACCTCTTGCTAAGTGGCCTCTGGCCTGGCATGAGTGGCAGCCAGCCCTGGTTCACAGCTTGGCCTCTCCTGGGCACCTCCAAGCCCAGCATAAGTAGCAGCCATCAACAGATTGCTTTGTAGGTCATGCCACGTTACTCTGGGCAGGGCCATGGCAGTGGATGACCTTGGCCTGAACTTCCCAGGAAGCCCCAGAGCCAGTGCACCCAGTGTACAGCTTTAGACCACACCAAAGCACTACCCAGCCACCTCCACAAGCAACAGACTCAAGGAGTGGACTTGGCAGGTACCTTTGCCCCACAGAAGTATGTTATACTCCATGTGTATCCTCTGCACTGCAGATACTCATTGGTGGTTGTGGTCAGTCCTCAGAGCCGATTGGCCTGGAGTTAGATCACCCTCGTTGATGTGCCAGTAGCAATCAAGGCTCAATTACAACAGTAGGTTGCACACAGCCCACATGAGGGTGTGGGGTGCATTTGGGTGACTGGGCCCTACAGGACACCTATTATATAAAGCTGCTGTACCAAGACTAAGAGATATTGCAGCTCTACCTAATACTGAGAAACAAATACAGGTAGGCAGCCAAAATGAAGAGACAATGAAACGTCCCAAATGAAAGAACAGAACAAAACTCTAGAAATAAAGAACTAAACAAAATGGAGACAAGCAATTTACCAGATGCAGAGTTCAAAACACTGGTTATAAGGATGCTCAATGGACTTAGGGAAAGACTAGAAGAACTTAGAACTTAAAGATATAAAAAACATAAAAATGGAGATAGAAAACATAAGAACCAATCAGAAATGAAGAATAAACTAACTTAAATGAGGAATGCATTACAGGGAATCAACAGTGAAGTAGAAGAAGCAGAGGATCAGATCAGTGATTTGGAAGATAAGGAAGCAGAAAACTCTCAATCAGAAGAGCAAAAAGAAAAAAGAATCCAAAAATATGAGGATAGTATAAAGAGCCTCTGGGAGAACTTCATTTTATTTTATTTTCATTTTTATTTTTTTATTCAGTTTTTAGAGAGGGAAGAGAGTGAGAGAAAAAGAGAGAGAGAGAGAGAAAGAGAAAGGGGGGAGGAACAGGAAGTATCAACTCCCATATGTGTCTTGACCAGACAAGTTCAGGGTTTTTGAACTGGCGACCTCCGTGTTCCAGGTCGATGCTTTATCCACTGCGCCACCACAGGTCAGGCTGGGAGAACTTCAATGTATCAACATTCACACTGTGATGGTGCTAGAAGGAGAAGAGTAAGAGCAAGGGATTGAAAACCTGTTTGAGAAAATGATGGAAAACGTCTCTAACCTGGTGAAGGAAACAGAAATACAAGTCCAGGAAGTGCAGAGAATCCCAATCAAGATGAACTCAGAGTCCCACACCAAGACACATCACAATTAAAATGCCAAAGTTTCAAGACAAAGAATCCTCCTGGCTAGGTAGCTCAGTTAGTGAGAGCATTGTCCCAGTATGCCAAGGTTGCAGGTTTAATCCCCAGTCAGGGCACATATAAGAATCAACCAATGAAAACATTAAAAAAAAAGTGGAACAACAAATAGATGTTTCTCTCTATATAAAATCAGTTTTTTAAAAGAGACAAACTTATACCTGACCAGGCGGTGGCGCAATGGATAGAGCGTTGGACTGGGATGCAGAGGACCCAGGTTCGAGACCCCGAGGTCGCCAGCTTGAGCGCAGGCTCATCTGGTTTGAGCAAAGCTCACCAGCTTGGACCCAAGGTCGCTGGCTCGATCGAGCAAGGGGTTACTTGGTCTGCTGTAGCCACACGGACAAGGCACATATGAGAAAGCAATCAATGAACAACTAAGGTGTCGCAACAAAAAACTAATGATTGATGCTTCTCATCTCTCTCAGTTCCTGTCTGTCCCTATCTGTCCCTCTCTTTGACTCTGACTCTCTCTGTCTCTAAAAAATAAAATAAAAGAGACAAACTTAAAAGCAGCAAGAGAAAAGCAATTAGTTACAAGGGAGCTCCCATATGACTCTCAGCTGATTTCTCAATAGAAACTACAGGCTAGAAGGGATTGGCAAGAAATATTTTATGTGATGAAATATTAGGCAAGGGCCTATAACCAAGAAGACTACCCAGCACAGCTATCATTTAGAATCGAAGGGACAGATAAAGAGCTTCTGAGACAAGAAAAAGCTAGAGGAGTTCATCAGTACCAAATCAGTATTAACCAGAAATGTTAAAGGGTCTTCTTTAAGAAGAAGGAAAAAAAGGTGAAAAATGTGGGAGGGGGGGGGGGAAAGGTGACTAATAAACTGGCAATAAATACATATAGATCAACAATTACTTTAAATGCAAATGGATTAAATTCACCAATCTAGACAATCAGAGGCTGAATGGTAACAAAACAAGAGCCTTACATATGCTATCTACCAGAGACTTCCTTCAGGTCTAAAGAAAGCTACATACAGACTGAAAGTAAAGGGATGAAAAAGACATTCCATGAAAATAGAAACAAACACAAAATCTAGGGTGGCAGTACTTATACCACATAAAATAGACTTTAAAACAAAGGTTATAACAGAGAAGGACCCAGCATTTCCACTTCTGGGCACTTATCCAAAGAAACCCAAAACACTGAATCAAAAAGATATATACATTCTTAAGTTTATTGCAGCATTATTTACAATAGCCAAGATGTGGAAGCAGCCTAAATGTCCGTCAGTAGATGAATGGATAAAGAAAAAGTAGTGCATATATACAATGGAATATGACTCAGCCATAAAAATGAAATCTTGCCATCTGCAACAACATAGATGGACCTACAGAGTATCGTGCTGAGTAAAATAAGTCAGACAAAGAAAGCCAAATGTGGATGATTTCATTTGTATGTAGAATCTAAAAAACAAATGAGCAAGCAGAACAGAAAGAGACTCATAGATACAGAGAACATTTTAACAGTTGCCAGATGAGAGGGGCATTGAAGGGATTGGTGAAAAAGATGAAGGGATTTAGAAGTATAAATTGGTAGTTACAGACTAGTCATGGGGATGTAAAAAGGGAATATAGTCAATAATATGATAATTCTCTATGGTATCAGATGGTACTAGATTTATCAGGCTGATCACTTTTTAAGTTATATAAATTTATAATCATGGGATTGTACACCTGAAATAGAATATTGTTTGTCAACTAATTACAATAAAAAAATTTAAAAAGACACATGAAGAGCAACTAAAAGCTCAAATCGAAACTTACTGAACTTCATCAATAATTCAGTCACTGCCTTGGCCCTGGCTTGGTGGCTCAGTAGTAGATAGAACAACGGCCCATTGTGCTAAGGACATTGTGGGTTCAGTCCCTGGTCAGGGCACATTCGAGAAGCAATCTATGAGTGCACAACTAAATGGAACAACTAAGTGGAACAATGAATTGATGCTTCTCTCTCTCTCTCTCTCTCTCTCTCTCTCTCTCTCTCCCCCTTCCTCCCTCCCTCCCTCCCTCCCTCCCTCGCACCTACCTCTCTTTCTCCCTTCATTTCTCTTTTCTCTTTCTTTCTCTCTCAAATCAATGGAAACTTTTTTAAAAATTAAAAAAAAAATACTTTAGACACTACCAAGTTGAAGATGGCATTTTATTTATTGATTTTAGGGAAGAAGGAAGGGAGAGATAAATATCAATTTTTTACTCCACTTATTGATGCATTCATTGGTTGATTCTTGTATGTGCCCTGCTTGGGGACTGAACATGCAACCCTGGTGAGTCAGTATGACGCTAACTGAGCTATTTGGCCAGGGCAGAGATGGCTGTTGGAGATCAACATACTTGGCTGGCTCTGTCTTGCTTCCATTCTTGAAGGCATCACGAGGCCCTCTGCAGGCTCTTACACTTGAAAACCTTGTCCCCTGGCCTATTCAATTTCTGCCTTTGCCCTGGGCTTGGCGCTGGGCTTACCTTAGGGTCAGACATGGGCTTACAGCTCAGAGTGCTTTGGCCCAGTAGCTTTGATATATTCTGTGGGAACTGCTGCCCAGCAGCCGGCTGGTTGTGACCAAAGTCTCTGTGCAGAAACTAGCCACACAGACTGCTCATCATTTGACAGATTATTGACGTCAGCACATGCGTCTTTGGCTTTGTTGTAGCGACATTTTTGGCAGCTTGCAGGTGTGACAACTGTCCCTGAGAGAAAGTAGAGTGTTAAGAGGAGGTGCCAATTAGACCTAGTGGTTTCCCTTCTCCCCCCTCCCCACCTTCCCCCCTTTTTATTTTATTTTATTTTTTTCTGAAGTGAGAAGCGAGGAGGCAGAGAGACAGACTCCCGCATATGCCAGACCTGGATCCACCTGGCATGCCCACCAGGGGCTGATGCTCTGCCCATCTGGGGTGTTGCTCCATTGCAACGCGAACCATTCTAGCGCCTGAGGCGGAGGCTACGGAGTCATCCTCAGTGCCTGGGCCAACTTTGTTCCAATGGAGCCTTGGCTGCGAGAGGGGAAGAGAAAGACAGGAAAGAGAGGGGGAAGGGTGGAGAAGCAGATGGGCACGTCTCCTATGTGCCCTCACCAGGAATCGAACCTGGGACTTCCACACGACGGGCCGATGCTCTACCGCTGACCCAACCAGCCAGGACCCACCTTCCCCCCTATCTGCTTTTGCAATATCTGAAGTATGTGTAGTTAAAATCCAAACCTCTTTCTGCTTCATTGCCCCAGTTTACCCAAGTTAATACTCGTAGTTAGGAGTGACAGTGGCACACTCTAGTTTTTTGTTAGTTGAGATGATTTGAGATTGACGCCTGGATAGGGTAAGCCCTCGGCACAGATGAGTGGAGCTTTAGATCTGGTGCTTTAGACACTATGGACTTTTCAGAATCTTGTTCCTCTTGATCATGGATCTTGGGAAGTTTGAGAGAGTTGTTAATCTTGTCTGCCCCACTGGACTCATGGTAGCTTGGAAACTTTTCTTGCCTGCCATGAGATCTTTAAAAAAAACCCAAAACCATGGGAAATGCACTTCAGACCTGCACTTCCCTGATTTTTGGTGGAAAGGGGACCTTTGTTGTCATAGTGGGGAGTTGGGATCTGTGCAGTCCACTCTGGTGAGTCAGTGGCATGTGATGTACTGTATTGGCCCAGCCACTGTCACCTTGACTGAGAGATGGCAAACAGCCTATCTGACTTTGCTTCTTCTGTTGGCCTTACTCCTCTGGGGAGATGGGAATGTTTTGAAAAAAGGCAGTTTTAAACCTAGGAGGCCACACAGAGAGTCCTGGTGGACACTATCACCTAAGGTCATAGGAGCTAAGGGTGACATCTTCCATCAGTGATGGTGTCAGGCAAGGGCTCTGGGCAAGGAGCTAATGCAGCAGCATACTTCTTAATCCTTACTAATACTATTATGTTTTCTTTCTTTTTTGTGTATGACAGAGACAGAGAGAGTCAGAGAGAGGGACAGATAGGGACAGACAGACAGGAACAGAGAGAGATGAGGAGCATCAATTCTTTGTTGCGGCTCCTTAGTTGTTCATTGATTGCTTTCTCATATGTGCCTTGACCGGGGGGGGGGGGGGGGGCTACAGCAGACCAAGTGACCCCTTGCTCAAGGTGACCTTGTGCTCAAGCAGGTGAGCCTTGCTCAAATCAGATGAGCCCACGCTCAAACTGGTGACCTCATAGTCTTGAACCTGGGTCCTCTGCATCCCAGGCCGACGCTCTGTCCACACTGCCACCACCTGGTCAGGCTATTATCTTTTCTTTTTTTTAATTTATTTATATTTTTATTTATTTATTTTATTTATTTATTTCAGAGACAGAGCGAGAGTCAGAGAGAGGGATAGATAGGGACAGACAGACAAGAACAGAAAGAGATGAGAAGCATCATCATCAGTTTTTCTTTTTTTTTTTTTTACAGAGGCAGAGATAGACTGGGACAGACAGACAGGAATGGAGAGAGATGAGAAGCATCAATCATTAGTTTCTCGTTGCGCATTGCGACTTCTTAGTTGTTCATTGATTGCTTTCTCATATGTGCCTTGACCGTGGGCCTTCAGCAGACCGAGTAACCCCTTGCTGGAGCCAGCGACCTTGGGTTCAAGCTGGTGAGCTTTTTGCTCAAACCAGATGAGCCCGCACTCAAGCTGGCGACCTTGGGGTCTCGAACCTGGATCCTTCCGCATCCCAGTCCGATTTTCTATCTACTGCGCCACTGCCTGGTCAGGCAAATCATCAGTTTTTCGTTGCAACACCTTAGTTGTTCATTGTTTGCTTTCTCATATGTGCCTTGACCGGGGGCCTTCAGCAGACCGAGTAACCCCTTGCTGGAGCCAGCGACTTTGTGAAGTATTGTATGCTGAGCTGAGGACTTTTTTTGTTTGTTTGTTTGTTTTTTGTGGCAGAGACAGAGAGAGTCAGAGAGCGGGACAGATAGGGACAGACAGATAGGAAGGGAGAGAGATGAGAAACATCAATTCTTCATTGCGGCTCCTTAGTTGTTCATTGATTGCTTTCTCATATGTGCCTTAACCGCGGGCCTTCAGCAGACCGAGTGATCCCTTGCTTGAGCTAGCGACCTTGGGTTCAAGTTGGTGAACTTTGCTCAAACCAGATGAGCCCGCGCTCAAGCTGGCAAGTGACCTTGCATCTCGAACCTGGGTCCTCTGCATCCCAGTCCAATGCTCTATCCACTGCACCACCGCCTGGTCAGGCTGAGCTGAGGACTTTGAACTTCCTGCCTACTATAGGGGGAGTGGTCACTGAGCAGCTATCTTCCAGCAGGGCCAGTGTGCATTTCTTTATTTTATTTTATTTTTTATTTTTTTGTATTTTTTCCGAAGCTAGAAACGGGGAGAGACAGTCAGACTCCCGCATGCGCCCGACCGGGATCCACCCGGCACGCCCACCAGGGGGCGACGCTCTGCCCACCATGGGGCGATGCTCTGCCCCTCCGGGGCGTTGCTCCGTTGAGACCAGAGTCACTCCAGTGCCTGGGGCAGAGGCCAAGGAGCCATCCCCAGCGCCTGGACCAACTTTGCTCCAGTGGAGCCTCGGCTGTGGGAGGGGAAGAGAGAGACAGAGAGGAAGGAGAGGGGGAGGGGTGGAGAAGCAGATGGGCGCCCCTCCTGTGTGCCCCGGCCGGGAATCGAACCCGGGACCCCTGCACGCCAGGCCGATGCTCTACCACTGAACCAACCGGCCAGGGCCTTATTTTTCTTCTTTTGTGTGTGTGTATGAGCTTTGTCAGCTAAAACATTTTTTTTAATTGATTGATTTTAGAGAGATAAAAAAGAGGAAAGAGAGGGACAGAAAGAGACAGGGTTATCAATCTGTTTCTCTTTGTGCCCTGACCAGGGATCGAGCCAGCAACTTTTGTGCTCAGGTTAACACTCTATCAATTGAGCTATCCGGCCAGGGCAATATGTACATGTCTGTGTAGTTCCTTGGTGGCAGATGGGGATGAAAACTGGGTCTGGAAAACCTGTCTGAAGCTTGCATGTGTGTTTGGTGATTCATGATGATGTGCAGAGACTCCTGTTCTGATTCTGGATCCAGAGAACGATCTCAGAGGGAAAGGGTGTCTTTCTCTGAGCTCTCAGACACATTGAATCCCATCATTCAGTACATGGGAATTGACTTTGGGCTGTCACTTCTGCCTGAACAACCATGTTGTTGGCACAGAAATTAAAGAACATTAGTATTTTCTTTTTCTAAATAGAGTAAGTTTAGTATCTGTGTCTGAAAATAAATTGCAGTCTGTGTATAGAGGATATGTAAAGTATATATATTTTGTTTTTCATTATTACGGTATATATTTTGGTAATGACAAAATTGAGGTGTGTGTCCACTTTTAACCAATATCTGGTTTTGTTTACAGATTCCCCCTGGAAATCCATTATATGAATCTTATTACAAGCAGGTAAGTTCCGTTGATATCTTTTTGGGTGGAATTAGAGAGTAAGTAAACTGGAAAGCACACAGCTCTATTGAAGTCTGGTGTGGCCTCTAGTTCCTTCTGTTTTCTGGATTACTAGCCCCAGTTTGTGTGGTGGATGCTGCCTTACCTGTTGTTCCGCTTCCAGGAGCCGCATCTCAGTGTTGTTTCCCCATTGCAGGTAGACCCAGCATATACAGGGAGAGTTGGAGCCAGTGAAGCTGCACTTTTTCTAAAGAAGTCTGGGCTTTCAGACATTATCCTTGGGAAGGTACGTCAAGACTGAGGGTGATTTCTGCAGTGACCCTTGGGGTTCCCCCCCCCGACAGGTGGAAGGCTGCCTTCTGAGACCCCTCTGGGGTCTTGGGGACGGGCCTTCTGGGGAGTGGGCAGGCTACTGCCAGCCTTTCAGGGCTATAATTGGTGGGTCCACGTGCTCTGGTGGCAGCTGCCATCTGCTGGTTAGGTAGCAGACAAGAGGCCTGAGTGTTGTATTTTTTTGTATTTTTCCTAAGTTAGAAGCGGGGAGGCAGTCAGACAGACTCCCGCCTGCGCCTGACTAGGATCCACCTGGCATGCCCACCAGTGAGTGATGCTCTGCCCATTTGGGGCATTGCTCTGTTGTGGCCGGAGCCAGGAGCCATTCTAGTGCCTGAGGCGGAAGCCATGGAGCCATCCTCAGCACCCGGGCCAACTTTGCTCCAGTGGAGCCTTGGCTGTGGGAGGGGAAGAGAGAGACAGAGAGAAAGGAGAGGGGAAAGGGTGGAGAAGTAGTTGGGCGCTTCTGTGTGCCCTGACCGGTAACCAAACCCGGGATATCCACATGCTGGGCTGATGTTCTACCACTGAGCTAACTGGCCAGGGCAAGAGGCCTGAGTGTTTTAAGCGTCTTGACAACTTATGGATTTATGTCAGCCTGGGAACTGAATTGGCTGGGTGTTCTTGGGACTCTGCCACAGACTGGCGGAGGGAGGAGCACAGGTCAGTCACCTGCTCTGGGAATCGCTCCAGCCATGATATAGTGGTGATGGCTCCTATTTTGTGAATAAATAGGCAGTGGTCGGCAGTTGCACTCATGAGAATTTCTGTGTTTCTGCAGATATGGGACTTGGCCGATCCAGAAGGTAAAGGGTTCTTGGACAAACAGGTATATACACGTATGCTCAGAGCAAGTGGAGGGGCTAGGCCAGAGTTCCCAGGCTGGCACCTCTGCACTTCCTTCCTGTTTTCAATGCTGACACATGTTACTAGACAAATGTACAGTTGTCAAATTGTTAAAATGGGAAGGTTTTCTTTCTAAATAAAGGCCTTTTGTTGAATACTTGGAGCCATCTTTAATGGTTAGTGTATCTTTTCATTTTTTTGTGTGCTTACAAGTGACTTAAAGGCTTTCCAAACATTTTATTTTGAAATAACTTCAGTCTCTTGTGGAAGCTGCAGATATAGTTCAGAGTTCCTGTGTCTCATACCTCAGCAGCTCCCCCCTCCCCCATGACAGCAGCTTATGTCATTATAGCACAATGTTCAGAGTTCAGAGCCAGGGCAGCACGAAACCAGAGGCTATATTCAGAGCTGACCAGTTGTACATGCACTTCTTTGTGGGGTTTTGGGTTTAGGGGTGTGTGTGTGTGTGTGTGTGTGTGTGTGTGTGTAGTTCTGAGGCATTTTATCACTTATATAAATTCACATAACCATCACCACAGTCAGGACTTAGGCCTGACCCAGCACCACTGAGGATCTACTTCTGCTTTCCTTCATAGTCACACTGTAGCCTCTGGCAACTACTAGTCCCTTCTTCATTATAATTTTATCATTTTGAGCATGTTCTATAAATGAAAATTTATAGTACTTATAAATGATTTTAAATGGTCATATTAATTTTGTTTAGCTTTTTCCTAAACTACATTCCAAGGGATGTTGTTCCTGGTGTCCCATAGTCCATGATCTGATCTGTTGGAGAAGCACCATACACTGTTCCTCCCTTTCTTAGTGCATAGTGTGATAAGAGTCACACTATGCATCAACCTGTATAAGGTTCTGAGGATTCTCATGAGAAAGAAGCCCGTTACCTTTGCCTAATTTAGTCCCCCTGAACTATGTCCCCTTCACTCTCTACTTTAGTGCAGTGGTCCCCAATCCCCGGGCCACGGACCGGTACTGGTCCGTGGGCCATTTGGTACCGGTCCACAGAGAAAGAATAAATAACTTACATTATTTCCGTTTTATTTATATTGAAGTCTGAATGATGTTTTATTTTTTATTTATTTATTTATTTATTTATTTATTTATTTATTTTGTATTTTTCCGGAGCCAGAAATGGGGAGGCAGTCAGACAGACTTCCACATGCGCCTGACGGGGATCCACCCGGCATGCCCACCAGGGGGCGATGCTCTGCTCATCTGGGACATCGCTATGTTGTGACCAGAGCCACTCTAGCGCCTGAGGCAGAGGCCACAGAGCTATCCTCAGCGCCTGGGCCAACTTTGCTCCAATGGAGCCTCGGCTGCGGGAGGGGAAGAGAGAGACAGAAAGGAAGGAGAGGGGGAGGGGTGGAGAAGCAGATGGGCGCTTCTCCTGTGTGCCCTGGCTGGGAATCGAACCTGGGACTCCTGCATGCCAGGCCAATGCTCTACCACTGAGCCAACCGGCCAGGGTGATGTTTTATTTTTAAAAAATGACCAGATTCCCTCTGTTACATCCGTCTAAGACTCACTCTTGACGCTTGTCTCATAAGTTCGACAATTATATTTAAAAAGACCACAGTTTTTATGCCGGTCGCATAATTTTATTTTGTATATTTATCCGTCCCACCCTAAAGGCCGGTCCATGAAAATATTTTCTGACATTAAACCGGTGTGTGGCCCAAAAAAGTTTGGGGACCACTGCTTTAGTGGGCATTCTGTGGACAAACTGAAGAAGACTTGATCTATTTCTTATCTTTTTGAAGATATTTTTTAAAACTTTAGGTTTAAAACATTTCATGTTCTTGGTCCAGTTGATCAACAAAAAAATTAGGTGATGCTGCGTGAGTCCCCTAAGCCTATGATGTGGCTGGTTCACGGTTAGGAGGGGGCAAGGAGGAGCCAAAAGTGTTGATGTTCAGTGATGTTCAGGTCCTTTGTCCCTGCATGGGAGGTAAAAGCCAACTCAGGCCATGATGGGTGGAGGATGCCCTAGTCAGTGAGACCAGCCAAGAGGATCACAGTAAATAATGAATGTAAATTCCCAAACAGCAGTGTCTATTTCAAACCATTTTTAAAAAATCATGAATATGAATCATAATTCATAGTCTTAAACATGTTAAGCTTGCTACTTATATAATCTAGCATTTTCTAAGTGTTGGGAGCTCACTATTTTTGAAAATACATTTATTTGAAATATTATAGCATTCAGACAACAAGTGGGCTAAATCTGTCTTAGCATATTCATTTAAACAGTGCTCTCAGGTGAGACCAGTTCAACTTGACACTGTAGGTGACTTTTGCACATACAGTCTTTCTTGTTGAAATGAACTGAAATCCTCTATTCCCTGAAGCCTACTGCTGCAGACAGCTCTTTCTCTGCCACCACCACCAGCTGGGTAGAATTTACACTTCCTCCTTTTTTTGGATTTGCAGGGTTTCTATGTTGCACTGAGACTAGTGGCCTGTGCACAGAGTGGCCACGAAGTTACCTTGAGCAATCTGAATTTGAACATGCCACCGCCTAAATTTGTAAGTGTCAAAATCCCCAGTTCACCTTGTAATAATCACTCATCTATCATCTGTCTGTCTTTCTCCCTCCGTATTTTCTTTCTCCCTTTTTTTATTGAGATGAAATTCACATAATCTAAAAGTAACCATTTTAAAATGATCAGTTCCATGATATTTAGTGTATTCATAATATTTTGCAACCATTACCTCTATCTAGTTCTAGAACATTTTCATCACCCTAAAAGGAAACCCTCCACCCTTTAAATAGTCACTTCCCATTTCCCCCTCCCCCAGCCCCTGGCAGCCACTAATCTGCTTCTGTCTCTGGATCTGCCTATTCCAGACATTTTATGGAATCACACATCTGGCTTTTTTCACTCAGCGTAATGTTGTTACAGTTCAATCACATTGTAGTGTGTGTGTCAATGCTTCATACCTTTTCATGGCTGAAGAAGTGCGTTGTATGGCCCACCTATTTTGTTTGTTTAACTGCTGGTGAACATAAAAATTCATGTACAAGATTTGTTTGTACACCTTTTCACTTCTTTTTCTTTTTTTGTGTGTGACAGAGAGAGACAGAGGGACATACAGGGACAGACAGACAGGAAGGGAGAGAGATGAGAAGCATCAATTCTTGCGTCACCTTTGTTGTCCATTGATTGTTTTCTCATATGTGCCTTGACAGGCATGGAGGGAGCTACAGCAGAGTGAGTGACCTCTTGTTCAAGCCAGCGACCTTGGGCTCAAGCTAACAAACTTGGGCTTCAAGCCAGCGACCTTTAGGCTCAAGCCAGTGACCATGGGGTCTTATCTATGATCCCACGCCCAAGCCAGTGACCCTGTGCTCAAGCTGGTGACCTTGGGGTTTTGAACCTGGGTCCTCTGCGTCCCAATCTGATGCTCTATCCACTCTGCCACCACCTGGTCAGGCCCTTTTTACTTCTTTTGGGTGCATACTTAGCAGTGGAATTATTACTGAGTCCTATGGTATTGTGTTTAACTTTTTGAGGTCTTCTCCATTGTTTTATTTTATTTTAGATTTTTATTTATTGATTTCAGTGAGAGAGGCAGGGAGAGAGAGAAAGAGAGAGAGACAGAAAGACAGGAACATTGAGCTGTTCCTGTATGTGCCCTGACTGGGGATTGAACTAGCAACCCCTGCTCTTTGGTATGATGCTCTAACCAACAGAGCTCTTTGGCCAGGCCCCCATTATTTTATTTTTGAGAGTATGTTTATTAAAGTTGGAGACAGAGAAACAAGGAAGGGCCTAGAATGGAAGAAGCAACAGGAGAGAACTTAGGTGTGGCTGCTCTCTAGAAACATTATGGGAAAGAAATGAGCTTAACTTGGGCTGCTGTCAGCTCACTTGAAAGTCAGAGAAAGGGGGGCCTTGGAGACAGGTTCAGGGGGTTAGCCCAGGATGAGCTGCCCCTGCCTACCACTCCCCTGGTTGCCAGTCAGTATGTTCTCTTAGAGTTTAGGATGCACGCCTATGGGGGAAAGGAGAGAGGCACATGCATGCTCCTGGGATGGGGAGCGTGCCAGGTCTTCCACCATTTGGAAAACATTTTGAAATGTGTATCCTTTCTATAAACACATCCTCCTCCTGTAACTCTATGCCAGCCACTGCAGAATGTTTCTCTTTTTTCCCCAGCATGACACCAGCAGCCCTTTGATGGTCACGCCACCTTCTGCAGAGGCCCATTGGGCTGTGAGGGTAAGTGACGGGTGGCAGCCCTTGGCTGTCCTTCACGTGTGGTTGTTTTAGCCATTTGTGATGTCAATTTAGATGTTATATAGGACAACTGTAATAGCTACTCAGTTTCAGAGTGACTGTAACACAGAATTTGGATGAAATACTTTCTCAAATGAAAGTTTTGAAACAGCTATGGTCTTTTACTATAATTGTGTGTTGCCTACAAAGGCAGTCAGCAAAGTTTCAAGTGTTGGATTCTGAAAATTTTAGCTTAAATCATGCGTTTTTAGAACATGTTCTTTGGTTTCTGCTGCTCGGGTTAGTTAATCAGGGTTGACGGGAAATGGTGAGAACTTGCAGCCATGAGGACCTCCAGCATGTCTTTGCTTCTCTTTCTATCATTTCCAGCTAGCTTCTGTGTTATCATTCTTTCTTCTCTGATGCTCTTGTTGCTTTTTGAAAAGTTCCTGTCAGCACGTAAACTTTTTAAGAAAGAGATGTTATGGCTGGAAAGCTGTTACTGCTTCTAGAAAGAAGAAAATGAGTGATATCTTCTAGTAAGAGCAGAATTACTCCTGAAGGAAATACACATGGGGATGCAGAGATGGTCCCCCAGATGATGAGACCCTCTCACTCTCAGGCACTGTAAGAGGACTGTCACATTTCCTCACATATATTTGGCTCAAGTACTAGCATTAACAACAGTCCTGCTATAAAATAAAGACCACCGTACCCTGATCAGATAGCTCGGTTGGTTAGAGCATCGTCCTGAAGCTCAGAGGTTGCTGGTTCGATCCCTGGTCAGGGCACATACAGGAACAGACCGATGTTCTGTTCGTCTGTCTGTCTCTTTCTCTCTCTGCCTTCCTCTCTCTTGCTAAAATCAATTAAAACGAAAAAAAAAAAGAGACTACCCTCCTTCCCCCCAAGTGCTTCTTTCCTATTTTTACGTAGTTGGTCTGTTCTTTTCTTGGAAAGGCTTGAATGGAGGGAGGTCTGTACCGGAACAGGGTAGGAGGAGGCCTTGTGTGACCAAGGAGTTGAGAAGTAGCCTCTGTGAGCAACTGAGTAGTTTTTTGGTGGCTATCACAGTAACAAAGGACTTTTTCTTTGTCCGTTGTCCAGTTGCATGGTGCCTATTTTGTCTTTTTAAAATTTTATTTATAAAATTAAATATAATGGGGTTATATTGATTAATAAGAGTATATAGGTTTCAGGTAAATATGTCTGTAGCATTTAAACTGTTGATTGTGTTGTATGCCCATCACCCAAAGTCTAATCATTTTCCATCATTGTATATTTGTCCCTCTTTACTTCCCCTTGCCCCCCACCATCCCCCCCCCACAACCCTCCCCCTCTGGTAACCATTTCACTCTTACCTGTGTCCATGAGTCTCATTTTTATATCCCACCTATGTGTGAAATCATATAGTTCTTAGCTCTTTCTGATTTACTTATTTCACTTAGTATAGTATTCTCAAGGTTCATTTATGTTGTCATAAATGTCGCTGTCATCGATTCTTATGACTGAGTAGTATTCCATTGTATATATATACCGCATCTTCTTTATCCAATCACTTTGAAAAAGGGTTGCTTTGTCATGAAAAATGGTACCAAAGAGGTCTTATTCCTTGCACATTGCTGGCCCCTTTCTGGTGGGGGCTGTGTGGAGGCTCAGGAGAAGGCCGGCCACCGAGGAGCCGCGCAGCCTTACAGAGGCCAGCAGTCAGGCAGGCATGGGCTAGAATGGGGTTGGCTGATTTCAAGAGAGATTCCATTCAGAGAAACAGTGATAAACAAACCTGAAGTTCCAGGTGTTCTTTCTTTCTTTTCTTCTTCTTTTTTTTTTTGTGACAGATTGAGAGAGAGATAGAGAGAGGGACAGGTGGGAACAGATAGACAAGAAGGAAGAGAGATGAGAAGCATCAATTCTTTGTTGCAGCTCCTTAGTTGTTCATTGATTGCTTTCTCATATGTGCTCAAGCTGGTGACCTCGGGGTCTCTAACCTGGGTCTTCTGCATCCCAGTCTGATGCTCTATTCACTGTGCCACCACCTGGTCAGGCACCAGGTGTTCTTTCTTGTTGTGAAAGTTTCTGGACTTGAAACACTGAGTCAGCGAGCCTGACAGATCCGTGGGAGAAGCCTAGACGCTCGGGGCAGCCATAGGGCGCTTGGCTTCTTACTACTCACAGTGACTCGTGTGCAGTGTCTGGTCATCTTGTTTCTGTTTTTGTTTTTTTAAATTATGGTAAAATACATATAACACGAAGTTTACCATCTTGATGATTTTTATTTTTTATTATTACTTTTTTTTTTTTGTATTTTTCTGAAGTTAGAAACGGGGAGGTGTCAGACAGACTCCCGCATGTGCCCGACCGGGATCCACCCGGCATGCCCACCAGGGGGCGATGCTCTGCCCATCTGGGGCGTTGCTCTGTTGCAACCAGGGCCATTCTAGTGCCTGAGACAGAGGCCATGGAGCCATCCTCAGTGCCCGGGCCAACTTTGCTCCATTGGAGCCTTGGCTGCGGGAGGAGAAGAGAGAGACAGAGAGGAAGGAGAGAGGGAGGGGTGGAGAAGCAGATGGGTGCTTCTCTTGTGTGCCCTGGCTGGGAATCGAACTCGGGACTCTTACATGCCAGGCCAACGCTCTACCACTGAGCCAACCGGCCAGGGCTGCCATTTTGATGATTTTTAAATGTACAGTTCAGTAGTGTTAAGTACAGACATGTTGTTCTGCAACGGTCACTACCATCCATCTTTAGAACTTGTTTATCTTCCCAAACACAAACTCTGTCTGCATTAAATACTCCCCAGTCCCCTCCCTCAGCCCCCAGCACCCACCGTTCTACTTTCTGTCTCTGAATTTGAGCAGTCTGTGGACCTCATAGTAGTGGAATTATGCAGTATTTGTCCTTGCTGTCTAGTTTATTTCACTTAGCATCATGTCCTCCAGGTTGATGTATGCTGAAGCATGTGTCAGAATTCCCTCTTTAAGTTTGAATGATACTCCATTGTATGCATGGGCCACATTTTGCATCTCTTTTCTTCTTTCAGTGCACACTTGTTAAGGGTATTTTCCTAGGACCTGCAGTGGCTTCAGCTTATGGTCAGAGTGGGTAGTGCAAGGTCTGCCATCCCTTGGTTTCAGTTGATGCAGGCTCTTATTTCTGCAGGAGGCAGATTGGAGTCCCTTACCCAGACCTTCTTCACCAACAGCCAGCCCTCTTTACACTCTGTCCTCGTGTCATATTTCATAATAGCAGTAGATGCTGCCCTGCCCAGACTTTCATTCTGTTAATGAGGAACTTTTATTATTTATTCTTTTACTGTTAGACCCAGGGACTTCCCAGCTTAAAGCTGATTTGGATAGTCATTGGTTTACTTTTATATTTGGTTCTTTAGTTCTATTAGTTTGGTAGATTGATATCCAGACTTAGTTATTTGTCTTACAGAACTAAAATCTGTGTTTGCTCTTGTCCTCGGACATATGTAGAGTGACCTTTGTCTCTCAGGCAGCCCCTGGGTTCAGATCCTCTCTGTCCCATTGAGCTTGACTTCCAGATCCACGGGTGCCAGAGAGAGGTTTTCTTTAGAGTGTCAGTTCATTCTGGAACTGCTGTGAGACTGTCCTGGGCATGTAGGTGAGGCTAGGGGTGGGTCCTTGCCCTTTTCACTGAGCTTCTTGCTTGCTTTGGACTCTCCCACAGACCCACTTTTTCACTCACTCAGGCTATTTCTTTCCAACTAGGTGGAAGAAAAGGCAAAATTTGATGGAATTTTTGAAAGTCTTTTACCTATAAATGGCTTGCTCTCTGGAGATAAAGTTAAGCCAGTCCTCATGAACTCAAAGCTGCCTCTTGATGTCCTGGGCAGGGTAAGTGGTTCTCTCACCTCCTGAAAGGCCTGTGAATTCTGCTGGACCCTGTTTACTTATCACGGACACTCTTTAGGCTTCACACATGGCTCCATCAGGGGCCTTTGTAAAATCTCATGTGGATGGAGCACTTGCTGTAGCCCACTGGCTCGGAGTCTCGCGGGTGTGATGCTGGCAAGGCCCACCGCACACGTGGGGAGGCAGCCTCAGAATTGAACTTGCTGCCTGGGGCCCAGGGACGGGCAGAGCTGGGACTCAAACACAGACCTGGGATTTACCCCCACAGTCTTGCTTCCACAAAGAAATGTGGGAGTGTATGTCTGTATCTTATTTATTTTCTGTTTTTAATTCCTTTTTTTGTCTAACAGTAAAGAAAGGTACTTTCAGTTCTCCAAGTTTAGGAAAAAAGCTTATGCACTTCCTTTTTTAAAAAAAATGCCTCAATTTTGTTCTAAGTAAAAATGCAAGTTTTTAAAGTACAGTTTTCTATCCCAGACTTATTCCCCCTACCGAGGTTTGTGCTATGGCCCTGGTATTTGCTTTGTGCACAAAGACTGATTCCATGTAGCTGTCTCTCTGCTCAGCTTCCTGCTCTGGACTCAGGGTGGTCATTGTTCTGTGTGTCTGGATGGGATTGCTGTGATTTGGCAGGCGCAGGCCCAGAGTACGAGGATCAGGTGTGGCCCCTGCCATCTCAGGCCCCTGCAGGTGCTGTCTCTAGACCAGGCCTTGTGTAAAGCACTGGGAGGATGGGGATGAAATTTAGATAAAGTCCAGGAGGTCAAATAAATAATTGATGGTTAAGATCCTCACATTATATTTATTGATGGTTTAGTATAGGCCAGGCCCTGTTCTAGTACGTTGCATGACTATAATAACTGAGTACTTACAGTCACCTATTTTGCATGTTGTTTATCCCTGTTTTATAGATGAGGAAACAGGGGCTTTCAGAGTGGCAGGTAAATTGCCTAGGGTTACACAGAGAAGGGAATGAAGTCCTCGGTAATCCCCAGAGCTGCTACTCTTCTCTGGTGCCCCTTACCCCTCATTGCCTCCCTGATAATTATAGTTCTGCCTAGTGAGGACAGGAGTAGAGGGAGGTACCTGACTTAACTAAGCAGAGGGATACAGGGCATGCAGGGAAGGCTTCCTAAAGAAGGTGCCCCTGTGATGTCCTCCAGAGTGAAGAAATGGGTGACAGACTGGCAGACTGTGGGTTGAGAAGGCCAGTTATGTGACGTCATGATCAGAGGCAGCCTGCCATGCTGGGTTGGGCAGTTCTGCCCCCAGGGGACATCAAGCAATGTCTGTAGACATTTTTTTTTTTTTTTTTGTATTTTTCTGAAGCTGAAAACGGGGAGAGACAGTCAGATAGATTCCCGCATGCGCCTGACCGGGATCCACCCGGCACGCCCACCAGGGGGCGATGCTCTGCCCACCAGGGGGTGATGCTCTGCCCCTCCGGGACGTTGCTCTGTTGCGACCAGAGCCACTCTAGCGCCTGGGGCAGAGGCCAAGGAGCCATCCCCAGCGCCCGGGCCATCTTTGCTCCAATGGAGCCTTGGCTGTGGGAGGGGAAGAGAGAGACAGAGAGGAAGGAGAGGGGGAGGGGTGGAGAATCAGATGGGTGCTTCTCCTGTGTGCCCTGGCCGGGAATCGAACCCAGGACTTCTGCATGCCAGGCCGACGCTCTACCACTGAGCCAACCGGCCAGGGCCTGTAGACATTTTTTGTTGTCCCACCTGGGTAGGGTCTGTTGGCTCAGGTGGTTTGAGGCCAGAGATACTGCACAACACCTGAAAGTGCCCAGGATGCCTCACAAAAAATGATCTGGCCCCAGGTCATTGGGGAAGCGTGAACATTGGAGGGACTGTAGAGGTAGGAAGGTCTATTCCTATCCTGGTTCCCCTACATATATATACTGTATCTTTGGGAAAGTTACTTTTCTGGTGCCTCTGCTTCCTAAATTAAAGAGGCATAAAGCATTTAGCCCACTACTGAACACCTTTTTATTTTTATTTTTTTTACTAACATTTAGAAGTTCTATCAAGTCATCATTAGCATTAGCTATAGTGAAGCTTTAAAATTAGCTCGTATCGTATGAGAATGGTTTCATTATTGAAATTTCTTGTAGCTATTTTCAGGGATTTTAATGACTTCAGTGTCTTTAAGGTTCCTAACATGGCTTTACTATTGCCAGCTTTCCTGAATACCTTTAAAAGCATCCATACGTTTGAGAAGACTATGAATACTTTGGGATTTCTAGAGGTCTAGATGGAGTTCCAGGAGGCTGGACTGAGGTGCAGGACCTGTTAAGGGTACTGGGGGCTCCATGTGCCAGGCTAAGGAGCTGTCAGCAGGGCAGGGTAGGGCCCGAGTTTATTCTAGAGCAGTCCCTGTAGTAATCATGGGGACAAGACTAGAGGTAGGGAGCCAGCTGTAGGAATGTTTGAGAGGCCAGAGCCAAGGACTCAGCAGGGCAGAGAAGAGGACCCACATGTGAGAAAAGTCCCTGGGCTGAAGTCCCTAATGATTGATTGGGATGGGAAAGGGGTACCAGCACATGAAGCATCTTGGATGGACCCTTGGGTGTCCACATAGCTCTGGGCACTGGTGTTATGCCCAGTGTTATCCAGTTTAGGCAGGCCTGCTAGTCTGGGGGAGCTGACGTGGGTCAGGAAACTAGTGCCTCAATTGTGCTTTAGAAAATCTGGCATGTGGCCTTTTTCTAGAAACCCATACCTGTTTGCCTGGTCTTCAGGCCCTAGGTGGGCCTGGCACATTCCTCAGTACCTGACTCACCACCTGCTTATGGAAGAGGAGTTGAGACACCACAGACATGCTCAACTGCCTGCCCACAACTTGTTTTTGGAGAAAGGGGGTGGGAGCTGGTTTATGTGTGTGAGTATGTATGTGGGGGTGTCTGTTCAGAGCAACACCTGTCCCAAAACAAAACTATTTTTTGATCTAAGACTTCTTTGTAAAGTGACAGAAAAATCAGGAGGATGTGCTTATAATCATGATCATTTGTTAGAGAAAATGAACGTAATATGATGGGATGATTCTTGAAAATCATCATACTTCACTGGGCAATAGTTTTTCAGAGAACCCGCCATTGGTTCTTTGTGCCTTTTGGTTGCCTTGTTTAACTGGTGTGCACTCAGGATCCACGTCTGGTGAGCTCACTTACTGCACACCAGACCTTTCTAGTAAGCCTTAGTACTCCCCACCCCCAGTAAACCTTGATACCTCCCCCAGTAAGCCTGGTACCTCCCCCAGTAAGCCTTGCTGCTTTTTCCCTTGCAGGTCTGGGACCTCAGTGACATCGACAAGGATGGACACCTGGACAGAGATGAGTTTGCTGTGGTAGGCTCCTGCTGTGGCTCCTCTTCCCCACTCTGCTGGGCCTCTCATGGGGGAGAGGAGGGTTCTGGACCATTTTTTTTCTTCTTTAATTTTAAAAATGTTTATTTTGACATAATTTAGATTTTAAAAAAACTTTATGGTAGTACAGAGAATTCTTCTGAATACCATTTACTCAGAATCCTGTGTTACTATTTTACCACATTTATCTTTTTCCTGTACATCCATGAATTTTCCCTTTGGCCATTTTGGAGTAAGTTGCAGATGTGATTGATACCTTTTAAACCCAAAATAATTCAGTGTGTGTTTCCTAAAACCAGGGAATTCTCTTACATAACCACTTTCCATTTCAAAATCAAGAAATGAACTTTAGCCTGACCAGGCGGTGGCGCAGTGGATAGAGCGTCGGACTAGGATGCAGAGGACCCAGGTTCAAGACCCTGAAGTCACCAGCTTGAGCGCGGGCTCATCTGGTTTGAGCAAAAGCCCACCAGCTTGAACCCAAGGTCGCTGGCTTGAGCAAGGGGTTACTTGGTCTGCTGAAGGCCCACGGTCAAGGCGCATATGAGAAAGCAATCAATGAACAACTAAGGTGTTGCAACACGCAATGAAAAACTAATGATTGATGCTTCTCATCTCTCTCTGTTCTTGTCTGTCTGTCCCTGTCTATCCCTCTCTCTGACTCACTCTCTGTCTCTGTAAAAAATAAATAAATAAATAAAATTTAAAAAAGAAAAAAAAAAGAAATGAACTTTGACATTATTTAATTTATTATAGTATATATTATTATAGGTTATATCTTATGTATTACTATATCTATTGTATTACCTGTTCTCTAATCTAAGGCTATTATTCAGATTTTGTCAATTGTCCCCAAATATCCTTTGTTCTGAAAGAAACTCCAGCCTGGTGTGTTACATTCTATAGCTCTGTCTCTTTTGTGTTCTTAATCTGGGCAGCACTTTCTGTCTTCATGTCTTGTTGTCACATGGACATTTGAAGAGTACATTTTGTAGTGTCCCTCAGTGTGGGCTTGTTTGCTGTTTCCTGTGATGACACAGGTCCTGCACTTTCATGGGACTGGACTCCTGAGGCATCCATAGGACATTTGATGTCATTACATGTCATTATGAAGGTGTCAATTATTGATTGAAGTCAGTGTGATATCCCTCCAATTCTCACCTGCTAGTTCTCCCATCTTCCCAGGATTCTTGCCTGCATCAGGATTCTAGTGGTTGCTGGTGGTGATTTTATAATTCCATCACTCCTGGCACATTTTCTAGCTGGCCCTCTACCATCAGGAATTTGTTTATATCAGAGTGGACTAATGGATACGTCTTCTTCTCCACAGTTTATAATCCTTTACTGGCGTGAGTTATTTTGCCCACTGGGAACTTCTTCTAGCTGGCAGCTTTGTCCTTTGGTCACATCCCATCATTCTCTGAACAATTGCTTCCTCATGGCTTGATCAGACGCTTCTGGCTCCCCCGTATCAGCCCCTTTTCCAGGGAGCCCCAGTCCTTGTAGTGGAGAATGGTGTTGGAAACCAGGATCTGGGCACTGGGGTGCCCCTGCTCCCCAGTCTTTCCAGCATAGCTGGGAAGTAGGTGTGCATGTAGACGTGCCCTCCAGGTGCCCCAGCACAGCCACATGTGCTCCACATCAGCTTTGTTCAAGCCTACGCTCAGGTGCTCCCATCCTCTTCTCCTTTAGTGACAACGTTGGAGCTGTGTGTAGATAGGGTTCTTCTGTCCTATAGGCCATCTTCCTATGTAGCTGCCCTCCTTCCACACCCCTGCCGCAACTCATCCACCTCTGCAGCCTCCCCGTAGGCTGGTCTGACCTCCCCTTGAGTCTGCCCTCCTCATCCTGTTTACCAGTCAGTCTGTCCCTCCTCTTCTTCTCTTCCTTCCACCTTACTCCCATGTTGAACCTTTTTCTCCTGCTTGTGGGATTTATTCAGTCACCTCATTAAATCTCAAACAAAGAATAAAGTAGCTCCCTTTAGTTAAGGGCAAGGCTTTAAGAAGCAGTAATTATGTTCAAACCCCCTCCCCCAAAATTATGATTTATCTGGGAATGCCCATATCCCTAAGATACATCTTCTGTTCTAGGAATTTTAAACATCTTTAAGATGTGATTTTTACAACATATACATGAATTAAAGCTTCTTGTTATTTTTACTGTACTGTGTGTGTAAAGTCTTTGAGATTTTAAACGTCGAAGTTAAATCTAAACCCTTTTGCAAGATTAGAGATTCCTCTTACCGTTCCTTCATAATCTTACTCCGAACAAGTGCTTGGTTATATTTTCCCCACGTCAACTCTGTTCTGCCTTCTCACTTGGAGTATTTTCTGTGTTTCTCCATCCTGTTGTTTTCACTGGTTGTTATTATTTTGTGTGTGTGTATGTGTGTGTGTGTGTATATAGTGAAGTAAACATAAAATTTACCATCTTAAACATTTTTTTTTTAAGTGAGAGGGAAGATAGACAAACTCTTGCATGCTTTCTGACAGGGATCCGTCTGGCAACCCCCGACTAGGTCCTTTGCTCAAATCAACTGAACAATCTTCAGTGCCTGAGACCAATACTCAGACTAATAAAGCCACTGACTGAGAGGGGGAGAGAGAGAAAAGGTGGAGAGGGAGGGGAAGAGAAGCAGATGGTCACTTCTCATGTGTGCCTTGAGCAGGGATTGAATCTGGGACATATGCACGCTGGGCTAACGCTCTGTCCACTGAGCCAACTGGCCAGGGCCCATCTTAACCATTTTTAAATGTCCAGTTCAGTGGCATTAAATGCATTCACTTTGTTTTGCAGCCATCATCACCATCTATCTCTAGAACTATACATCTTGCCAACTGCAACTCTGTCTCTATTAAACATTAATTCTCCAACCTCCTCTCCTAGCCCCTCATTATTTATTTTTTTATATTTCTTCTGACTGCACTTGACTTAAAATGCTCATATCATTGAAGTGCTCTAGGGCTGGTCCTCAAGAATGGGATGACTGACCCAGAGTGAACCTGGAGTGGGTCTCTCTCTTCTTACAGCTTCCTGATTCCCAGGTTTCCCTTTTTGTTTGGTTTTATCCCGTCTCATCATGTCAACCAAGATTTATGTTCTTTCATAAATGAGTCTTAGAATTTTGTCATTTTGTATTTCTTTTCTGCACTAGCTGGGTGTAACATTTTGTAGAGTTTTTTAGTGACCTACCTGTGTTAAGGATCTATTCTCTATGCAAGTAGCAACTTAAAGAGTATTTTGAAGTGAGGAGAGTTGTCCATGTAGTTTGATTTTGTTACATTTTTAAATAAATTTCTAATCCTTGTTATAGACAAAGTTCCCTTTCCCTACAGGCCTCAAACAAAAGAGGCCTGTCCTGTCCTTGGTGTAGTTTTCCGTGTCTCAAGAATAGCTTGAGGTACACATAGCTCTTGTGTGTCTTTAGACTTCCAAATTCCAGTACTTTGGGAGTCATCAACCCTTCTTGCATAGTTAAGGAGTGTGTGGAGTCTGGCATGATCATTTTTGTGCTTATTCAGTCTCACATGATTAAACCAATGTCATGGAAATTTTTGCCTTGGAAGTATAGATCATTAGAAGAGGTTTAATTTTTACTCTTTTTCAGCTTAGAAGCGACCGCTAAAACAACAATCTTTGTCTTGTCACTGCAGCCTCTGGTAGAGTTGCCCTCTGTCTGCCCTCGGCCAGAGCCACTAGAACGTGATTCTCTTTTGTGCTTACAGGCCATGCACTTGGTGTACCGAGCTCTTGAGAAGGAGCCTGTGCCTTCCGTCCTGCCCCCATCCCTCATCCCACCCTCCAAGAGAAAGAAGACGGTGTTCCCGGGCGCTGTGCCCGTCCTGCCCGCCAGCCCCCCGCCCAAAGACAGCCTGCGCTCCACGCCTTCCCATGGCAGCGTCAGCAGCCTGAATAGCACGGGAAGCTTGTCTCCTAAACACAATATCAAGCAAACACAGGTATTATGCCCTTGGTGTGGGGGGCCACTTCTCAACACAGCACTTTTCATGTGTAGAGCTTAAGCAAGATGTTTCTTGGGAGCAGGTACTTTGCAACCCCCAAAAGGCAATGTTTCGATTAAATTAAAAATATTTGGCCCTGGCCGGTTGGCTCAGCGGTAGAGCGTCGGCCTGGCGTGCGGGGGACCCGGGTTCGATTCCCGGCCAGGGTACACAGGAGAAGCGCCCATTTGCTTCTCCACCCCTCCCCCTCTCCTTCCTCTCTGTCTCTCTCTTCTCCTCCCGCAGCCAAGGCTCCATTGGAGCAAAGATGGCCTGGGCGCTGGGGATGGCTCCTTGGCCTCTGCCCCAGGTGCTAGAGTGGCTCTGGTTGTGGCAGAGCGACGCCCCGGAGGGGCAGAGCATCGCCCCCTGGTGGGCAGAGCTTCGCCCCTGGTGGGCGTGCCGGGTGGATCCCGGTCGGGCGCATGCGGGAGTCTGTCTGACTGTCTCTCCCCATTTCCAGCTTCAGAAAAATACAAAATATATATATATATATATATATATTTGTGACAGGTATTTTAGTCCACTTGGGCTGCTATAACAATTCCATAGACTGGTAGCTTATAAACAATGGACATTTATATCTTAGAGTTTTGGAGGCTGGAAGTTCAAGCTCAAGGCATGGGAAGACAGGGCAACTGGAAAGAGCTTTCTGGTTCATAGGCAGTCATCTTTTTACTGTGTCCTCACGTGGTGAAAGGGGTGAGGTAACTCAGGGGTCCCTTTTATAAGGGTACCAGTCCTATTTATGAGGGTTCTACTCTCATGATCTAATTTCCTCCCAAATGCCCCACATTCTGACACCATCACATTGGGGGTTAGGATTTCAACATTCAAATTTGAGGGGACACAACATTCAGTCCATAGCAGCAGGGATTCGGAATTAACTTTCTCATTCACTTGAACATAAATACTACCCTTCCTCAGACACACCCACCAAGTTCCCACTTCCCGGGCAGGCCCTTTGCTCAATGTTTGTGCCCCTCCTGCTTCAGACAGGCCCTCTGCTGGGGGGGGGGGGTGTCCTCAGATTGCACTGTAGCACCTTGCTTACTTAGTAGCCATCCACTCATGGGGCACCTCATCAGGGAGCCTGGCACGACTATACCAATTATCCAGCAGTCCCAAAGTCCTGCATCCTCGGCTGTTCTCTCTCTACCCCACATCCTTCAGGATTCCCACATCTGGTCTGTTAAGTAGTGAATTATGTCTCATTTATTTACACACACTCCTTGTAGCTTCATGAGAGCAGAGTTAGGCCTTGGTGATAATTTCACTCTCTAGAAGAGTTTCTGATATTTTGATGCTCAGTGAATGTATATTGAATGATTAGGTAAGTGAGAGGCATCCATTCATTTTAGAAAGACACATGGGGTTTTAGGCTAACTGCATGCATGGTAGGTTGTATCTTATATATCAAAAAGATGGGGTTTTTTTTGGTAAATGCAGCATCTTATAAAAGGATAGCTTTGTGATTGTCTAACTCTAAAACATGCAAGAATGTGAACATGAGATACATCTGGAATCATTTTTTGCTTTCTTCTTCATTTGTGGTTTCAAAGGCAAAGCAATGGATATGACAAGGACAGTCAGCACTGCCATGCAGCTTCAGAATGTGATGAAAGTGAAAATGATGGGTGCGTAGTCAGACAGTGATTTCTCTTTCTCATGAGATCTCTGTAAAGTTAAACCTCTGACTGAGAAGGCTCATTTTAGACCATAGCATTGCACCTTAGAGTAAAAAGAGATCAGAGAGGGTCAGGTTGCTTGGTCAAGAGGCTAACACAGTTCCCATAAGTGCCCTCGCCAGGTAGAGGGGATAGCCCGCAGCTACTATTTACCTCTTGTTGGTGAGTTTTATTTTACATGGGTATCTGCTAAGAAGCACAGTGTCTAGACAGCCCAGCCAGGTATCTTCTGTAGCTCTCCAGCCATGCCTGGCATGTGTTGGAGGTCCTGGGAACTGCCACAGTAACTGTAGGACAGGCCCCTGCCCGTATGGGAAAGCAAATGATGAGTGAATCAATAAACTAAGGAAGGTCCAACAGCCATGAGATACCAGGACAGGGCCTGGTCTGGAAGTGTTGGGGTGAATAGGAGGTCATGCTCCTACAGATGGGGCCAGCTGGACAGTCACTGATGAGGTGATGTCTGAGCTAAAATGTGCATGACAGAAGCCATCAGAGGACTAATCAGTGGCAGGGCTCTGAAGTGGAAGCACTTTGTATGTTCTAGAAACAGGGAGAAGGCCAGGGCAGTGTGAGTAGGGGGGCAGTAGGGTGGGGACAGAGAGAGGAGTGAGGCTCGTCATTTAGACCTGCACATGCTATTGTTTTTCAAAGACAACCCAGCACCTCCTTTATTCTGTAGATTTTTAATTTATTTTTTTGGTGACAGAAACAGAGTCAGAGAGAGGGACAGACAGACAGGAAGGGTGAGAGATGAGAAGCATCAATTCTTCGTTGCGGTTTCTTAGTTGTTCATTGATTGCTTTCTCATATGTGCCTTGACTGCGGGCCTTCAGCAGACCGAGTAACCCCTTGCTCAAACCAGATGAGCCTGCGCTCAAGCTGGCGACCTCCAGGTTTCAAACCTGGGTCCTCCACATCCCAGTCCGACCCTCTATCCACTGCGCCACCGCCTGGTCAGGCAAGTCTGTAGATTTTTTATTTTTATTCAGTGAGAGGAGGGGAGGCAGAGAGACAGACTCTCGCATGCACCTCTGACCGGGATGCACCCAGCAAGCCCACTAGGGGGTGATGCTCTGCCCATCTGGGGCATTGCTTTGTTGCTCAGCAACTGAGCTCTTAGTGCCTGTGGCGGAGGCCATGGTGCCATCCTCAGTGCTTGGGGCCAACTTCTCCTATCGATCCATGGCTGCAGGAGAGGAAGAGAGAGAGAGAGAGAGAAGCAAGAGGGGGAGAGGCGGAGAAGCAGAAGCAGATGGGCATTTCTCTCATGTGCCCTGACTGGGAATCAAACCCGGGACATCCACATGTTGGGCTAACGCTCTACCACTGAGCCGACCGACCAGGGCTGAGTCTGTAGAGTTTTTGCCGAGAGTTCTTATTAAGTACTATAGGCTAGGTTTAGTGGTGATGCTTTTTCTTGTTAAGTGGGGCTGAAGTTGCTGATGGGCTCAGGTCAGCCAGCCTCATAACTCCCTCTCTTGTGATTTGGTGGCTCTTCCCAGATCCCAGGAGCATGCTGCCAGCTCTTCCTTCACCCTTCCTCCACAACTAGACTGATTTTACCTCTGGCCACTGTTAGTGTCAGAGTTGGATTTGGGAAGGTGTATCCCCTTGAGGAATAGGGGCAACTAGAAGGACTCACAGATACGAGAATGGACATTTCTGGGGATCCACAGTCACTTGCTTTTGCTCCCCCAGATCTCTCATCTCCAAGTCAGCAATGTCCTGTCTGGGGCTCCCCCAAGGGCCACCTGGTCCTGCCTTCAAGGCCAGGTGGGGGGTAAAGCTCCTTCCTGCCACCAGGGTCTGTTTGCATTCAGTAAGGGACTGCAGCTACTGAGCTGACCTTAAATCCATCTCTAGGGGAGGGCTATCCTGTGTGAGTTTGTATCCAGGCAGGTATTGGGATTCTGCTGTTGACATACCTGATACCCTAGAAATCAGGTAGCAAGGTTATTCTGTTTGTGGAGCAAATGTCAGGACTCTTGTTGTCCCAGACAAACCATTTTCTCCCTTAGCTCAGCCTGTCTGACCCACTGTTACTTCTCCCTTGGGTTTCTCGGTGTCTGCTGTTTAGCTTGCTCAGCCACTTTACTAAGACAGTGAGCCTCTTCATTGGAGCTCCTGTGTGTGCGTCTCCTCCGACCCTGTTCTGCAGCAGATGAGAAGCAGCTTGGGAAAGTCATGTAATGTGACAAATAAAATGCAGGTCTGTCTCGCTACCTGAAGTCTTACTCCTGGAGGCCTTGCTTTTTTAATTTGGGCCATAGATCTTTTTTTTTTTTTTTTTTTTCTGAAGCTGGAAACAGGGAGAGACAGTCAGACAGACTCCCGCATGCGCCCGACCGGGATCCACCCGGCACGCCCACCAGGGGGCGATGCTCTGCCCCTCCGGGGCATCGCTCTGCCGCGACCAGAGCCACTCTAGCGCCTGGGGCAGAGGCCAAGGAGCCATCCCCAGCGCCCGGGCCATCTTTGCTCCAATGGAGCCTTGGCTGCGGGAGGGGAAGAGAGAGACAGAGAGGAAGGAGGGGGGTGGAGAAGCAAATGGGCGCTTCTCCTGTGTGCCCTGGCCGGGAATCGAACCTGGGTCCCCTGCATGCCAGGTCGACGCTCTACCGCTGAGCCAACCAGCCAGGGCCTGGGCCATAGATCTTGATAGGTTTTCTGATCAGTTCCTTGCTATACTGTTATCTTACTCTCTTTCCAAAACCCCACACTGAAACAATCTGGGTGACATGGTTCCCTGGTTTGCCAACCTTATTTTCTGATTTCCTGGTGCTCACCTCAGAACCCTGCTGGATTTTGGTAATGAGGGAGACCTATTTAGAAAAAACAGATGAGAAGAAACTTCTCTAGAAAAGGGGGCAGAGGTGCTGTGAAACTTGGTATCATGAAAGTACTGAAGGTCAGAGGTGACAGATCCAGAATTAGCCATTGAAAGGACCTATCCCCAAGTGTCCGAGGGGCCTTGAAGCCTCTAAAGTAGGAGGTGCATGGGCTCCAGTGGGCCCTTGGTGTCATTTTCTCTTCTTAAGTAAACTTGAACAGGCGGTGTGAGAACAGGCCAAGCTCCACATATGCTGGAGCCACACTGTGTTAGTCTACCAGAGCAGCTCCCTTACCCGAGAGTCCTGGGCATGCTCAGCAGAGGCTTCCTGTCTGTGCTGTGCACACGCCGACACCTCATAGGGGAACTGCTGTGTCACATAGAGTCAGGGCAGGGACAAAGAATGGAGTACAGAATCCTAGCACTGGGCATCAGGACACCCCTAGAAACTACAGAGAAGCGTTTGCAGACAGAATATGGCAGATCAAGGAAGGCTGGCATGAGAACTGGGCCGGCTCTCCGGAGCTGGGCCTTCCAAAATGGGTGGTCAGGAGGGTCGAAGCCCAGTACACTCAAAGCCCCTTTTGTAAAGTCACTGGCTTGTCCTTGGCAGAAGGGGTGGAAGGGCTGTTGGTTGAAGTACCTGCTGGGTCTTGACCTCCCTCTCAGCACAAGGAGGGCAGGGTGCTGTGATGGAGTGCAGAGAAGTGTAGGCTGGCTGCTAGTGACATTGACTGAGTGGGTACTAACCTCTCTCAGCCTCAGTTTTCCCTCTTTATAGAACAGAGATCCTGTCTGCCTTCTCAGCCCATGGAGCCCTGAGGAGGGTTTTCTGCTAAAATGCACAGGAAAGAACTTTAATAGTGTATGTTCATAGGTGATGAAGCTTGAGGATTAACTGTTTAAAAAAATACCTTTCAGCCAACAGTGAACTGGGTGGTACCGGTGGCTGACAAGATGCGCTTTGATGAGATATTCCTGAAGACTGACCTAGACCTGGATGGCTATGTGAGTGGCCAGGAGGTGAAAGAGATCTTCATGCACTCTGGTCTCAACCAGAGCCTCCTAGCACACATATGGTAAGGACAGGTAGACGGAGACCTGCTCCTCGGTATGTGGGCCTTGCTGGGGAATGGCTGTGGGCGGTTCAGAGGGCCCCGTGGAAGTGAGGCTGTGCTATATGAAGGACAGAGACATGAGCAGGACAGGCGAGTGTGGCAGTAGGGGCCTGGGTGGTCAGGGTGCCTCCTCATCCCTGAAAAGGCCTCTGGGTGTGTTCTTACATTATTCTCACCAGTCTGATGGGGGCCGAGAAGGTGTAAAGTCCCCTACCTTGTGTTCTTGCATGTCAGGGTCACTTCCTCCAGCAGGAGGGTTTCATGCCCCAAAGAGCTCTGGGGTGACCTGCTTGAATGCCTGGGACCAGTTCTATCAGGTGATCCAGCCTTTGTCACAGTCGGTTGAGGAGGAAGCACTTGCCCTGCTACCTCTGGGGGAATGTTCAGTAGGGGCCCCAAAGGCTTTAGGGGTTGTGGCCACCTGCCCTAGCAGCCCTGCCCTATGCAGGTCCGTGACGGCTCCCAGGGGAGCGCATGCTGTTGGTGAGCCTCATCTGCACCTCAAGCGTGGGTTGAGGAGGAGGCCTCACCCCCACTTCCCTCTGGGGCAGGTGGAACAGTGTCACATCATAGGGTGACTCCTTTTGTAACTGGCCAGTAGTAAAAGTTACTTCCTAGCTTTGTTCTCAGAGCCCAGGGCTTCACTTGGGAGTTGTAAGGAGAGAATTTCCATGCAATTCTGAAGAGATGAGCCCTCCAAGTAGAGCAGTATTTCCATGTTGTAAAGTGAAGCGCCTTGCCCTAGAAAGTGGGTCATGCCATCCTAAGGAACCCATGACACCCAAAGTCAGACACAGCACAACTGGGGAGGCCCAGCTGCAGCCTCTTCAGATCCAGTGTCCCCTTTTAGAAACCAATAAACACAGTCCTCTTTATCACTTGAAATGGATGTACATAGGATTTTTTTTCCCTATCAATTTGATAGCAGGGAAGGAAAAAAGGGAGGGTGAGAGAGAGAATCATCAAGTCATTTTACTTAGTTCTTCTGTTTAGTTGTGTACTCATTGATTGTTTCTTGTGCATGCCTGACCAGGGTTGAACCCACAACCTCTGGCACTGGGATAGTGCTTTATCTGAGCCAGCTGCCCAGGGCTGCCCTAATCATTTATTTTTTCAAAAAAAATTTTTAAGTGAGAGGAGGAGATAGATGCATAGACAGACTCCCACATGCGCCCCAACCAGGATCCACCCAGCGAGCCCACTAGGGGGCAGTGCTCTGCCCATTTGAGGCATTGTTCCATTGCTTTGTGGCAACTGGAGCCACTTTTTTAGTGCCTGAGGTGGAGGCCATGGAGCCATCCTCAGCACCCAGGGCCAACTCGCTCTAATTTAGCCTTGGCTGCAGGAGGTTAGGAGAAGAGAGAGAGAGAGAAGTGAGAGGGGAAGGGGTGGAGAAGCAGATGGACACTTTTCTTTCTTTTTCTTTTCTTTTTTTTTTTTTTTTTTTTTTGCATTTTTCCGAAACTGGAAACGGGGAGGCAGTCAGACAGACTCCCGCATGCGCCCGACCGGGATCCACCCAGCATGCCCACCAGGGGGTGATGCTCCCCATCTGGGGTGTTGCTCTGTTGCATCCAGAGCCATTCTAGCGCCTGAGGCAGAGGCCACAGAGCCATCCTCAGCGCCCAGGCCATCTTTGCTCCAATGGATCCTCGGCTGCGGGAGGGGAAGAGAGAGACAGAGAGGAAGGAGAAGGGGAGGGGTGGAGAAGCAGATGAGTGCTTCTCCTGTGTGCCCTGGCCGGGAATCAAACCCGGGACTCCTGCACGCCAGGCCGACGCTCTACCACTGAGCCAACCGGCCAGGGCCTGATGGACACTTTTCCTGTGTACCCTGATTGGGAATTGAACCCAGGACTTCCACATGTCGGGCCGATGCTCTACCCCTGAGCCAACCAGCCAGGGCCTGCCCTAATCATTCTTACAGGGACAGTGCAAGGGAAGAAATTCATAACATATACCCCAACCTGTGAGTGGTGTAACAACATGTAAATGGCACAATGAAGTCACAGACACTCTTGGATTAAAGAAGGAGCGCAGAGGATTGCACACGGAGTAGAGGGAAAGGACATACTGTGTGAGCTCCAGGGTCACTACTAGGAAAGTGAAGTGACAGTCTCGATTAGCGTGCAGGTGGTCCAGGGAAGAGGACGTAACGGAAAGGGTGAGAACAGGATAGGATGGCGTCGGGGGAAATGGACTAGACCTTTTCCCAAACAGTGCCTGGCTCCTGGTTAATCAGCATGGTGTCAGGACCAACACGGGCCCTGCCAGAGTGCCCGCATATGGCCCTGAAGCCTGGAATCCTTGAGAAACAGGGAGCAGGGAAGGTGCTGGAGAAGAGCGGAGTCTGAGCTGCAGTGGGCTGGGTGCAGCAAGACTGGTTCTCAGGCAAGACCAAGAAGTAGTAGCAGTGTGAAACTGTGCCCTTGAACTGTGATAAGAACGAAGACTTTTTAGAACCAGGCTTGATTAGTGACATTCAGTGGGTCTGCATGCTCCCTGTGGCCCTGCTCACTGACAGTGTTTGGGCCTGACTTTGTTCAGCATTCCCAGTTCTTCTTGCTGTGTATCAGAAAACAGTTTTATTTCTACAGTGACTGTGCAGTGGGACAGAGGCTATGTGTTGAGTGGTCAGTGATTGAGTGAGGGGAAGACATTTCTCAAAGACATTAAGGCTGCGTCATTACTGTGCAAGGCTTCTCTTCCCATAGCGGCCAGCTCTTGATTCCTGAGGGTTTCATGGAGCTTATGTGCTGCCTTCCTGTCTGCAGGATACCAGAAGGCCACCAGGCAGTGACACCTCAGCAGGGAGGGACTGTCCAGTGCAGCACAGCCTTGCCTGGCTCTCTAGGCCCCAACTCCTCATGATGACAACCCAAAATGCTGCTGTCATCATCTCCATTGAAAACCAGTGGCCCAGGACATTAAGATAACTCAGTAATTAATTGCTAAAGATCTGAGTATGCACTTGGCCCAGCTTCCATTTCCATGTGAAAGGCTGCTCTGTCTTAAACCATTGTGTCTACCACCCACATACAATAAATAGCCGGGAGAGAACCCCTTCCTGTCCAAAAGTCCCTCCTTGACCAGCCTTTGGGCAGGAAGCTTGGGTGGGAGGCCAGGACTGAGCTCCAGAGTAGATGTTTAGTAGAAAAGGTGTTGCACTGTGGTGTTGTTATCATTGTCATCCATTTTTTTTTTAAAAGCACGGGTTCCATGACTGCTACTCATTGCTCCAGGTGAATCCTGAATCCTAAGTCTGTGATGTGTAATTAGCGTCCCCACGTTTCTCCCAGGGCCCTGGCCGATACGAGGCAAACGGGGAAGTTAAGCAAAGACCAATTCGCATTAGCTATGTATTTCATTCAGCAGAAGGTCAGTAAAGGCATCGACCCCCCTCAGGTTCTCTCGCCGGACATGATCCCACCCTCAGAGAGAGGCACCCCTATCCCGGTGAGTAGACACTGGTGCATCCCTGCGGTGTTTGACTCTCTTCCCCAGCTCGCCACCAGGTGGCGCCGGTAGCCTGTGTGAGCCTTCCCCAGGGGCCTCTGGGGTATCTGGAAGCTCAGCTAGTTCCCAAGCTGGGGGTTGGGGAGGGGGGGGGGGAGAAAAATAGATGATTTTATCCCTTGTTCTAAGACCTACTAGTGCCTGTTGTGTGGTGAGGTCAGTGTGGTAATACGGAATCCCATGTCTGAATTTGGTTCCAGGATAGTTCCAGTTCTCTTGGATCGGGGGAGTTCACTGGTGTAAAGGAACTTGATGATATCAGTCAAGAGATCGCCCAGCTACAGAGGTATGTGAGTGTCCCCTTGCCCTCAGATTTTGAATCTCACACAACCCTACCCCAGATTGCTATCAGAAGTGTTAGAGAGAGGCCTCACAAACATCTGGGAAGGTGACCATCATTAGTTTGTTCAGCAAAAGCTAAGGGACAACCATTCTTCTGAGTTTCTGAAGCGGCTTTAATGAGCTTGAGTATATAAGTCTTCATCGGAACAGTGTGGACTGTGGCGTCTCTGGCAGGTTGGCACCAGGTAGCACCAGCACCTTCCTCCTTGCTCAAAGACATTGTTAACTCTGAGACTGAAAGCAGCTGAGTTTCGGGTGGCAAGCTAATGGCTTAGGAAAGACAGCTGAACTGTGAGAGGGCCCTCACGTCCCAGTCTCCAGCTCCGCTTTCTGTGCTCACTGCCTCAGTTTCTCCAGTGTGAACAAGGGCTTTGGACAGGGTGTTTGCACTCTCAGTCAGTCAAAAGAAATAAGCCCACTTTCTATATGCCCCTGTGATCCTCTTCAGAACTGTGTCCTCTTTAGTTAATTCTGGGGAAGGGCACACTCCTTATTTCGGGGCAGTGAGCAGAAGGACTGAGGCATTTTGCCCTCCATGGGAAAGAGAGCACTTATTTGCTCAAAAATGAAAATCGCAGTACTTTGCCAGAGTGGCTGGATCCCAATCACACTGGGGGCCCTCGGTATAGCATTGCCCTGAGAAGAAAGGCAGGTCAGACGTCAGATGGAACCAGTTAGGTGGGTCACAAAGCATCAGCCTGGGCCACCTATAGAAACCATACTCCTCTTTTCATGCTCAGTCCAGAGAACGGCTCCCATTGTTTCACCAGCTCCAGGGGCTGTGTCTTCCAAACCAGAGGTCAACATGGGCAGCATGGCAAGGCTGAGGGGGTCTGTGGAGACAGAGGTCAGTGTCCTTGAGCTGGTGGGCTGTTAATCAGGGCTGCAGCTGGAGCAGGGTAGAGGCCCTATAATGCAAGGTTGGGATCTTGGAAGGGTCACCAGTTCCTGAGTCAGTCCAGGGGAGTGTTTGCAGAAGTGCTGCCAGTGTGTGCAAAGCAGCCCCCAGCTGGCAGCTTTGACAGGGACTCTGCAAGCTGTTGTTGGTGGGGGTATGGCGACCTAGGCTGCCTCTCCTTTTGCAATGTGGTCCAATCATATTGGGTTTGTGGTTCAATCATAATGGGTTGAATCTTGAATTGAGATTGTCGTGGTTGTTTCATCTGGCAGCATGTGTTAAAGAAAGCCTTGTGCAAGTGCTGGGTTCTGGTAGAGGAGTGGGGTATATTGGCCAGGGTGTTCCTGCCATTGAGGCAGCCCTTTTGGGAACAAGAGGAGTGTCTCAGTGCATTTGGGGCTGCTATCACCAACTGCCATAGCCTGGGTAGCTTAAACAACAGACATTTACTTCTTGAGTTTTGGAGGCTGGAAGGCCAAGATCAAGGTACCAGCAGATCTGGTGTCTGCCTCCTGGTTCATAGATGGCTGTCTTCTTGCTGTGCCACATGGCACAGAGGATGAGAGAGCTCTCTGTGTCTTCTTTTCGTTTTTTGGGGTTTTTTAATTGGTTGTAGAGAGAAGGGGAGGGGGAGAGAGAAAAACATTGATATGTTGTTCCACTTATTTATGCATTCTTTGGCTGATTCTTCTATGTGCCTTGACCAGGGATCGAACCTGTAACCTTGGTGTATCAGGATGATGCTCTAACCAACTGAGCTATCTGGCCAGGGTTCTGGGTTTTGTTTTTGTTTGTTTGTTATGAGGGGGAGGGGGAGGGAGAGAGATGGGAAATATCAATTCATAGTTGTGTCACTTTAGTCATTCATTAATTGCTTCTCATTTGTGCCTTGACCAGGGGGCTCAAGCCGAGCTAGTGACCCCTTGCTCAAGCCAGTGACTTTTGGACTCAAGCAGTGACCATGGGATCATGTTGATAATCCCACACTCAAGCTGGTGACCCTGTGCTCAAACCAGTGACCTTGGGATTTTGAACCTGTGTCCTCAGCATCCCAGGTTGATGCTCTATTCACTGCACCACCATCAGTAGGCTCTGGGGTCTTTTTTTTTAGGGCACTAATCCTGTTCATGAGGGCTTCATCTACCCTCATGGCCAGATCACCTCACAAAGACCTCACTTCCTAATACCGTCAATTTGAGGGTTAGGGTTTTAGCATATGAATTTGGGGGGGGCACAATGTTCAGTACATAAGGAGGAGAGTGAAGCTGGTTTCTGCCACCAGGGGTGAAGGTAGCTGTCTACAGTTGAGGAGATCGGCAGGGCCCTGTTGAGCACCTGGTGTGTGCAGTGCCCAACCATAGCTCCTATGAAGGGTTACCTGGGGGCAGCCCCGAGGACCAGAGAGCCTCACTATGACTTTTTGCTGCCAGCCCTGCGGAGTTCCCCACTACACTTGCATCTTCAAACTTCTTACCATGGCTCCCTGAGCCAAGCTTTGTCTTCCCATTGCTGTTGTTTAGAACATTCTTCCACTGTGTCTCCCATGCAGGCCACCTCTCCAGAGAGTACTTCCCTTTCCTTATTCTGTTAGATTTTCCTCTGTGGCCCTTAGGTTGTATTCATTTGTTCATTGATTGTGTCACTTGTCTTCTCCACTGGACTGTGAGCTCCATGAGAGAAGGGGCCTCTTGTGATGTGTCCCTGTGTCCTCAGCACTCGGGGCTTCTGAGCCATAGATGCTCACTATTCAGTGAGTGAATATTGGATTTGGAGGGTATTACTGTTCTCTCGTTACATAACAAATTGCCACAAATGTACCAGCTTTGAACATCATATACAGTGGTACCTTGAGATATGAATTTAATTCGTTCTGTAACTGAGTTCGTAAGTCAGTCAACTCGTATATCAAACTGCCGATACTGGACCCGTGCACCAACACGCCAACTAGTGGCAGCTTCCCGAATCATGACTCGAATCTTGGAATTTCGCTCGGATCTTGAACAAAAATATGGACCGAGTCGCAGCTTGTATCTTAAAAAATTCGTATGTTGGTCTGTTCGTATCTCAAGGTACCACTGTATTTATTAGCACACAGCTGTGTAGACCAGAAGTCCCAGTGGGTTTGACTGGGCTCCCTAGTCAGGGTCTCACAGGGCCAGTGTCATGGTGTCATAAGAGAGAGAGAAGGTTGGAGGGGGAGAGAGAGGGGAGAAAGCAGAGGTAAGAGGAAAGCAGTGAGAAGCGGGGAAAAGTGGGGAGAGAGAGAGAGATAGAAGAGAGGAGAGGGAGAGAGAGAAAGAGAAAAAGAGATATTCAAATCCAGTTCATGGAAGTTTCCTTTCCCACTGGGTATGGCTGAGGGCTTGCTTGTTCTGCTCTTTCCCTTGTGAAACCCCAGTCTTTACCGTCCATCTCACCATGGGCACTTTGACTCCCTCTGTGAAAATCTGCTCTAAAGAACTCTCGTGGCGACAGTGGGAATGACGTCTCATCACATCCACAGGTTTCACCCATGTTCTTACATAGGGCAGACGGTTTCTGGGTTATTCTTAGACTCCAACTGAGTCTTGAGAGGTCAGGTGGAGACTTGACTTACTCTGTGCTTTTATGAAATGTCTTTAAACATTTAGGGAGAAGTACTCACTGGAACAAGACATTAGAGAAAAGGAAGAGGCCATCAGACAGAAAACGAACGAGGTGCAGGTAAGCACAGTGCTCCTGGTCAGGGTGACCTGTATTGGAGGCAGTGCAGGGAGTTCCCAGCAGCAGCATGGGGGCAGGGAAAGGGGCCTGCACTCTCCGGGAACTGGTGCTCTGTGCGGGCTTCCGCGTGAATTTTCTTAAGTTCCCTATAATCATAGGGACTTGTCTCTTTATTGATATATATAATTTACAATGTAAAAAACACTATTTTGGAGTAATTCAGTGGTTTTTAGCATATATGTTGCTTAACTATTGTCTTTAATCCCAGAACATTTGATCACCCCAAAAAGATACCTCAAAACCATTAGTAGTCACTCCCCATTTCCCCTCCCTCAGAAAGCACTACTCTGTTTTCTGTCTTTATGACTTTGTCTTTTCTGGGAATTTTATATAAATGGGATCATACAGTATGTGGCCTTTTGTGTCTGATTTTTTTTTTTTTTTTACTCAGCCTGATTTTATGAGGTTCACACAGTGGCCTCTATCCTGTCTTCTGAGTTCTTGCTCAGAGTTATTCCTCCCGGGTGGTGGTGATGTCAGGGACTGGGGTTGTCTAACTGCCTGGGCTCAAACTCCATTCTCCTTAGCAGCTGTGTGACTTCGGGCAAGTTATTTGATATCCCTGGGCCTCGTATTACATTGGTAATGAGCGTTTTATTTTTCTGTGTTGTGGGGCTGGAGCATGGAGCCTGGCACGTGCTTAGCAGTCACTTAGGGCCGACTCAGTGAGCAGAGGTGGTTGCACAGTGGATAGAGGCTGTACCAGGAGCAAAATAGTCAGTACCTGTAAGCTACACCCTTGAAGATACGTCAATTCCTGCAGTGTCTTGTGTGGAGAGAGAAGGTGCTGTCACTCAGAGAGGACTTGAGTTGGCCATGGGGCCCCGAGAGTGAGAATGAGCTGGGACTGGCTGTGCTCAGAGGCCTGGAGTGCTCTGAACTCAGAGCTGGGAGGAAGAGGGGCACAGCTGAGTGGTCAGGGCGCCAGTCCACCACGTTCCATCTGGGTGACCATGGGTGGGTGGCTTAGCTTCCCAGCCTTCATCTCGAGCTGGGGTGGCAGTGAAGATTAGTGTATGGGCTGCTCTGCACAGAGACAATAGGAGCATCTGGCCACAGTGTGTGCCAAATGAGTGGCTCGTTCGTTCTGGGCCACCTCCTAAAGTGGGGACCCGAGATGGGGTAGGGTAAGCCACGTCAGGTTCATAGGGTATGGGGCAACCCTCCTACCTGTTCCCTGTGTTTACCCACAAGAGGCTGAAGGACTTTATAAGACATTGGGTAGATGGCACTCAATGACTGTCAGCCCTGTGGGAAATGCCCTCTGTCATAGCTGCAGGCTGCAGATGGGGTGGGGTAGGTGTGGCCACCCAGCTTTGGTGCTCTTCGTTGGTTCACGCCATGCTATGTCTGCATGTCTGAACCCTTCTTTATCGGTTTCTCACTCTCTGCACATTGGCAGTGAGGATTGAGCTTTAGACGGTCTCCTGGAATGTTCTGGATCATAAGGCAGAGGTTGGCCTGCCTCTGATACGCAGTGCTTTTTTAAGACCACCTCACAGGTGAAGTGACTTTATTTTTCTACATATCTGTACCTTTATCTAGCCATTTTATTCTTCTTTTTTTTTTTTTTTTTTTTGGTATTTTTCTAAAGTTGGAAACGGGGAGGCAGTCAGACAGACTCCTGCATGTGCCCGACCGGGATCCACCCAGCATGCCCACCAGGGGGGCAATGCTCTGTTGCAACCAGGGCCATTATAGCACCTGAGGCAGAGGCCATGGAGCCATCCTCAGAGCCTGGGCCAACTTTGCTCCAATGGAGCCTTGGCTGTGGGAGGGGAAGAGAGAGACAGAGAGGAAGGAGAAGGGGAGGAGTGGAGAAGCAGATGGGCTCTTCTCCTGTGTGCCCTGGCCGGGAATCGAACCTGGGACTCCTGCACGCTAGGCCGGCGCTCTACCACTGAGCCAGCCGGCCAGGGCCCTAGCCATTTTATTCTTACCACACCCTCTGCTTTTCACCCATGTTCTCTAACTGACTGACCCTTCAGACACAGAGCCTCTGTCACCCGCATCACATCATCTCTGTCCTTTCATTCTCTGGTGTGGCAGAGCTGGCCTCATCTTCCCTCATTTCTCAGCCCAGCCCCGCCACACAGTTGCCTGGGTGGTTCTCCCTTCCCACTGTGTTGCCTAAGCCAGCTGTGGTTTGCATTCTGATCACCAAGGATCTGGGTGCTATAATGTCATTTAACTACCAAGGAAAACAGTCATCAGGTTTCTGGCACTTGCTCCCAGATGATTCTGAGAAAGCTGTTGGGTCTTTGTAGAGACTCACTCTGAAGTCCAGAGGTACTTCAGAGTACCTCTGTCCCCTCTGGTCTGTGACATTGATGGTAAGACCACCCGAAGCCCTGGCCGGTGGGCTCCAGCAGCGTGCCCCTGTCATCTTTGTGCCACTGGGGTACATTTGCAGCTCCATAAACCCCTATAGCTGGGAGGAAGCCCAATGCCAGCCAGGCTAGCCCCTGTTCAGTAGAGGCCTCATTTGTGAGCTGAACAGAATAGGGCTCTACTGTAGTGTTTGATGGTATTTTCTTGGTCACAGACAGAAATATATGTGTGTGTGTGTGTGTGTGTGTGTGTGTGTGTGTGTGTGTGTATGTGTGTGTGTATATATGTATATATATATATATATGTATATGTATATTTTTAAATTTACTTATTGATTTTAGAGAGGAAGGGAGAAAGAGCAAGAAACAGAAACATTGATCTGTTCCTATGTGTGCCTGACCGGGGATTAAACTGGCTACCTCTGCATATTAGGACAACACTCCAACCAACTGAGCTATCCGGCTAGGGAAGAGCAATAGATTTTTTTAAAGTTCCTCCTATGGCCTGATCGGTGGTTGCACAGTGGATAGAGCATCAACCTGGGATGCTGAGGTCCCACATTTGAAACCCCAAAGTCATTGGCTTGAGTGTGGGCTCATCCAGCTTGAGAGTAGGCTTTCTGGGTTGAGTGTAGATCGCTGGCTTGAGTGCAGGATTGTCAACATGATCCCAAAGTTGCTGGCTTAAAGTGCAGGGTCAATGGCTTGAGCCCAAGGTCATTGGCTCAGCTTGAACACCCCCCCCCCTTAATTAAGACCAGTATGTGAAGTAATCAGTAACAACTAAAGTGATGCAACTACGAACTACCAGTTGATGCTTCTGATCTCTCTCCCTTTCTGTCTGTTTCTGTTTCTCTCTCTCAAGAAAAAAAAGTTCCCCCTATGAAAACAAGTTTGTTTGCCTCTGGTTCTTGCTTCCTTTTCCCAGATGGGCCAGACCAGGAGATCACGTGCCACATCTGCTGGTACAGTTGTAGGTCAGGGCACAGTGTGGAGTGGGAACCCTTTGTTCTACTCAGGTCAGTTTACGTTTGTTTTTTTAGCAGAGATGGAGAGAGTCAGAGAGAGGGACAGATAGGGACAGACAGACAGGAAGGAAGAGAGATGAGAAACATTAATTCTTCGTTGCGTCACCTTAGTTGTTCATCGATTGCTTTCTCATGTGTGCCTTGACCGAGGGGCTACAGCAGACCGAGTAACCCCTTGCTCGAGCCAGGAACCTTGGGCTCAAGCTGGTGAGCCTTGCTCAAACTTGATGAGCCCGTGCTCAAGCTGGCGACCTCAGGGTCTTGAACCTAGGTTCTTGGCATCCCAGTCTATCCACTGTGCCACCACCTGGTCAGGCTACGTTTGGTTTTAAGGAATAAAAGCTCAGCCTTAGCCCCTACATGGCATTTTCTGTCTTTGCTACTGTTCTGGTGAGGGCTTGTGGTGTCTTTTCAGTTTGTTTTTGTAACAGTTTTACTGAGATATAATTCACACATTATATAATTTACCTATTTAAAGAGTATATAATTCAGTGGGTTTTAGTATATGCACACCATTATACAACCATCACTACAGTCAGTCAATTATAGAATATTTTCATCACTCCAAAAAGAAACTTTGTTGCCATTAGCAGTCACTCCCCATTCCCCCTCCCTCAGGCCCTGAGAACTACTATTCTGTCTGCTTTCTGTTTCTTTGAATTTGCCTGTTTTATATAGATGGAATCATACAGCATGTGTCCTTTTGTGTCCGGCTCCTTTTGCTCAGCAAGGTGTTTTCAGGTTCATTCATGTTATAGTCTGTGTCAGTGCTTCATTTATTTTTATGGCTAAATAATAATCTGTTGTGTGGCTGGACCACTTTTTCTTTTCTTTCTTTTTTTTTTTTTACAGAGACAGAGAGTCAGAGAGAGGGATAGACAAGGACAGACAGATAGGAACGGAGAGATGAGAAGCATCAGTCACTAGTTTTTCGTTGCGCATTGCAACACCTTAGTTGTTCATTGATTGCTTTCTCATATGTGCCTTGACCGCGGGCCTGCAGCAGACCGAGTAACCCCTTGCTTGAGCCAACGACCTTGGGTCCAAGCTGGTGAGCTTTTGCTCAAGCCAGATGAGCCTGCGCTCAAGCTGGTGACCTCGGGGTCTTGCACCTGGGTCCTCCGCATCCCAGTCCGACGCTCTATCCACTGCGCCACCGCCTGTGGACCACATTTCTTTCTTTCTTTCATTCATTCATTCATTCATTCATTCATCAGTTAATGGATATTTGGGTTTTTCCATCTTTTGGCTATTGTGAATAGTGCTGCTATGAGCATTAATGTGCAAGTTTTTGGGTGGATTATGATTTCACTTCTCTTGGGTGTAGATTTAAGAGTGAAATTACTAGGTTATATGATAACTATGTTTAACTTTTTGAAGGGCCTTCAGATTTTTTTCCAAAGTGGCTGCATCATTTTACATTCCCACCAGTATTGCATCCTTGGCAACACTTGTTATTTCCCATTTTTTATTATAGCCTTTCTGTTGGGTGTGGAGTGGTATTCCATTGCCTCAAACTCTTTCCCTAATGACACTGAGCATCTTTTCATGTGCTTATTGGTCATTTGTAGATCTTCTTTCAAGAAAATTTAGTTCAGATCTTTCCCCATATTTTTAATTGGGTATTTGTCTTTTTATTATTAAGCTAGAAGAGTTCTTCATGTTTTTTAGATATAAATTCTTTATGACTTACAAATATTGTTTCCTATCTGTGGGTTGTCTTTTCACTTTCTTGATGCTGTCATTTGAAGCAGAAAAGTTTTAAATTTTGGTGAAGCCAAGTTTATTGATCCTTTTATTTTGGCTCTTGCTTTTGGTGTTACATCCCAAAACCCATTGCCAAACTATAGGCAATGTCTGTTGTTGTGAGTCGGGGGCGCAGAGAGAGAGATCAGCAGACGAAATCATCAAGGACTAGCAAAGGACCACCGCTCGCTCAGGCAAATGGCGCCGAGTTTGCACTGTGTCCTAATTTTATTCACAAGACTTCAAAAAGCTTGTTTACTGAGAAATTGGCATAACATCAAGTGTAACTTTTACTTAAAGATACATGAAGTGCACCTGCCAGATGGCTTAGTAACAACATAATATCAGAAAGCATTAATTGTTATTGCTCCTATGGATCCCATAACATTCCTCTCCTTATCTTAAGGGATAACCTTGGAAAGTACAGAAATCTTATGAGAATGTTTTACTGAGAAAAGCCCAGCAACTGCCTTCAGTCACATAGACCTGTTTCAGTGACCCGCCTTCAAGTCGCAAAACAATTTTCTTGGCAAAACATTCTTTTCTTGTTGGCTATGTTCCCATCCAAGGCCATGCAATGGGTTATTCCACTACATTTCCCCCTTTTTGTTTATGCTGAATGTTATGAAGCACCACAGAAAACACAGCCTCTGTCGTTCATCCCTTATTTCTCTTGCTTTGATTCGTCGACAGACTACATATAAAAGAAAACATAGAATTAATATTATTATAAAAAGTCCTACAGTGGATCCCCAAAATCTTTTAATTTATTTAATAGGATTTAATTGCAATAAATTATCCATTAATCCCTTCAATATAGGTTGACCTGTTAGAATTTCTACTTTTTTTTGAAAAGCTTCATGAATATGTCTTTGTAATTTAATATCTTTAGTTACATTATCATGATTTAACAAATGTTTTTTAACATTTTCCTAATGGAAATAAGTACGATTTTAAGAAATAGGGGTAACACAAAAAGTAGTTACATTCTAATCACATTTTAGCTTAATTTGTCTTTGCAGGCTAACAATTTGATCTCTTAACACAATCATAGTTTGTTCTAAATCATTAACTTTAGTATTAATGTTACTATTTATACGTTATTGAGAAGTCTACAGTTGTTCAGAATTTTCATGCCATTTTTGCACAAAGTCCATAGTCTGTATACTTTGATGTAATCCAACTCCAGATATAGCAGCCGCGGTGGTTACAGCTATTAATCCTATAATCATGGCGATGATCAGTCCGACCAGTTTCTTGGTTTGCTTCAAGAACTTAATAAGCTGTTGTAACAGCATCACGGAAGGGGAACCCTGCCACATCTGATGCATCTGTACTGGAATCTAGACTCCTGTTCAGGTTCTTAAAATGTAAAGATTTTGACTATTTCATTAAAAAGAATAGAAGAGTTAATACATGTATGAAAAGCACACTTATTGCAAGTTATTGAATAATTTTCAGCTGTCTATTTGGTTTCACCTATAACAAATATATAAAGCAATCTAACACAAGCAGATATGAAATGTGTTTCATTCTTCTTAAAGATTAACATAATACGATTAGAAGGATAATTTTTCCAGATTTTTCCTTTATACACTGACATATGTTTAAGTGCCATGGCTATTTTCCACAAATGATATTGTATAGGACCAAATTTTATATGAGGAGCTCAAGGTGACATCCCTCCTCTATGCTATATGACAGTACGATTACTTTGATCACCAGCTGTAATTAAACCATTGTTCTTATGCCACCTTAAATCAGCACCTGCCCTTTAACTTGGGCAGAGCTAGAAATGAGGGCTTTAATCTATAATGTTTTATGTACAGATGTATTACTTTAAAATCTATATCCTTGTAACAAACGTTTTTTGTTTTTTTAATCTCCTTTACTGTTATCTTTGACAATAGAGAGCCAAGCTTGAACTTCTATCTTTAAACAATGTGGCTCATGTCCTATACATATAGGTAATTCCTCAACTTCTGTTGTATGATTTTCTAATTTTACGCATTGTTTCGAAGGTGCTAAGGGACCTCTATCATTAAAAGGTCCTAGAAGCCAATTAGAGTCATTAACAAAAATAGGAAAGGCACTATTTTCCTAATGAATAGCTCTACTTAATGGAGGATTAGGAACATATGCCTAATAACTAAAATTTTCAGTTCTACTTACCGGAATTGTTACCAAAGCAATCATTGCTAAAAACAGGTTAGTAGCATTTTTTTTTTCTAGTAGCTTGTAGCATATTTTTACCATTAAAGATCAACTTTTTTTTTTTTTTTTTGTATTTTTCTGAAGCTAGAAACGGGGAGAGACAGTCAGACAGACTCCCCGCATGCGCCCGACTGGGATCCACCTGGCACGCCCACCAGGGGCGATGCTCTGCCCACCAGGGGGCGATGCTCTGCACCTCCCGGGCGTCTCTCTGCCGCGACCAGAGCCACTCTAGCGCCTGGGGCAGAGGCCAAGGAGCCATCCCCAGCGCCCGGGCCATCTTTGCTCCAATGGAGCCTCGGCTGCGGGAGGGGAAGAGAGAGACAGAGAGGAAGGAGAGGGGGAGGGGTGGAGAAGCAGATGGGCGCTTCTCCTGTGTGCCCTGGCCGGGAATCAAACCCGGGACTTCTGCACGCCAGGCCGACGCTCTACCACTGAGCCAACCGGCCAGGGCCAAAGATCAGCTTTTTAAGTTAACCCCAACTTGGTATTTTAGCCTTTTCAATACCAAGCAGCAGCACCTTTAAGATTCTTCTTTTGAAATTCATTTCTTCCATCTCAGCAATGGGTGAATATGGAAAGAAAGCTTTGTGTAACATAATTCTAGGGAATAATCTCCTTTCTTCTCCCCCCTTTTGTTTAAGTAACACATTTTTCAGAGTGCAATTACTGCATTAAATAATTACTTGTTCTTGTGGGTTATATGGAATTCTAGTAGTATGTTTAATATTCTAAAATGCTAAGAATTGTTGAAATTTAGTAAATGTATAGACAGGACGATTTTCAGTTTTAATTGCTTTAGGAATGCCTATAACATTAAAAACTTCAATAAGATGTTGAAAGACATAATCAGCCTTTTCTTTAGGCAAAGGTGTGGCCTATTGAAAGGAAGAATAAATATTAATAAAACCGTACATAAGATAGTTTTTTTTTTAAAGAAGAAATATGAGCAATATCTATTTGCTACAGGTTATTACTGTGTTGCCCTCTAGGATTCATTCCTCTGGGTAATGGAGGAGCATTTATAATACTATACTGAGGACAGTTTCTAACAATATTCCGAGCTTCTCACCAGGTTATTTTAAATTTTTGCATTAAATCTTTTTTATTTGTATGAGTCTTTGTATAAAACTTAGTAGCTATTTTTATTGATCTAATGAGTAATTAATCAACTTCATTATCTGTAGTAGACATAGGTCCTGGTAAAGCTGTATGAGAACAAATGTGAATTGTGAATTATATAGATAGGCAAATTTCATTCCTACAATAAAAGTTGTAACTCTTGAAACAATTTGTGCAATCTAGAACTATTATTTGAAATATAAACAGTTTCTATAAGTTTAATTGTATGTTCTACATATTGTGAATCAATAACAATGTTAATAGGACAGGATATTTGAATTTTGTCTTTAACTACAATCAAACTACACCGATTTAAGGTTTCAGAAGCATTTTTAAGGAGGACTGAAAGTTCTGCATTATTATTATTATTATTATTATTTTTTTTTTTTTTTCATTTTTCTGAAGCTGGAAACAGGGAGAGACAGTCAGACAGACTCCCGCATGCGCCCGACCGGGATCCACCCGGCACGCCCACCATGGGGCAACGCTCTGCCCACCAGGGGGCGATGCTCTGCCCATCCTGGGCGTCACCATGTTGCGACCAGAGCCACTCTAGCACCTGAGGCAGAGGCCACAGAGCCATCCCCAGCGCCTGTGCCATCTTTGCTTCAATGGAGCCTTGGCTGCGGGAGGGGAAGAGAGAGACAGAGAGGAAAGCGCGGCGGAGGGGTGGAGAAGCAAATGGGCGCTTCTCCTGTGTGCCCTGGCCGGGAATCAAACCCGGGTCCTCCTGCATTATTTTTATAAGCTATTAATATGTCATTTATATAATGGATTATTAAAGATTGAGTATATTTTTAACAAATTTTTTCTAAAGGTCGATTTACATAATGTTGATATAGTGTCTGAATATTCAACATTGCTTATTTAAGTAATATAAACTTAGTAAGAATAGTTAGTTATGCTTATTGTTATAGACACAACAGTTAGCATTGCTAGAAACAAAGTCAATGATGTTTTTTGAAGTCTTAGTCTTAATTAAAACATTTTTTGCCTCCTGGGTAAGTTTATTTAATTGTCAAATTTTCCTTTTTTCTATTTCTAACTTATGCTGAGGCTTCAATTTTCTGGAAGGTATCTACTAGTCCCGTATCTGTGGAAATAAGAGCAAATCCTCACCCTTACATTTTGTCTACATTGCTTTTGTAAATTAGCAAACTGTCCATTTAAAAAGTTCATCTTGTGTAATATTAATAAGAGAGTTAGCATTAGCATTTTGATTAGCTTGAATACAAGCTTGATTTTCCTAAGTTATAAATTGTAACTCTCGCTTTTGAAAGAACAGTCCAGGCTAACATTTCTAAATTTTTTGAAATAAAACATTCAGAGTCTATGAAGGAGGATAGCAGTTCCTGCATATAAAGACAGTTTTATACCGGGAGCAAGCTGATTTTAACTCTTTAAGAGCTTTGACAGAAATTTGGTCATAGTGAGTATAAAAAACTCCTTGTCAGAAAGTTTAGACTGTAATTTAAAAAGTTGCTCTTTTAATTATTTATAAGATAAATGTTTTTCTTTATCAGAGGCTAAATAACCCTTGTTACTTTCCTATTGTAAAAGAAATCTTAGAGCTTTGTTAGGGACTTTTCCTAAGCCATGCAGCTTAGTGACTACTGCCTAAATGGGCTAAAAAGAAAACTAATGTTGCTTAGTAATAAGAGGTGTATTAGTTTCTATATCTAAAAGTCTTTTGTATTGTTAAGTCTATTATAGGGCATCAGAGGAACTAAATTCCCGCTTTTCTCAGTGCCTCCTTTTTCAGGATGTTGCCTTACAAGCAGCCAACTGTCTGAAGCAGCTTGAAATAAATTCTTAAAATGACTTAATTTTGTTTAATTCCTTAGTTTTACAAATTTGAGCATATTTTACACACAAACAAGACAATTTTCAACACAGAAACACAAGTATAACATATAACTTTAATCCTAATACTTAAATTCTTATTGATTTCAAACTTTGAATATACCTCACAATATATTAACTAAATTAGCAAGTCTTAAGGATCTATATTCTATTCAATTTAAATTTAAATGAGCGCTCCTTATAATTTCTAATTTTAAAGCAAAAAATATATGGATGAAACTTTTTTCAATATAAAAGCCGGCATTTTTAATTTTTGTATATAAACACAATTCAGGCCTTAAAAATCACATTTTAGACAATATCAAACAAAAACTAAACAGAAATTAGAATCAGACAAACCAGACTAGACAAACCAAAGAGAAACCCGGGATTTCAGAGCACAGTCAGACTAGAAAGATGCCTGCCTGATATTAATCAAGGCATTTTCTGACAGAGGGACTGACGATGGATGAGACTAAACAAAATTTCCCCAAGAAAATTCTCTTGGCAGCTGCTGGGATATTTTCTATAGTCAGATCCAACACATGTCCCCTGCCTCAGTTTCCAGGCAAAAAATAAGAAAGAAACAAAATGATAGCTCAGGATTGTAGCTAAAACACCAAAGAAAATTAGTATTTATTTATTTTATTATTACCAAGACTAGAGAATTCTAAGGACTTCATGATTTTTCTATATGTCCTAATTCTAATTGAATTTGTACCAATTTATGTAAAGCTGCAAGCTTTTCTTCCTTGTCTCCAACTCTAGTGATTTGCATCCAGGCTTTAAGACAAGCGATCTAATCTGAGCTACAACAGCATCAGTATAACCAGTCTGTTGTCCCACATCTGCATAAACACCAACTCCGATGAGCACTTCAAAAGTAGCTCCCGGGGGATTATTTCTGGCATTCATGCGAGATATTAGAAGAGCCTCCTCTCTCCACCAAGATTTGAATTGTAAATATTGTCCTGGTTCCAAAACCGTACTAGCAAGTAAATCCCAATCCAAAGGAATGATTAAATAATTATTACAATAGGAAGAGATCAGACCTTGAACATATGAGGACTGAGGTCCATACGTAGCAACAGATTGTTTGACTAGCTGAAAGTAAATTCAGTTTGGTCAAATTGGATATTATGCCCTCCCCCAGGATCAGGAGCATTAAGAGGAAAAGGTCGAATAACTGGAAAAATAGATGCAGAAAAATTACTAGAATTAGATTCTAAATCATCATGATGCATAAGCGCCTGTTGCATTTCAGAGATTTTAGGGAATTGAAAAATCCTTCCCCTGCCAGTACCAATTAATTTTTGACTTTGAATTGGAGGAGCTGTAGGCTCACATATATCTTGCTTTTGAACAGGATAAGCAGTATACTGATTTCCAGTCTCCTGTTGTTCCAGTGTAAATTGTAGTTTATTTAATAAATGTTTTAGACAGGCAACGTTATCCATAGGGGCTCCCTCATTTTTTAAGAAAGAGGGATGAAAGCCTGTGGACGGCTGAATTTCATTAACATTATCAGTAACTTCAGAAGCAGAGACAGTATTGTCCAAGTCATTGTTCTATTCATTCTGTGCTGAATCAAATTCTTCAGGCTCATTAAAAATAACCTCACTCAAGTCTTTAACAGAATCTCCATCTGATTGCAGAGGTCCAAGGGCTGTAGCAATAAGATTATAAGCAGCCCACATTTCAGCATCAAGTGGATCTCTGTGCTGATGAACACAGCTTAAAGATTTTCCTACTTGTTGCCAAACATTCAAATTCAATTGATTACAATGTTCAGGAGTATACCAATAACAGTGTTTCTGAATAGCATTTAAAAGACGTAACAAAACTTTGTCTTTTATCTGAATCCCAGACCCTTTTAAAAGGGATTTTAAAACTTGTACATAATTGTCCCCTAATGAATGGGAATTTCCCATGACTTTGCTAGTTACCCGAAAGTTTCACGTACACAGCGTGTCCAACTTACCCTTTCGGGGTTCCATCTGTTCCCAATCTCTTCTTAAGGCCCCACGGTAGGCGCCAAATGTTGTTGTGAGTCGGGGTCGCAGAGAGAGAGATCAGCAGACGAAATCATCAAGGACTAGCAAAGGACCACCGCTCGCTCAGGCAAATGGCGCCAAGTTTGCACTGTGTCCTAATTTTATTCACAAGACTTCAAAAAGCTTGTTTACTGAGAAGTTGACATAACATCAAGTGTAACATTTACTTAAAGATACATGGAGTGCACCTGCAAGATAGCTTAGTAACAACATAATATCAGAAGGCATTAATTGTTATTGCTCCTATGGATCCCATAACATTCCTCTCCTTATCTTAAGGGATAACCTTGGAAAGTACAGAAATCTTATGAGAATGTTTTACTGAGAAAAGCCCAGCAACTGCCTTCAGTCACATAGACCTGTTTCAGTGACCCGCCTTCAAGTCGCAAAACAATTTTCTTGGCAAAACATTCTTTTCTTGTTGGCTGTGTTCCCATCCAAGGCCATGCAGTGGGTTATTCCACTACAGCCTGTTTTTAGGTTTATCTAAAAACAGGCTCCCAGGGCTGTTCTAAGATTTATCCCATGTTTTCTTCTAAGAATTTTATAATTTTAGCTCTTAGATTTAGGTCTTTGATTTATTTTGAGTTAATTTTTGTATATGGTATGAGGTAAGGGCCCAGCTTCATTCACTCTTTTGCATGTGAAGATCCAGTTGTCCCAGTGCCTTTTTAGTTGAAGAAACTATTCTTTTCCCCAACTGAGTGGTCTTGGCACTCTTATCAGAAATTCATTTGGCCATAGATGTGTCGGTTTGTTTCTGGACTCAATGGGTTCTATCCCACTGGCCTATATGGCTCCTTATGCCAGTACCACACTGGCTTGATGACTGTAGCTTTGTAGTAAGTTTTGAAATCAGAAAGTATGAGTCTGTCAGCTTCGTTCTTTTTTTTTTTTTGAGGTTGTGTTGGTTAGTCTGAATCCCTTGAGTTCCTTATGAATTTTGGAATCTGCTTAAAAGTTCTACACAGAAGCCAGCTGGGGTTGTGGCAGGAACTGTGTGGAGTCTCTGGATTATCTGGGTTATTTCTGTCCTCTCTTTGCTCAGACACCTCCCCCACTCTGACCCTAGCACTCTTCTAAACATGAGCTTTTGGGCATCATCTCTACAGTGCTCTGCCGTGGCTCTTTATCCATTACAGATCGAGGCCCAGACTCCTTGACAGGCCCTGGTCGTTGGCCATCTGCTGTCCCAACCTGCCACGTTGGGCTGGACCCTCTTCCCTTCTTCATCTCCCACTCCCTGGTCACCTGTCCTTCCCTCAGATGCGGAAACCCATACCCTGAACTCTCCACCACAAACCCCTTGCAGGCATTCTGTGTTATCTCCCAGACTCCTCACACTTGAGATGTGCTTCTTGAATTAAAGGTCAGGGGTAGGGCAGCTGGGGAGCAGAGGACTGAGCTCCCCAAAATAACTCAAGAGATGCATTTTGCCTGTTCAGAGAAGAGAGAGCTGTGATGTTCCTGTCCTCAGAGCAGGGAGAGGGAGACTCTATTCCTTCTTCAGGTTTTGTCCTGCAAAGGCACCAGCCACATGCAGGCTCAGGGCAGCCCTGAGGATTGGCCTTATCATTTGTCCTCCCTCACCCTCCTAGGGGCCCTCAAATCTACCCCTTCCTTTGATTCTACTGCTACTACCTTACCCAGGCCACTATCACATCTCCTTGGGCCCAGCCTGAACTCCGTCCCCACTGTCCTGGCTCCCTCTGTCAGCCCCTCAATCTGTCCTCTTCCTTCACCCTAATTCACATAGATAAGACATTCCATAGGCAGCTGTCTGGTTGAAAATCAAAGATGAGAAGCCTCTCATTCTCCGCTTGGCCCTCAGAAGTGCACTGAATTCGCTCCCAGGAGGCTTTCCCTTGTGCATGTGTAAGAGAGACATCTACGCATATTCTCTTCTTCCTGTTTACACGAATGCCAGGGTGCATCACATGCTCTGTCACATACCTTGTTCTTTTCACATTGTAACTTGGAGCTTGAGGTGCAGCGTCCCTGATCCCTCAGTGGACTGTGTCCTACTGGTTGAATTTGCATTGTTGATGATTGCATTGTTGATGAATTTGCTGTTACAGATGTTTATGTTTTCACATACTCTATATATACATTTCTAGGATGCTTTTCCTAGGAGTGTGATTTTTGGAGCCAAGGATTCCTGCTCTGGCCATCTCTATAGGAACAGCTGACTTGGAGAGGCTTTAGCAATGGAGAATCAGCAGGTCCCACTTCCACACTTGAATATCCTGCAGGGGCTTCATGCTGCAGAAGCCAGTGCAGCCTCTGCCACCCTCATCCTGCTTCCTTTTGCTCCAGCTGGAGTGGATACCCCTTGCCCCCTCAGAACCCTCTGTGGCCTCTTCCACCAGACTTCTCTGGTGGATCTTTGAATTTACTTGAGATTGGTGAACACAGGGCACGTCTGAGATAACACAGTCACATTCTTGCGTTTCTTTCCTGGCTGCTGTCTGCTCATTCTTTGGGTCCGTCCTAAGTGATGCTTCCACTAGGGTCTCCTCCACCCACATAGTGTCAGCCTGGTTTCCCCATGTCCCCCATGACTCTGACAGTGCCTGTGCTGTCTCTTTGTGCCTTTTATCGCAGCTCATTTGAGCTCAGGTGACACTTCTCCCCCAGCCACAGGCCACTGGAGAGCTCTTCTTGCTAGGGACCCAACCCCACTCCTGGTGCCTAGACTTTCTTAAGCAATTAGTAAATATTTGCTGAGGGATTTTTTTTTTTTTTTTTGTATTTTTCTGAAGTTGGAAATGGGGAGGCAGTCAGACAGACTCCCGCATGCGCCCGCCCGGGATCCACCCGGCATGCCCACCAGGGGGCGATGCTCTGCCCATCTAGGGCATCGCTCTGTTGCAACCAGAGCCATTCTAGCGCCTGAGGCAGAGGCCACAGAGCCATCCTCAGCGCCCGGGCCAACTTTGCTCCAATGGAGCCTTGGCTGCGGGAGGGGAAGAGAGAGACAGAGAGGAAGGAGAGGGGGAGGGGTGGAGAAGCAGATGGGCTCTTCTCCTGTGTGCCCTGGCCGGTGATCGAACCGGAGACTCCCACATGCCAGGCTGATGCTCTACCACTGAGCCAACCGGCCAGGGCCTTGCTGAGGGATTTAATGAGAGATTGAGCCAGGTCACCCAGCCAAGATGCACACATTTACAGTGGGTGTGTATAGAGTGCCACCCTGAGCACAGATGTCCAGGAGGCTCTAGCCCAGGCTGTGATGGCACACTTTCACCAGTCTCAAGTAAATTCACAAACCCTTCCCTAGGAATTACAGAATGACTTAGACCGTGAAACAAGCAGTTTACAAGAACTAGAAGCTCAGAAACAGGATGCCCAGGACCGCCTGGATGAAATGGACCAGCAGAAGGCCAAGCTCCGAGACATGCTGAGTGACGTCAGGCAGAAGTGCCAGGATGAGACTCAGATGGTGAGTCCCTTGTACGCAGCACATAGAGGGAGCTTCCTGAGGGCTTCTCTGTACTCATGATGACCTTCTCTGTACTCATGATATGGAGAATCCTGCTGGTTTAATAGACTAGTTGGACATGTCATTTGGAAAAGTGTCCATGTATTTGGGGCCTAACCTCAATCTCACCTGCCAGGTCATAGGAGTGAATAGCCTTGATTCCCATGAACCCATGTGTGTGGACAAACCACCTTGGCCAGTGCCCAACAGCATGGAGCTCCAGCACACCTCTCCTCTGCTGTCTTCACTGCTCGTTACAGACCAGGGAGGCTGTAGCCTCAGCAAATTGTAAACCCCCCTGAGGCCTCATACAGGCATGTTCAGCCCCTAGGAATAGACAAGCTGCTTGTTCTTGTTCCCTCTTGAGCTTGAGTTCCTCTTTATCCCCAAGTGACTTTCTGTCGGTCACATGGGGTGAACATGTCTGCCTTGTTTCTTTGTTTTGGGTGTGGAGAGAGGGCCAATCAGGACGCCAGGCATCTGGCCTCTCTGGGTTAGCTCGCTCCAGGACCATGAACTAAGAATTTACTCTTGGAGCCATATTTCATTTTGTTTTAGATTTCTTCCTTGAAGACCCAGATCCAGTCACAGGAATCCGACCTGAAGTCTCAGGAGGATGACCTGAACCGAGCCAAATCGGAGCTGAACCGGCTGCAGCAGGAAGAGACCCAGCTGGAACAGAGCATTCAGGCTGGGAAGGTTCAACTGGAAACTATTATCAAGTCCCTGAAGTCCACGCAAGATGAAATCAACCAGGTACCTCCCTGGGAGTGGGCACTGCCCAGGCTGGCTCTGGCCTGGGGTCTTCAGCCAAGCAGAGCAGCTGCCATGAGTTTTCATGTTGATAGGTGACGGGTGGGGCCAAGTGTCTGCCCTGAGGCCTCTTGTTCCCTTTGCTCTCACTCACCTTACTTGTGTTAGGTTCTCTTCTTGGAAACTGTCCTGCTGGCCTGGAGGTTAAGCGCTGAGAACTTTTAGCGTCTGTTCTAGCATCATGTTGACTTTGGCCTCTGCCTTTCCCCTTCCTTGCCTGAGTGCACCTCATTTTCAGGGAGTGCCTGGGGCAGGATGAAGGGCATTAAATTAACAGCTCATCAGGAGAGAGCCTTGGGTTCAGGAAATGAACTCTCTAGCCTGTGCTTTGAACAGCAAGAGTAGGATCAGAGACATATCTTAGAGTTTCTTCGTCTCCATGCAGTTCAAAGACTATTATGTTGGGAGGCCCCGCCCTATAATGAACATTGCTGAATCAGGGCCGTTGTCCAATTCTTCAAGTTGCCTGGACGTCCCTGCCCCATTCTGCTCCAGTGCGAAGGCCATGTGACCTACAGCGCTGCTTAACAGCGGAGGGAGATCTCTTTCCCTGCTCCCCGATATGTGACAGCCATGGGACTCCCTGCTGACTCTTGGGTATCCCATCTAGAGTGGGGGTGACATGTGCCCTCGGCAATATTGAAATGGCTATTTGTGCTTCCTTTCTTGACTACATAGAGCTCTTTGTTCTCCTTGCCAGTTTAGACAAAAGTTGATCGCAAACATATACGAGGGGGAGATTTCATACCCAAATTGTGCTTTGTTGTTAACATCTGTAGGAATATTTTAAGTCTTTTTAGAATTTGTAGAATTAGATAGGAGTCAAGACGTAAGTGGATGTTATTAATTATAGTGATGATAATAACAATAGCTGCTCCTTATTAATGTACACCCTGCCAGTCTCTGTCTTAACCATCATTTCCAGTGGTCCACTTTGGAGAAGAGGAAACTTTGGAGAAGTTAGATCACCAGCCTGAGGTTACACTGTGTGTATGAGACATTTAAAGTACATGCCGAGGTCTGTCTGACCTTATAGACTGTCTTCCTTTCCTGGGCCTCACATGCCTTCTCCAGGCTAAGAAGGAGCAAATGGGGTAATAAAAACCCCATGAAAGAGAATGACTGTGAAATACCACTTTGAACAGATTGTGAATCTGGGTTTTGTTCAATTTCAGTTTGTTCTGAATCAACAAATATTTGTTTGAACTCATGCCTTTCTCAGGGGGCTGTGGAGACAAAGTGGTCTCTTGGGGCCATGAGGAGGGCCTCATCCTGGTTTATGAGGAGTCTCTTGTAAATGTGGCAATGGGTTGCCTATTCCTTGGAATGAGTAACTTAGTTACCCATGTGAATCACTTGGGGTTGGAAGGTAGGGAAAAAATCTTCCTTGAGCTTTTTTCTCTAAACCCTGCTTGATGCAAGCAATGTCTTTGTTATGCAGGCAAGAAGCAAACTTGCCCAGCTGCAGGAAAGCCAGCAGGAAGCCCACAGGAGCCTGGAGCAATACAACGAGGTGCTCGATGGGACCCATGGCGCCAGCCTGACCAGCTTAGCCGACCTGAGTGAGGGCATCTCCCTGACAGAGAGGGGCAGTTTTGCAACCATGGTAAAGGTTGAATAAATGTACTCTAGTCCTGGGATTAGGTCCGACACTGGGATATGAGTGTCCCTCCCACATGATCCAGCATTTGTCAGCCTTGTTCTATCCAAGTGCAGGGTGTTTCTCATTTTCATTGCTGCTTTGAAAGGACCCAGCAGCCCTGCAGCCTGGCATGTGTGACCATGCTCCATCGGGACAAAGCATGGTCTGTAAAACCGCTTTTTAAAGACTTCCATCTCCATGGGCCAACCACCCAAATGTGGAAGGCTTTCCAAACTTAACCAAACTTGGATCAGTCTCCCAAATTGTGAAATCTACACCCTAGTAATGGAGGGGCTGAGAGAATGTGTATGTTTGTTTCCACAAGGAGCACCTTGAAAATCAAACAGGTTGATAAAGTCCAGAAAATGATGACCCTCCTGGGACATTTCTGTCTTACTTACAAATTGGCCTCGGTTCTGATACTTTGGTTATATTAGAAACCTTGGCACTTGAATCCAAACCTCATGAACCTCAGGGCCCTGATGAAGGCCCAGAGGGCTGTTGAGCCATTAGGTTGCTGTGGGCTCTCAGGCTGCTGGCATCCAGCAGGTGTTACTTTTTCCTCAGATTGTCCATCTTACTGTTCCCACCTGAGTCTGCCTTTGTAGCCCTGAGCCCTGGTGTGTGTTGTTTCCAGTTTAGTCTGGCTGAGGAGAACATCTCTGTGCTCTTGAGGGCGCCGGTGGGACGTGGTTGGTCTCAATGGTTTTGTTGTGCTTTGCTCCAGAGTCTTGAGCAGCTCACCCTGCGCTGCACCTCTCTTCCAGGGCTCCCCGCTGACCCCTCCCTCTGCTCTCAGCCCTGTTTGCTGCCTGGATTCCTTTCCTCCTTGTAATAATACGGCCTTTCTCTCTCTAAACTCAAGACTCTTTGTGTTCATTCCTTGACATGTTTCTTTTCTCAGTAGCCAAGTACTCAGTTCTAAGAATTTATGGAGAAGCTTAGCATCCCTCCACACATTACGTAGAATCTGCTGGCAGTATTCTCATCTCATTTGTCTCCTGTCTCTGGCCATCACTGCCTGCCTCAGCCATTCAGAGTCCTCATTCTCATGTAATTGTAAATGGGTGATACTGCCCTATCTGCTCGTGGGCCCATGGTCATCTTGAAAGAGGACTACAAACATCCATTCTTCATGAACTGCGTGGGGTGGCATTTCCTGCTTGGTGGCTCCCTCAAGTGTGCATTTCAGCTGTGCAGCCCTGCTCTTACTTGTTACTAGCCCCTTGCTTGACTTTTGGCTTGTCTGGTTATGTCCTAGTTCAGGGAACTTCTTGCCCTTAAACTCTTTGTCAGGTTTTGATAAAATTGGTTTCCTTGGATAAAAGTTGGCACTGAAGTGGCATTTGGCAAGTGGCCAGTGATTTCTTCTCTCCCCCACAAAGTTTTTACCTTTCTTTATTTTTGTTCTTCCAAGCAGAACAGCGTTTACATGATGGCCAATTCATCTTGGAATGTTGATGTCAGATATGTTACATAGAAACACAACCTGTGTCCAAAAGAAGAACTATTTATCTTGTACAAATACAGTTTTTAAAGCATTTTTTTGTTTGTTTGCATTTTTTAATAAATACTTTAAAGAGAGCTTTTTACTTACTCCTTAACATTTTAAGACTGCTCCAGGGGAGAGAGTTCTTAGTTCTCTTCAAGGGTGTGGAAGTGAGGATTGTAACCAAGATTAGTGTAACCACAGAACTGCACCTAGAACTTTCTAAGCCTGGGCACCTTAACTAAAATTACTAAGTTTAGTGTTAGGCTTACACTATGCTACTTTGCCAAGAGACACAGGATTCTTAAAGCCATACTTACAGTATATGTTTTCTCTCATTGGATGAAGAGTATACTGGCCTTTTACCCTTGACAGCAATACCCGACCAGCCTGTCCAGTAGACAGTAGGTTATAAGTCATCCCAGACTTAAGATTTGCTGAGAACTCCTCCTGAAAAGGCTGGGTTGTCTGTCGTGTCCAGCACCTGCAGCACACAGGAGCCAGTGTTATACTCCAGAGCTGATTATTAAATAAGAATTTGATAAGCTGGTTGTTCAACTTTTGGTAACTTGAAGTTGGCCACAATGTGAATATTTACATCATGGGAATTGGTAGAAGCTGCCTATCAGGCCCTTTTTTTAGAGAGTTGGTCCACTAGCACCCTGTTGTCCATCCCAGTTTAAAGGGAAGGAATGTCACAAACCCATTTGATACCCTCATGGCACAAAATTTGAGACTGGTCAATGAACTTACTGTTGAAGGTATTTTACCTCTGCCAAGGGACATATCACTCACCCCATGCTGGTCTGCTACATTCGCATCTCCCAAGTTGGCAGATGGCTCAGTTCTCATGGCTGGGGGAGGTTATGGTGTCTCTGCACCAGGGGAAATCTAGTTGTCTGCTCTGAGTCTGTGAAATGGACTCCTAAATCCCTTGTGGTTACCCTAAACACATTAACCCTCTTGGGGTCTTCTGAGGCTTCTCAGAATGGGAGGGAGCAGTGGCTGCCTCAGGGTACAGAGTGCCTGCTTCTGAGACAGAGTGCAGACCTGACTTTCAGTTCAGGGTGCTCGTGGCCCGAGTCCCCAGAATCAGCCTTTTCTCTACCATTCTACATTGGTATTTGGCAGTCTTTCAAATCAGGGAAAACATTACAAAAAAAAAAAAAAGACTAAACCAAAACAAGAAACTCAACTGACTTGTAAATCAATGCCAATTAAAAATGAAATAGGAGCTTCTGTTCTGAGGCCAAGCTGTCGTTCTTAACTCCCTACTTCATCCGTGTTGTCATCCCTCTTGAGCCTTCTGGAGCAGGTACCTTGCCCCATGGTACAATTCAAGAGGCTTATTTTCCCCCTGGCCTCCTGGCTTCCTTAGATTAGGACTCCATCATATATCTGTGTCTAAGAGCCCCCTTAGGTGCTCCTTGGGCACCCATCTTGCGATCATTAGCACCACAGTGTCCTTAGGAACTGCGCTCTGCCACCAGACGTGGGGCTCGCAGACTTCTCTATTTACTTGCCTAAGAACCTGGCACGGTTTCCTCACGTTGGGAAGGTTTCTTCACCCGGGCTGGAGGCTCCAGATAATCTTTCCCAGGTAAGAAAAATTACTTCATATTCATCAGAGGCCAGGGGTGTTGTTGGTTCATTTTTCCAAAGCGCATGGCTTCCTGTTAGCCTGGCGCCTCTGAAGACCCATCCTGTCCCCCAGGTGGACCAGCCCATGTGATAAAAAGCCTTGTCAGAAATCTTCTTTTGGCATCTTCAATGTCTTTTCTCTGTAACCACTGTTTGTATATTTTGACTGAAGCTCCAGCTCTTTTGTTTGGTTTTGGTTGGTTGGAATGATGAATTCATGTGCCCAGCTCCGTAGATGCCCACACACTCACCAGAGTCAGTGAGGATGTTGTGCTTTTTGATGTCACAGTGGAACCTTCATGTTTCCACTGATGATGTGTTTTTAGTAACCAAAATACACTCAGTATATCTAAACCAAGTGCATTGTTCCTGTGTATATTGCACACCCTCCCTTTCATGCCTCTTCCACTATAAAAATGTGCTCTTCAAAAGCAAGTCTTTTTTCCTTCTGATTTAAATATGCATGTTTGTTTCTAGAAATAAGCACTTTAAAAAAATGCAAAGTAGTGTATATACTCTAGTAGTTCTAACTGCATAAGTACTCACTTCCTCTCAGGATGTAAATAGCCAGCATGTTTCTCAGTGTGGAAACAGCATGTGTTAAATGCCCACACACTCTGAGATGAGGATGACTGAGGGAGAGCACGCCTTTGAAGAGTCTTGTGTTGCAGTTGAGTGGCTTATTATGTTTTCTCTTTTTTTGAGCTTTCTAAAAATATGACTTTTTTCTGTCTCAGAGATTTATTTTTTTAATTCTAATTATGGTAAAATACACATAACAAAATTTATCATCTTAACCATTATAAGTGTCTAGTTCAGTGGCAGTAAGTACATTCACATACATTCACACTGTGTGCAGAAATCACCACCGTCCATCTCCAGAGCTTTTTATCTTTCAAAACTGGAACTCTGTCCCCTTTAAAAACTAACTTCCCATCTCCCTTTTCCCCAGCTCCTGGCACCCACTGTTCTACTTTCTGACTAATATAAGGACCTTGTATTAGTGGAATCGTGCAATTTATGTCCTTTTTTTACTGGTTTATGTCACTCAGCATAATATGCTCAAGGTTCATTTATGTTGTAGCAGGTGTCAGAATTTCTTTCCTTTCTAAGGCTGAATAATATCCCATTGTATGTACATATGACATTTTGTTATTCACTCATCCATCAGTGGATCTTTGGGATGCTTCCACACAATGATTTTTAAATAAACTTATTTTAGAAAAGTGTTGGGTTTATAGAATAATTGTCTAGGTGGTTCAGAGGGTTCCCATATACCCACACCCAGTTTCCTCTGTTATTAACATCCTATGTAGCAATGGTCCCCAACCCCCAGGCCGCAGACCGGTACTGGTCCGTGGGCCATTTGGTACCGATCTGCAGAGAAAGAATAAATAGCTTACATTCTTTCCATTTTATTTATATTTAAGTCTGTATGATGTTTTATTTTTAAAAAATGACCAGATTGCCTCTGTTACATTCGTCTAAGACTCACTCTTGACACTTGTCTTGGTCACATGATACTTTTATCCGTCCCACCCTAAAGGCCGATCCGTGAAAATATTTTCTGACATTAAACCGGTCTGTGGCCCAGAAAAGGTTGGGGACCACTGCTGTATAGTACATTTGTCATAACTAAGTCACTGTTGACACAGTGTTGTTATTATTTCATTTTTATTTATTGATTTTAGTGAGAGGAAGGGGAAGAGAGAGAGAGAGAGAGAGAGAGAGAGAGGCAGGAACATCAATCAGTCTATTCTTTATGTGCCCTGATCGGGGATTGAACCGGCAACCTCAGTGCTTCAGGACGGTGCTCTAACCAACCAAGCTATCTGGCCAGGGCTTGACACAATATTATTAATGTCTATCTTCCGTGATTTTTTAAAAAATTTTCTTTAGAGTCATAGCACTTAAAGGAAAAATTATGTATTAGATCTGGAATTCTGCACTTTGCTTTAAATCTGAAATAAAATCCCTGTCCTGTCTTTTCACAAAATTTTAGGATGATCCTTTCAAAAATAAAGCCTTGTTATTTAGCAACAATGCCCAAGAATTGCATCCGGATCCTTTCCAGGCAGAAGACCCCTTCAAATCCGACCCGTTTAAAGGAGCTGATCCCTTCAAAGGTACCTTTCCTGGCTCCCACTCTCTCACTGAAAGGCTGTTCAGTTTGTGCCCTTTAGAGTTGTTCAGTGACTAGAATAGTTGGGGGGTATCATCCTCTGAAATGGAGAAGGAAAGAGATTCTCTGAGTCTCCGGGGCCTGAGTTTTCACCTTACCCAGTTAACTAAAGAGCTGAGGCTTCCAGGGTGTGTCGGGAAGAGCTCGTGGCTTGCTCGGCCCTTAGACTTTTTGCACCTCAGTTTCCATTCACTAGTGGGTGGCTTCCTCACTCCACTCCAAGGATTGGTAAAATAATCAGATACAGTAATGATTACCTAATGACTTATCCCCATGTAAACTTAAGGTCTTAACTGGTGAGTTTACCCAGAACCACACAAGAGTCAAAAATATCAAAAATTTTAGAAACAAGCTATTCTCTAAATTTCTCCATTTTTTTCCCCCCAGAGCAATACAGTATTTCCAGGAAGGCTATCTACATTATTGAGAAAAATGCCAAGGCAGGGAGTGGCATTGGGAGCCTTTCCAGTTTCAGATTTCAAGTGAAGCACATTAGATCCTGGGTGAACCAGGCAGCTTCTGAGGCTCAGCTCTACTGAGCTCCTTGTGGCTCCAGGGCGGACCACGTGCTTGAGGACTGGGGCAGCCAGGGTGCCCTGTTCTTGTAGCCAAGGGGTGTGAGGGGGAGACGAGACACAGGAGTGACACATGGTGTAAAAACAGAAGAATGAATCCTGGCTTGTACATTTTCTCTGACTCTACCCCATGTTTTTGTGTGTGTGTGTGTGTGTGTTTTATTTTTTTGTTTTTTTTTTTGTATTTTTCTGAAGTTGGAAACTGGGAGGCAGACAGACTCCTGCATGTACCCGACCAGGATCCACCCAGCATGCCCACCAGGGGGCGATGCTCTGCCCATCTGGGGCGTTGCTCTGTTGCAACCAGAGCCACTCTAGTGCCTGAGGCAGAGGCCATGGAGCCATCCTCAGCGCCTGGGCCAGCTTTGCTCCAATGGAGCCTTGGCTGCGGGAGGGGAAGAGAGAGACAGAGAGGAAGGAGAAGGGGAGGGGTGGAGAAGTAGATGGGCTCTTCTCCTGTGTGCCCTGGCTGGGAACTGAACCCAGGACTCCTGCACCCCAGGCCGACGCTCTACCACTGAACCAACCGGCCAGGGCCTCTACCCCATGTTGAGCAACCAAAAACACCTTTCATTTTTCTTAAATGTCCTAGCCATAAGAAACTGCCTCAGCCAGCGGCCTTCCCCACACTCCCACTTTGATATGCCAGAGTCATTTTTACTGTAGAGCTAAGCATTCCTCTCTCCCCTAATCTAGGTGACCCGTTCCAGAATGACCCCTTTGCAGAACAGAAGACAGCTTCCACAGGTAAAAGTCTTTGTTAAAAGATACATTTTGTGGACACGACCTTAGAATAGTCCCCTTCCTACCTTAGAATAGTCCCCTTCCTAGTGCAAGTTGAGGGCAGTGGAGAATACCTTCCAGTCTCCTCCACCAGGTCCCCCACCACATGACAGCAGGTTGGTTCATTTCTGAAGAAAACCAGCAGCGATGTTGTCACTTTGTTTCACAGTCTGGTGCCCTTGTTGCCAGTCTCCCAACAGAACTAGAAAAGGAGCTTCTGGTGCCAGGTGATTGTTGCACACAGCTACTCAGGCACTTGTGCCTGCTTGTGTCACCTGTGGCAGTTTCAGGGGGTCCTGTGTAGTATCTGCACCTGGCAAGACATCTGTCTGCACATCCCAGGAATGGCGGCAATGTATACTAGGAAGGATGGACAGCCATCTGCATTGCATGAAAGCCTAGCATCTTGTTCCCTCCTGGTGATGTGGCTTTCCCCCTTCTCCAGTCACCATGCCTGCAGCCCACATTCACAGGGCATGAACACACTGTGGTTGGTGTGTTGGGATCACTCTGCCTTTTTTATTTATTTATTTTCTTTTTCTAAGTGAAAGGAGGGGAGACAGACTTCCTCATGTGCCCCAACTGGGATCCACCTGGCAGCCTCCATCTGGGGCCCATGCTCAAATCCTCCGAGCTATCCTCAGCGCCTGGGGCCAACGCTCAAACCAGTTGTACTACTGGTTACAAGAGGAGAAGAGGGAGAGAGGGAGGGGAAGAGAAGCAGATGGTTGCCCCTCATGTGTGCCCTGACCAGGGATCAAACCTTGGATGTCAGCACACTGGGCTGATGTTCTATCCACTAAGCAAACCAGCCAGGGCCTCTGGCTATTTTTGTTGTTGTTGTTTATATTTTTACTGACGTAAAAGTCACATAACTAACAATTTTAAAGCGAACAATTTACTGGCATTTAGTGCATTCCCAATGTTCTATAACTACTACCTCTATCTAGTCTCAGAATATTCCCGTCACCCCACAATGAGACCCCTTCTCCATTAGTAGTCACTCCCCATTTTCTTTTCCCAGGTTCTGGCAACCACTCATCTGCTTTTCCATTGCTATGGATTTGCCCACATTGTTTTTATTACTTAAAGTTGGCTTTATTGAGAGATAATTTATACACAGTGTAACTGACCAATTTTAAGTGTATGACAAGATGAGTTTTGACAATTGAGTACAGTCATGTGGATGACAAACATCTCCATCATCCTGAAAGGTGCCTTTGTGGCACGCCAGCCCCCTCCCGGGTCCCTGGTAACCACTGATCTGCTCTTGGCCCTATGGTTTTTACCTTTTCTATAGAATTTCATCTAAATGGCATCAGTTTGTTCTGTATTCTCTCACATTTAACTTCTTTACTAAACAGTATTTATTCATGGCGCATTCTCTTTTCCACTTTCAAAAACACTTTCTAGATCCATTTGGAGGAGATCCTTTTAAAGAAAGCGACCCATTCCATGGCTCTGCCTCTGATGACTTCTTTAAGAAACAGACAAAGAATGACCCATTTACCTCAGACCCGTTCACGAAAAACCCTTCCTTACCTTCAAAGGTGAGTGACGTGGAAAGGCGGAGGTGCTACCTGTGTGTACTGTGCATGTGTGAGGGCAGCCTGCCTTTATCTTTCCCTGTGGGTGGAGTCAGGACCCCGTCATTTGAACTATGCTTGCTGAGCCTGACAATTTTTGAATGTGTGAGGCTGGGCGATTCTCTAGGAGCTAGGTCATGGGCCAAGTCTCATTGTTAGACAGCAGGAGGATCCCTGTGGGTCCCTGCAAGGATCGTCTCATGAAGCAGGATGTCATATCCAGTGGTCCAGGAAGCCCAGATCAGGCGACAGAAGTGTCCTGAACAGCTCTCATTGTTCTGTCCCTTTCTGTGCCCTTTGGCTTTAGCTCAGGCTCCCCTGCTCAGCTCTCTGCTCTGTCCCTGCCCCCACTGCTGCTCTGTCTCGCAACAAAGGCAAAACAAAACAAAGCATCACACGCTTCCACACACCAGCCCAGCCTCTGCACGACCACCCCTGCTGTCTTCTTAGTGCACAGCACTGATACTTACATTGGAATCAGACTGCCTTATTGGGCCCGTCATGGCAGGAGGAAGTCCAGCCCCACAGCCTGGCCACCCTTAGTGTATGGAGGCAAACGTGTGCGCCTACCGCCCTTCACCTCCCCAGTATCTGCTAAACCATGTGTTTAGCACAGCATTCAGACTGGGTTAACTTGGGTCAAATTAGGATTTAAAAAGCAGAAGCGATTTTTTGTGACTGACTAGAGAATTTTTGTGACTACAAATATATTTGACTTACAACCTATGCAACTTACGACCATTCGACTTTATGACCACAATCGCTAGCCACAACTGCTCCGTGTCTGGCAGCGCAAGCGTTGCCCAGCTGGGCGTAGGACATTGCTGACCAGCTTCCGGCAGCACTACCATCTCCATGTGCACCATTTCAACTGTTATCCCAGACTCGGTACAGCAATTTGTGTTTTGTGTCTTGGATATTTTTCATCAAACCCCTCCCAAGATGTCTACCAAGAGGAAATTGTCTTTGCAAATATTAAACCAGTTGTACTGGTAATGCAGTGTTTTACTTAAACCTGACAAATGTAAAAATAAGAAACAAAATGGTGTAGAGATGATACAAATGGCATAAAATGAACAAAGAAAATTATAATATATAACAATAATGAAAGAAAATTATGATAAAATATGACTTAAAGATTTTTATAACATCATTTCACAGTACTGTACATATAGCCTACTCAGCTTACGACCAAATCGTGTTACGACTGGTCAGAACCAATCGTGGCCGTAAGTCGAGCACTAGCTGTATGTGAGGGTGGCCTGTCGCCCCCCGTAGTGTTCTGGACTGCATCTCTGTCTCCATCGTATACATCCCTAGGTTTTCCTCTTCTCGGTGACCATCAGTCTGCACCACCAGACCTGGAGTTCCCGAGGGCAGGGGTTCATTTGTAACATTTCTGTCTACAGGGCCTTTCCTGGGATCCTTTTTTTATTCCTGGCTTTGATGATTTGTCCTCTCTTTATCAGTTTTGTTATCTTTCCCACAAACCAACTTTTGGCTTTGCTAGTTTTTTCTTGTTTATGTTCTGTTTCACTGGTTTTTGCTCTTTATTATTTCCTTCCTGCTTTTCTGTTTCTAACATCTTATGATTCAACATTAGGCCATTGATTTCAGACCTCTTTTCTAATGTGTTTAAAGCAGGGGTCTCAAACTCGCGGGCCGCATGCGGCCCGCGGAACAATTTTGTGAGGCCCGCAGACTAATCCATGAAGTTCAAAATATTTTGGATAAAATTAAGTAAGCCTAGGGGCCTACTTGTATTTTTCATTTCTCTAGCATCCTAGCTAGATATTAGCTTAGTTAACAGCAGTTGTGATGCGAACTACAGTTTCTGGTCGTTTTGTGACACTGAGTAAACTGCATGTACGATTGTGCTGGTTGTACTGATTTTTTTTTTTGTTTTCAACTGCAGTGAGAGAAGTGTTGCGTAACAGTTGCCTTTTGTAGACCTATGCTGAGTTGAGTTTGAGACCCCTTGTTTAAAGTGACAAGTTTCCTCTGCTTTAGCTTGCATTTCACACATTTTGATATGTTGTATCTTAATTGTTGTTCAGTTTTAATATATTTTCTAGTTTCTCTGTTGAACCATGGATGATTTAAAATGCATTGTTTTATTTTCAGATACTTGGTTTTTCTCTTTAGATGTCTTATGATACTGATTTCTAATTAATATTTGTTGTTATTAGAGAATATATTTGTATGTTTTTAACTTCTTTAAATTTATTAAGACTCATTTTATGGTCTGTGTTGGTCAGCATATTGCATACAATTGGGTGTCATAGTGTATAAATGCCAGTTAAATCAAAGTGGTTGATAATATCGTTCAGGTTGTCTGTGTCTTTTCTATGTTCGTTGTTTAGCTCTTTCTGTTGCTGAGAGTAGGGTGTTAAAGTTTCCTATGATCATGAAATTGTTTATATTCCCCTTAATTCTGTCAAGTTTTGCTGCCTACATTTTGAAGCTCTGTCAGGTACTTATACATGTATGATTTTTGTCTGATGCCGTGACCTTTTTATCATTGAAAAGGGATTCCTTTTTCCCCTTGGGTTATACCTTTGTCTTAAAATTTATTTTATCATACATTTAAAGTAGCCACTTTATGCTTCTTTTGCTTATTCTTTGCATCATCTATATTTTTCATTAATTTACTTACAATCTATTTGGTGTTAATATATGAAGGATGTCTTTCACACTTGAGCTTAGCAAGGCCAGGAAGTGATGAAGGATGTCTTCTGAGGTGAGTATGTAGTTGGGCTTGCTTTTCTCTCCGGTCTGGAAATCTCTGCCTTCTACATGGAGTGTCTAGTCCCTTAACATATAATGTAGTTATATGGTTAGATTTAAATCTAGTATTTTATTATTTGCTTGCTTTTTTTTTTCTTTTCTTTTTTTCTGAAGCTGAAAACGGGAAGAGACAGTCAGACAGACTCCCGCATGCGCCCGACCGGGATCCACCCGGCACACCCACCAGGGGGCGACGCTCTGCCCACCAGGGGCGATGTTCTGCCCACCAGGGGGCGATGCTCTGCCCCTCTGGGGCATCGCTCTGCCGTGACCAGAGCCACTCTAGCACCTGGGGCAGAGGCCAAGGAGCCATCCCCAGCGCCGGGCCATCTTTGCTCCAATGGAGCCTTGGCTGTGGGAGGGGAAGTGAGAGACAGAGAGGAAGGGGGGGGGGTGGAGAAGCAAATGGGCGCCTCTCCTGTGTGCCCTGGCCAGGAATCGAACCCGGGTCCCCTGCACGCCAGGCCGATGGTCTACCGCTGAGCCAACCGGCCAGGGCCATTATTTGCTTGCTTTTAATCCTCTTTGTTTTGTACCTCTGTGGCCCATTTTCTGCCTTCTTTTGGATTATTTGAATATTTTCTAAAATTTCATTTTCTTATATCTATTTGCCTTTTCACTATACCTCTTTTCATTATTTTTTTAGAGGTTGCTTTAGGAATTACCTTATACACCCTTAACTTTTTATAGGCTACTTGGAGTTAATATCATTTAATGTAAGATGTAGACAACTTGCAACCATATAGGTCCATTTATCCACCTCCCCTCATCCAGCAGCATCTCTTATGTTATAGCTATCTTGTGAATATAAAACATCTAAATGTTTTATAAACTCCATAAGGCAGTGTTATAATTTTTGCTTTAATCCATTGTATGTACTTTAAGGAATCTTTGAAGAGCAAGAAGTAGTCTTTCATTTTTACCCATAGATTTATCATTTCCAGCACTCTTTATTCCTTTCCAGGATCTGGCTTTCCTTCCATTATCATTTTTCTTCAGCCTGAACAACTTTCCTTGGCACTTCTGGTAATCTGGTCTACTTTGTTGTCATTCTGGAAGGATCTTTGTGCCTGATCTAGTAGTTTTGATGAGGAGTCATCAGTCTTTCTGATAGCTGCTCCCCTATATGTAATGCAGGGGTAGTCAACCTTTTTATATCATACTGCCCACTTTTGTATCTATTAGTAGTAAAATTTTCTAACCGCCCACCGGTTCCACAGTAATGGTGATTTATAAAGTGGGGAAGTAACTTTACTTTATAAAATTTATAAAGCAGAGTTACAGCAAGTTAAAGCACATAATAATAATTACTTACCAAGTACTTTATGTTGGATTTTTGCTAAGTTTGGCAAAATAAATCTTTATAAAACAACTTACTATAGTTAAATCTATATTTTTATTCATACTTTGGTTGCTCCGCTACCGCCCACCATGAAAGCTGGAACGCCCACTAGTGGGCGGTTGGGACCAGGTTGACTACCACTGATGTAATGTGTTGTTTTCTTTGACTGCTTTAAAGAGCCTCTCTTTATCTTTGCTTCTCATTAGTTTGATTGTGAAGTGACTAGATTTGGTTTTCTTTGTGTGTATGCTGGTTGGGGTTTGCTGAGTTTCTTAAATCTATAAATTATGTCTTTCACCAGATTTGGCAAGTTTTCAGCCATTATTTCTTTGAGCATTTTTTTTTCTATCCTGTTGCCTTTCCTTCCTTTCTTTATGGGTTTATGGTTACACATGTGTTAGACCTTTTGCTAATGATCCCACAAGTTCCTGAAGCCCTGTTTTCTTTTCATTTTTTTTTTCAGACTGGGAATTTCTACTAAACTGTCTTCAACTTCACTCACTTTTTCTCCATCACTTATTGTTCAGTTAACCTAGTGAAGTTATTTCAGATATAATACTTTTCAGTTTTAGAATTTTCACTTGTTTCTTTTGTATAGTTTCCCATTCTCTGCTAAGATCTCCCTTTTATCCAAATGTATTTTCCTTTATCTCATTGAGCACAGTTATTGATGCTTTAAAGTTGTCATCCTCTGAGAATTCCAACATCTAGGTCACCTTGGTTGGCTCCATTGATTGTCTTTTCCCTTGAGAGTTGGCCACATTTTTCTGGTTCTCCTATGTTAAATCATTTAGAAATGTATCCTGTGCATTGTGAGTGCTTTATTGTGGACACTGGATTCTGTTACACTGCTTCAAAGAGTTTGAGTGGTTTTGTTTCACTAGGCCATTACTTTGGTGAGACTTACACTTTAAACTCTCCCTCTCTTACCTGTGGTTCCATTCCCATGGGCCTTAGCTGTAGGCTGCCTTCAGTCTGCAGAAATAAGTCTGAGGCTTGGGCAGAGCTGATCATGGAATTTGGGGCTTCCATTCTCTTTCTCTCCTTTCTGGATCCCTGTCCCTCCCCCATGTGTGTGGTCATCCCAGGCCTCTGGTCTTCAGGCAGGAAGATGGTATTTTTTTCATTGAAGTCTTAGTCTCCCTTAGACTATAACTGTCAACAGAAAACTCGGCCCTGGCCGGTTGGCTCAGCGGTAGAGCGTCGGCCTGGCGTGCGGGGGACCCGGGTTCGATTCCTGGCCAGGGCACATAGGAGAAGCGCCCATTTGCTTCTCCACTCCCCCCTCCTTCCTCTCTGTCTCAATCTTCGCCTCCCGCAGCCAAGGCTCCATTGGAGCAAAGATGGCCCCGGGCGCTGGGGATGGCTCCTTGGCCTCTGCCCCAGGTGCTAGAGAGGCTCTGGTCGCGGCAGAGCGACGCCCCGGAGGGGCAGAGCATCGCCCCCTGGTGGGCAGAGCGTGGCCCCTGGTGGGCGTGCCGGGTGGATCCCGGTCGGGCACATGCGGGAGTCTGTCTGACTGTCTCTCCCCATTTCCAGCTTCAGAAAAATACAAAAAAAAAAAAAAACCCCAGAAAACTCAACCTTGTACAATATGTGAGTTTGAACTACGTGGGTCCACTTATTCCACTTATACATTGTTCATGGGTCATCTGTAACTTTTGTTTTTGTTTTTTTTTGTTTTGTTTTTACAGGGACAGAGAGAGGGATAGATAGGGATAGATAGGAATGGAGAGAGATGAGAAGCATCAAGAATTATTTTTTTTCATTGCAACACCTTAGTTGTTCATAGATTACTTTCTCATATATGCCTTGACCGGGGGCTACACAAACTGAGTACCCCTTGCTCAAGGCAGCGACCTTGGGCTCAAGCTGGTGAGCTTTGCTCAAACCAGATGAACTCACGCTCAGCCAGCAACCTCGGGGTCTCGAACCTGGGTCCTCTGCATCCCAGTCCTATGCTCTATCCACTGCGCCACCGCCTGGTGAGGCTCATCTGTAATTTTGATTTGTGGTTTGAAGTCAGCATATTCAGAGAGTGGACTGTATTTACACACTGATTTTCAACTGTGTGGGGAGTCAGTGCCCTCTAACACTTAGGTTATATAAGGGGTCAACTGTACTATTTTTTCTGCCAAGTTTCAATTTTCCTCCAAAGCCTTCCTGCTTTGGTTTCCTTCCTAAGCCTTCAGGTGGTTGGTGTTTTATTGTTGTTATTGTGTATTGTTCAGAGTTTATAGGTGTTACCCACAGGAGGGCATCAGTCTGTTGAGGTTTTACTGTGCTGGGGTTTAGTTTTAATGGTTTTATCCTCCCTGGGGCCTAGCACCAGATATACTGCATGTAGATGTCAAGAAAATTTGTGGTTGAATGAATGGAGGGTGCAACAAACAAACTGCTTTTCACTCTTTCCTTTCTTCTTTCACTCAGCTTGACCCCTTTGAATCCAGTGATCCCTTTTCATCCTCCAGTGTCTCCTCAAAAGGATCAGGTGAGACTGATGGCTTATTTCTATGACTCTTCCTCAGACAGTGGAAGGGGCCCATCTAGCTAATGATTTCATTTCCCAAACTGGTATATCCCCAGCTATTATGTCATTAGTCAATGGTACCCAGTCAGGGTGTGCCCACCCCTTCACTACCCACCACCTGGCTGCTCATCTTCACAAGGAGATGCTGGCGTCTTTCTGGAAGGGAAGCTGTAGAGTGGGAATTAATTCAATAACAACACCAACATTATTAGTTTCTCTTTATTTATTCTTCTGTATGAATCTTTGGTTTGTGCCTTGGTATTTTTTCCAAAAAGAATCTAAAGCTTGATCGAGGGTACTGGTTAGTGCATCAAGGGAGGGGAACATTTGCAGACTCCTTGCTTTTGGGAATAGACCTTTGCCTGGTCCTGCTGCCTTGCTTGGCAGGTGGCTTGTTGTTTATACAGTTTAATATCATAGGTGGGCGTGGGGGTTATTACTCTAGGCAAATCACCCCACCAAAGAGAAAGTTCAGCAAAAATCTCTACTCACAGGTGACCACCCCCATATCAGTTGTGTGGGTGGGGTCACTGTTGAATGGCTCTTCTTCTCTTACATCCACTCCTGAACCAGTGGGTCAGCAGGCACCACCCCATCCAGATGCATGACCCCAGCAGACAAATGTGACCTGGATCTCTTGCTTCCAGGGTTGTTGATTACCGAGAGGCAACACTTCTGACCCCAGGAGGTATGTCCTAGATGCCCTGTAACTCTGCCTCTCTTGGTGCTGCTTGCAGGTCTCTTTGGAAATTTAGACCCCTTTGGAAGTGGGTCCTTCAGTAGTACTGAGGGCTTTGCCGACTTCAGCCAGATGTCCAAGGTAAAGCCCCTCCCGTGGAGCACCCATGCCCCTACCCGAGTCCTTGTGCCTCTTGTTGTGGTCTTGTCATGGATGCCAGGTGTAGTTGTTAATGCCACGTGTGTATTTCCTCTTACTTGTCAGACTGACATGCATCCTCACACGAGGCCATGACTCAGCAGACAGGGTCTAGAAAGTGCCTATAACTGTGATCAGACCCATTTCCCTTCCTCTGAGCTAAACTGCCTGGGCCCCCAATCTCTTCTGAGGCTGGAACCATGGGCCACAGGCTGGCAGGTGGGAGGTGTCCAAAGGAAGTGCTCTGGGTGTCTGGAGCTATCTGTGGACAGAACCCCAGAAGGGTTTGGAAAGTGGGAGTTTAGTGACTAAATCCACAGGTGAAAAACAAACTGTTCAAGACAAACGACATTCATGCCATTGTTGGGCTGGACATTGTATCTTTGTGGATCTAGGTAAGTTAACTTAAGATGGATATAGCACCAGGTAGTGTCAGAGTGCTGTCAAGAGGGCCTTGGGGGAGAAATGTGGTTAGAGCTGAACCTTGAATATAGCAAGAAGTCAGGCAGTAGATCATGTCCAAAGTGGACAGATCCAGAACTAACGGTAGAAGTCTATGATTACTGAGGTAAATTCCAGAAGAAACTGCTAAGAAGTTGAAAATGTTGGCCTTGGCAAATGGGAAAGGCAACAGTCTGAGGGTCTTATGTTCTTTTTTGTAATCTTTAGAGCCCCTTGTTTTTTACTATGAGCATGTGTTTCTTTAATAAGAAGGAAGAAAAGCTTTCGGCATACTCTGTCTTGGCCTCAAATCCTGTGTCCAGCACATATGTGTGTTTTGCTCCTCCTTGGCACCCCCCCTCCGCCACTGCCCCAGGCAGGTGCCAGCAGATCTCACAGATAAAGAGCCTCACACCATACAGTCTGCAGCCACAGAGCAGTAGAACCCCGCTTTCTTTGTTCATTCTTTCTGCCTCCTGCCCAAGTACATCCCTGGGTGGGGGTGGGAATGGAGGTGGCCACAAACAGAATACATTGATGTTCTCCTGTTTTACATCCTATTTGGGGAAGGGCTCACAAACAGATGATTCAGAGGGGACTTGGGAGGGAGCCCCTGGAGGATGTGGGAACCATGTACTCTCAGTGAGGAGCACCCTGCTCATCCTTGCCACTACTCCCACCATGCCAGCTCCTCGGGGTGTCCTGCTTGCTGCTTGCTCCATGTTCATTCAGCCCTAGGAGCACACAATTGTCTGGGCGCTGAGCGCTTATTGTCAGCAACGTGTGATTGTGGTGTGTAGCTTCTGAGAAGCATTTGAGATTCTATTTAGGTTTTCAAAGAAGCACATGAGCATAACTGTCAAGGTATCAAATGCAGATTCTGGAAGAGGCAGAGTGTCTATGTGCTCATCAGCCACCACGGAGGGAGCTCAGAGGTGCTAGCCTTGTGGCCTCTCTTCTCTAGTGCCTGGAAGGAACGGGTCCCTATCCTTCATATCCCCCATATGGAAACTCTGTGACCCTGACAGTTGGGATGTTGTCTGGGATTGGCCAGAAGGCACCAGGTGAGATTGCCTCTCACATTTGCTTGTTGCTTTAGTGGCTGTGACATGTGCCCACAACTCCTTGAGTGGAGCTGTGTGCCCTCAGCTTCTGTCCCTGCTTAGCATGGTTGAGAAACCATCCCCTGAAATCAGAAAACTGCTGAACTGCTGCCACATGGTGGCAGCAATCCCCAAGGAAGGGTTTGTACTGGATTCTCAAGCTGTCACAGTGGGTTATCTCTCTGCAGGGAGCTGGCCCCAGAGGCAGGGGTAATGAAAACTAGCAGTAGTCCAAGTAGAACAAGGATGAAGGCACAAGGGAGGCCCTCATTTTAATAAGTATCTGAGTATCTGATAGAGGCTGTATGGGCCAAGGCAGGGTGGCCAGTCTGGTGGCCCTGATGGCAGGAATGGCCACCCCTCCCTCCTCCAAGCAGATGCTGCAGAGACCCCAGATCCAGGCAGTTTCACGTCTGGGCCGTTTGGTCTTTCTTCCTGTTCTAACCTAAAGTTGCACTTTCCCTCTCCTTGTTCTTATGTTCCTATCAAGCCCCGCGCGCGCGCACACACACACACACACGTGCACTTAATGACTGCATCACCAGCACCCCTTCCTGTTGGCAGCTCCGTGTGGGACAGAGTTGGATGGGCCGTGGAAAATCTGTCTCCAGGACCCCATTGTTTTGTTTCCATGATCCCATCTGCCCCTGATCTCACGCCACTGGTCCTGCTGAATCCAAGCCCTAACCTTGTAGGTCTGTTTCCTTTTTGGTTCCCTTTCTGTTTTTCAAGAATATCATGTGTATAAATAAAGTGCTGAAGGAAATGAAAGTAGAGTGGCAGTAGGGTGTGTATGTATGTGTTTGGCTTGTTTTTTTCTTTTTACATTGCTGTCTTTTCCCCAGCTGAGCACGACTGTGCACCCTCGGCTTAGCTGAGTGATGAGACTCCAGTCGATGCTTTTGGGGGCTTCTTCAGGCTGGCATTCCTGGCTGAGTCCCCCCAGACCCTTAAAGGTTTTCCTAGACAGCATCAAGCCTGTGTTACCTTGCTTTCAAAACAAATTTCCCCAAATAGATTTCAGGGAGCATCTGAGCAAAAACAAGACCTTCAGCTTAATTTACCTCTCTTCCTGAGAACAGGCCATCTATGAAATATTTAGGTGGTGGTTAGCCCATTTTCAGTTGTTTTTCCTTTTTTTTAAGCTGGGCATTTCTATTTAAGACTGTGTTTTTGGGTTTGTTTATTTTAACCCAAAACATATTTCTTCTAGAACTGCTCTTTTTTCATAGTAGTTACTTTGTCTTTTTTTTTTTTTTTTTTAAAGCATACTTCACTCTGGGCTAGCCCAGAGAGTCCCTACCAGCTTTACTGAAACCCTTCTAAAAATAGCAACTTTCCCTGAAGTCACAGCCTGGGGAGGAATGAGTCGGATTCTAAAGGAGACTTTTTGGGAAACTTGAAGTTGTGAAAATTGGGATTTGGAAATAACACAGGCTTTTGGTGTTGGAAATGATATAATTCACTAGTATGGGTGGACCAGGCATTTACGGTTGGAACCCTTTCACGTGGGAGTAAGCCTCCTGGCTGCGTGTGTTTAAACAGAAACAGAAGAGGGAGTGGAGAGTTGGCTTTCCTGGTGGTGTCCCCAGCCAGCCAGGAGAGTCATTGCAGCACACAGATCAGGTGGGCGAGAGTGCTCTGCACCAGATACTGGGGGGGGGGGGGGGGGGGTGTCTGAAGAGCTCCAGGTATCCCTTTGTGCCCTTTCCGTAGAACTGATGCATTGCCCCGAGAACAGAACTAGGACTGGGGTCCATATGGCGACCTAGGCCCATCATACTGTCTATTTGCTAGGAAAATGGTCTTGATTCCTGCTTGTCTCTCTCAGGTTGTGGTGAAAGTGTGTGAGGGGTGTTCTGTGAACAGCAGAGGCAGAAGCACTAATGTTCCCTCCCTCTCTCTCCTTTGCCCCTACCCCAAACTTCTTTCCTAGACAATGGACCCTAAGTCATCCATTTTAAAGGCCCTGGCTGGTTGGCTCAGTAGCCAGAGTGTTGGCTCAGAGTATAGACACCCTGGGTTTAATCCCTGTCAGGGCACACATGAGAAGCAACCATCTGCTTCTCCTCCTCTCCTTCTCCTCTCTCTCCTCCTTCTCTCTCTCTTCCTCTCTTGCAGCCAGTGGCTCAATTGGTTTGAGTGTTAGCTCCAAGTGCTGAGGATAGCTCGATTGATTTGAGTATTGGACCTAGACAAGGATTGCTGTATGTATGTTGGGACGCATGTGGGAGTCTCTCACTGTCTCCCCTCCTCTCACTTAAAAACATAGAGCTAAGCTTTAGGACGACATTGCATCCCAGTTCTCATGCTGGCTCTGCCCTGGAAAAACTGTAGATAACAGGGAGTAACAGATATAACGTGTCAGAAACTGATGGAGTATTTGCAGATTCTTGTGGCATCAAAAAGAATTGTAATCATGTCCACATCTTTGGCATGATAATAACCACGCTGTCTTGGTGCCAACTTTTCCGGTAGCAGTTGGAACGATGTACACATGACCTTCTTGTGTTCTGGCTGTAGCCCTATGAGCTAGGTCCTGTCATTATTGTCAACTTCACAGATGAGACGGCTGAGGCACTGAGGCTGTTGATGGCAGGGCTGTGCTTCCAGACCCCACCCCTGACCACCATGCTCTGCAGCCTGTCCAGGCAGAAGTTCCAGAAACTTGAGCATCAGATTTTGCCAGGAGACTCCTTTGTATCTAAAAGAACAAGTAACCATAGATCCTGGGAGAAGGGAGCAGCAGCTGTAGAGGAAGGCACCTTCTTGCCCTGCAGCAGCCCTGGCAGCCCTGCTCACTCAGAGGGATGGTGGTCTTGGAGAGAAATGAGTCTGTCTGGAGGAGTTGCAGATCCCCATCTTCCTCAGGGCCTTCTAACCACTGACCCCTTGGTCTCCTCTATATCTGCATGTCTTCTTCACAGGACTGAGGACAGGGGTGCTTTGCCCAGAATGTGCCCTGACACCTACCATGGGGAGAAAGGACACCAGTAGCCTAGGGCAGGGCCTAGGAGCCCTAGCCCAGGAGGCGGACATCATGGGTTCCCACCTTGACTATACCACTGAGGTGCTGTGTGACTGGCGGGCTGCATCGTCTTTCTGTGCCTCAGTTTTCCTGTATGTAAAATGGAAGTGGTGATGATAGGATTTTCTCCTAAGGTCGTGGGGAAGACGTGGTGAGAGGATCAGCATAGAGTCAGCATCTCCTACACAGGCAGCATCAGAACGCTGGCAGTAAGAACCCAGGGGGTCAGCTGAGTGTGCAGAAGCCTCTCTGTGCCCCTCCTCCTTGTGTGCTAACTGCCTCTCCCCCACCTGAGTATACTGTCTATGACTACATACCAGAGGCAGAGGAGGCTAAATCCTTGTCCCTGTGACTGGATCCTGGAGCAGGGGCTGCCACACAGTATAGTCCTGGTGACTGGAGGCAGGCACTTCTCCCTACTTCTCCAGCCATTTACTGGTTCTGCCTAACTGAGGAAGTCTCACCGATGTACCTCTGTTCCTGCTTTGTTTTCTGTCCCTAGGCCTGCCCCAATGGGGGAGAACTAAAAGTGCCCTGCCTCCATCTCCTGCTGTGCACAGCCCATCCCGCCGTGCCCCACGTCTCCTTGCCTTTGCTCTTTAAAGAAAATACTAGTGTTTCCCCCCCATTTTCACTAATTCCTTTTGTTTCTACTACAGTAATTTCCCCTTACTTTGGGGGATACTTTCCAAGACCCAGTGGATGCCTGAAAGCATGGACAGTACTAAACCCATACTATAGATACTATGTTTATTGCTATACATGCATACCTTTTCACTTAAAGAAAGGAAGCACTTTACAGCTTCTGTTTGACAAGTCCAAATTGCCAGCATCACTACTCTTGTGCTTTGGGGTCATTATTAAGTAAAATCAAGTTGACTTGAGCACAAGCCTTGTGATACCATGAAAGTTGATCTGATCATCCAGACGGCTACTAGGTGACTAATGGGCAGGGAGCATCTACCGCATGGAAATGCTACTCAGAAAGGTGCACAATTTAAAAGTTAAGAATTGTTTTTCTTCCCTGGCTGGGTGACTTGGTGGATAAAGCATCCTTCTGCTGCACCAAGATGGTGAATTTGATCCCCGGTCAGGGCACGCACGAGAAGCAATCAGTGAGCACACAACAAAATGGAACTAGTAAAATGGGTTGATATTTCTCTCTCTCTCTCTCTCTCTCTCTCTCTCAGTGGGGAAGAAAAGAATTGTTTATTTCTGGAATTTCCCATTTAATATTTTCAGGCTGCAGTTGACCAGGGCTAACAGCAATTGTGGAAAGCAAAAATGGTAGCTATGTATCGTCTTCCTCTACTTTTTCTAATTATTTTCTATTCTAGTAAAAGTGGTCATTCACACCCATAGAAAGTGATCTTCCTTTGGGAGATCTGCCCACCATGTGAAATGAGCTGGCCTGTCTGTGGCTCATCCCTCCGTCAGTGGCGGTGTGTTGTTTCTGGTGCTGTGCTGGTGCTCAAGGTGGGCTTGTATGTAGATGGTCACTACTGCTATAGGCTTGGCCCCCAGGCATTTGCCTGCTGCCCATCACCTGTGCTCACTTGCAGCAGACAGGGAGGAGAGGAGGGGGAACTTGAGCTTGCCCTCCAGGCCACCCAGGTAGGTGGGATGGATCTGGAAACCTGTTAGTGTGGTGTGGTAATGTGAGTCCTATGGGATATCTATAGGCATAGCTGGCAGGAAGAGGTGTCAGGGAGAGCTCTGGGGGTGGCAGTGAGGTCCAGCCAGTCTCTAAGGAAGTAGCGAGGCTCCAGTGGACAGGGCAGGCTGAGCTCCCATGCTGGAGACCCAGTGTGCGTAGGGGTCCAAGGGATTCCAGGGACCTGGGAGTCTCAGGAGGGGACGGGGGGTTGGGAGTCAGCAGGGATGAGGCGAAAGAATTTGGCAGTGGGATGTGATGAAAAGTGCTTGGAGTTCCCTGCAGGCACTGGAGCTATGCAGTGCTACCTGCCTACCCATCTACCTGTCATCTCTCCCTACCACTTCCTACCCACCCACCTGTCATCCCTAACTACCATCTGCCTACTTATCATCTCTACCTAACTATCCACCTACCTGTCATTTGTACCTTCTATCTACCTACCTACCTACTATCATTTTGATTTACATGTACCTACCTCCTACCTGTCTTTCATCTCTACCTACCACTTTCCCATTCACTCATCCACTCACCCACCCACCTTCCAAGCGTGTGTTTTGCTGGAGAGATGAGTTCTGATTTGGATTTGAGGAGGTGGGATGGTTTGCTGATGGGAACGGGGCTGGCAGAGACTGGGGGAGAGTCCAGGCCAGAGGTGATAAGAGCCCCTCAGAGGCAGTCTTGGCCCTGCTGACGGGTGGGAGAGCAGGTATTCAAGGGTGGGCTCTGACCTGAGTCAGGGCACAGAGGGGGTCTTGTGTGGTTCTGAGCCTTGCCTGGAGCTACCTGTCACTGAATGAAGGGGGTAAAAGTGGGGCACATCTCTGAATCATGAGTAGGAGATCCAGGGGACACTGGAGTCAGGAAAGATGTCCCCGTGCAGGCAGAACAGTGTGTGTGGCAGGGAGCACCCTCCCGTGACATGATCCTGCCGGAGCATGGGGCCCCTCTCACCTGCTCTGTGTTCTTGCAGGCTTGTCCCTCACAAGCCAAGGGGCCCTGGCATTTGAGGGTGGAGGAAAGTGGGGGCTTGTGAGAGACCCCAGGTCCTAGTGGGGGCTTAGTTGCAGAGCCCAGAGGATAGGGGCCTCACTAGGCTGTCGGTATTCAAGTGCTGGCTTGGTGAATATCCGCTGCTTCATGTTAACAGTTATTTTTGCCTCTCTTTCGTGTCCTCTCTTACAGCCCCCACCTTCTGGTCCTTTCACCTCCTCCTTTGGAGGGGCAGGATTCTCCGATGACCCCTTTAAAAGTAAACAGGACACTCCTGCTCTGCCTCCGAAGAAACCTGCTCCTCCACGGCCTAAACCGCCCAGCGGTCAGTACGATTTTTTCTCTCACCACCACCTACCCACCCACTGTCGCAGGACCGTGGGGTACTAAGGGCCCCTTTGTTCACCAGCCCAGAGTACAGCTCTGCTCTGAGGTCTGCACGTGGAAAAAGAGGGTCTCTCCTCTGCCCAGTCACCTCGGTCCATTCATGCTGTGTGCCTGGAGCACAGCTCCTGTCCTGTCCTGTGGGCTGGACTCTGGTCAGGGCCTGGCGTAGTATCCCAAAGGCCCAGGGCTCAGGGCCCTCCTCAGTACCAGGAGACATGCCACACAGTCCCTGGCTGAGCATCTGGTCAGGGCTCTGCAGTCTGTCTGGCCTCCCCACCCCATGGCACTTTTCCCAGATTGGCTCAAGATGGCCCAGGAGTGGCTACAGCAGCTGAGCCTGCCCCCTTGATTCAGTATCTCCAGACTAGTTAGGACTCACGGTAGGGCAGGAGGGGTAGGGGTCTTCTTTGGCTGTGTTCAACATGAGAGGAGGCAGAATGCTTCCCACTCCCACCCAAGCATCTTAGATGGTTCCCAGCAAGGGGTTTTCTGCAGACCCCACTTTTCCTGGCTGTGGCTGGTACTGCAATTTCACTGAGCATTGGCCCTGATTCCCTTTATGGATTCTGGGGGCTTTGAAGTCATGTGTGGGGTCTCTGTGATAGTGACTGGCCCACAGGCCAGATACCAGACTCAAAAGCAGCAAAGGGACTCACTGCCATTTCTTAGTCCTGTGTTCTCAGCACCCTGGCCAGCCGGTGTGCTCCATTTACTTGTCTGGAGGCAGTCTCACCTACATTGTCTCTAGGCTGTGGGCACTCCCTCGGTCCTGCCTTCTGTTCCTCTCCTTCCCTCCTGAGCCTGCTCCTTCCCTTCCTTCTGTGCCAGGGGCTCTATTTTTGTGTCACCATTGCAGGTCCCTAAGTCTATAGTCATAAGTGGTCATTGGTCTAAGGCTGGCAATCTTCCTACATGAGATACACTTGTCATTAGAGACAGACAATGAACTATTTAAAAATGCTGCTTCTCCCCTCTGTCACTAGAGCTAGGGCTTTCTCTCAGGGTGACGGGTACCCTGTGCACAGAGCCCTCCTTGCAGATAAGTTGTGAGAGAAAGACTGACCATGGGCTGGGTGGGTTTATGACAGACTTGCTGTGAGCAGAAACAGATGCATGAAGAGATCCCTTCTGTCAGCCACACATCAAAGGCATTTACCATAAAACAAGAAAAAAGCAAAGCAACAGAGGAATTCCCTTCCATCTGTGAGAGGCTGTGTCTCTTAGAGGCAGTGGCTTTTACGGGACCCTTGACGGTTTTCTGATGGAACAGCATTGAGTCGCCTCACTCTGCCTGAAAGAGAAGCCTACATGCATACACATGCATGCAAGCACACACGTGCACAGTCACTACATCCACCCTTACACACACATTCTCACTGTGCTTGCATACATCTGCACGTGTACTGCTCAGGTGCATGTTCTCATGTGAATGTACGTGCTCATACCCGCAGAGCAGTTCAGCAGTTGTTGGGCCTCGAGAAAGAACTGCTCCGCTCACCTGCTGGCAAGTGCAGAGCGTCACTGTCAGGGTCCCTTGGAGACCCTTACCCCAGCCTCCTTCCTTTCCCTGAATTAGTGCTGGCTCTGCTTTGAATTTGCCCTTGCTATCCCCTCCCCCAGTTCTCTGTCTATGAGCCTACTTGCCCCATTTCGGCTTCTTTTTTCATTGTGCCATGGACTTAGATATCAGGGGCCTGGTGACCTCCTTGGAACTGGTTTCACAGCTTGGCTTTTTAGAAAGCTGTCCACATCTTGGGAGGTTTGGACCTGTATCCCAGGGTCTTAGGCTGCCTTTGTTCATGGCTTTGGGTTACCTCACCCGTGCTCTGTCTTGGCCTGTAAGGTGCCTCAAATATCCTGTTCTCATCAACAGATCTTTAGGGAGCATTCACTTGACTGGTATCTCCCTAGACCCTAGCAAGACCTGCAAGCAAATCAGGGCAGGCATTAGGAAATGAGAGAGATCGTATGGGCCACCCAAAGTCATGCATCAAGGTGGCAGCAAGGCCACCCCTGGGGACCCAGTGACCTGCACCCACCTCAGCATCCCACCCCCACAGACAGCTGTAATGAGAATCACACTGTGAGGTTTGAAGTGCTTTGGAAAACTGAACGCATATACAGTGTGTAACCTGTGACTGGCCATGGCGTATCTGTGTAGAGGCCTAAATGTCTCATCTGATTCTCTTACCTAGAAGCGATGGCTGAACAGAAAAGCTCTGCACTGTATACACTCCTGGGTGGTAGGTACATACGTGTGGTGGTGGTTGTATGAGTGCGTCCAGTGATGTTTTGCTGAGATTTCATACTAACATTTAACACTAGCCATGGAGACTGTAAGCTCTGTGACCCATTCACACTCAACATTGACCCAGCAGTTGGGGCAAGCATTTGGCAATCTGGGGGTGCAGAGGAAGGTGTCTGCCCCATGCTGCTTCTCTAGTTGAGAGAATTAAGGCCCAACTATGTGCAGAGCCCTCCCCTCTTCCTGTCCACACTGCATGGAGCAAGGCTGCTTAAACCAGGAGCAGCCTGAGAGTTACCTGATCATTAGCAGGACAGGTCGGCAGATAAGTGAAGGAGGAAGTCCTGCTCAAAGCACTCGTTACCGAACACCAGGCATGCCTCTTGTTCTCTTGGCTGCTTCGAATGGGAGGCAGCCAAGAGTATGTCTTGAGTGTTGGGCATTTTTTTTCCTCTCTTTTCTTTCTTTTTAAAAAAAATGAATATTTAGAATTCAGCAGGTTGAAAATGAGGGACTAGAATGTGCTTTTCTGCTCTTCTTGCCGACCTGGCCTTTTTCTACTTAGAGAGGTCACGTGGCCAGCATGAGGAGGTGGCCACTTTCATCTAGGAGTGCTGTGTGATCGCAGTCAAGGGCCTTTCTGACATATGGGATGGGAGGATCCCAGCATGGCTCAGTGAGGAGGAGCTGTGGTGGGCACCCTGCTCTCAGGGGCCCTGTGGCCCTGCTGGTTGAGCTGTGATCCTATAGACACAGACATAGTGGATAATCTCTAGACTGCCCAATGATAGGGGGTTTTCTTGTAAACTGAACATGCAACTTTATACCTACACTCACAGAAACTAAGGTTACAGAACATGCTTTTCCAAATCTTGCCACCCGGCCTCTGACATGGGTCTGAGGTCACCACTTTCCCACCTGGGGCTTGTTTGTCCTAGGAGACCAGGGTTTCTAGCAACTGCCAGCTCTCTGTGCCTGGAGTTGGTGCCACATGTGAAGCCAGAGCAGGCGAATCTGATGCTGTTTCTCTCGGCCACGGAGCTGCCCCTGCCACTAGGACCCAAGGAGCCTGTGGGATTGGGCTAGTTTCCTGCGTTCACGTTCTGCCCCTGCTGCCCATCTCCCTCAGGGTCTCGGGGCAATTGTCTTAATCTTGCTGAGCCTCAGTTTCCTGCCTGAGCATAGAACTGACTTGGGTGTAGCAAGTGCTCGTGTGGGTAGAGTGCCTGCACAGTGATCACCTGCCTCACCCTGGGGTGCAGGACCTGGACACAGGACCCTCCTTCACTAAGCTCCTTTCCTGGGGAAAGTCAGGGGATGGGCTGTATGCACACAGGGCTTATCAGGGATCCTTTCTTCCACCAGGTTGCAGTTTAGCAGAAATCTTTGCAGTTGGGTAAAGTCAGAGAGTATGGTTAACTGAACTCTGAAGGGCTCCAGGGGGCTCTCTGACAAAGCTTAACACTGCCGCCCATGCAGGACCAAATGCATGTTTGGACCTGAGTCATGCATGGTATTTTGCATGCGCTAGAAGCTGCAGTGTTCATTTTCTGGGGTAGTTGTTTTTCACTTGTTCTTTAGTCTGATTGAGATTTAATTGACATGCAATAAAGACACGTGTTTAAATGGAAGCCTATGCAGTCATGGTGGGGGACCTTTCACCTGGGAGCCTGGTGGAGGTTCCCCAGGAGTGTTCTGGTGTCATACTCATGTGTGGAACAGCCCATAGCTGGCCATCTCTTCTCAATTCCAAATCCTTAATTCTCTCTTGACCTCAGCCTGAAAGTTTGCCCTCGGGGACTGTCATGCCACCCTCTGGGGCATTCGTGGGGCTTTGACACTGAATTCTCTGTGCCTGGAGGTCTTTTCTAGAAAGGTCTATCATGGTATTGAGTAACCAGCAGGTGTCTTTGGGGTAGAGAGAATGGTTTCTTCCAGGCAGATGCAAATCAGCTACCTCCGAAACCTGTCAGTTGGAATCCATGCATACGCCTCCCCAGGTGAACAGTGTATTTTCTGCAACAGCGAGATCGAGATCAGTCAGAATTCACCGCTGGAGAGTTTCTAGGTAAAAGTTGTTGATTTGCAAAGAGAGAAACAGATTTTTTTCAAGTGCAGGAAATGGCTGTGTGGGTGTCAGTGATTGGGCCTCCCGCCCCACAGCGACAGATAGTGGGACACTGTGCCCGGCCCCACCCTTGCCACTTCCTGCAAGTGTAGCCCTGCTTTGCGGTTCCTGCAGCTCCCGGGTGACACCAGCTAGCGCACCTTCACCACTAACCAGCCAGTCACCTTTAACCTCTCCACAATTTAATTGTCCTTTATTACTCTTAATGACCTTTTCACCCCCAGAATAAAGCTATGTACACACTTGTGAGGTCTTTTAGCCCCTTTTGGCCTTCCCATAATCCTTCTGACAAACACAGGCAAATGAGATAGATACCATTTAACCTGCGTCCTGTGTGATTCAAATGATTCTTTTAAAAAAAGAGAAAAAAAAATTTTCTCTTAGATTCCACACAGGGTACTAGCTGCAGGTTCTTTTTGGGGGGTGGTTTTATGGTTACCCTCACCGTTGGGGCAACCCGCTTGCTTGGCGGTCACCTTGACCACTGGGGGAGCTGCCACGCAGGGCATGATCATGGAGGAAGCCCCGAGTTCCTAACTAGCACCAGCTAAGTGTGTGCTTGGCTCTCCCCTTGTTCTGAGAGGCCATGCCGGGGCAAAATCAGGGTGGTCGTCCTTCACGCATGTGGGTCCCAACCTCATATTTATCACACAAGATCCACTTTTAAAATGGCTTCTCCATTTGAACCGTGCGGTTAGCACCTCAGTCTTGAACTTAACTACTTTAATTCCGTTCCCACGATGATTTCAGAGATAATCAGTGGGTATATATGAAGTTCTAGAATGGGACAAGTGGTTCACCACCAGCTCAAGAAGCCTGGAAAATTTTGGCACTGTCAGCCAGCCATGGAGCCCACCTTTCATGCACAATGGCAGGGTCTGTGCCAGGCTGGGTGTGACCCCTGAGAACGAGTACTCAAGAGATGGCGGAACCTCACTTGCAGCAGAGGTAGAAATGTCACTTTTCTCTCAGCGTCTTACAAGTAAAATGCCTAGATATGGGTGTTCTTTGGGTGAATTTGTTCTGCAAAGTCGGCTGAGTTTGAAAATAGAAGCATTTGCCTATCTTAGCACACACCCACCCTTCTGCACCCAGAAGGGCGGATTGAGTGGGAGTCAAGTAACAAAGCTGTCACTGGTGGTTCAGTGGAGTACAAATGCCCAGACTTGAGGTCCTGGAACACAGATGTCAGGGTTCAGCTGGCTCAGCCAGCTGGAGTCCTGGCAGGTTGTAGAATGGGGTACAGAGAGCCTGAACTCCTAACCTGTATCTGAGTATAGGTGTGAACAGACAGGAGCCATTGCCCTGCCATGGGCCCCCTCCCCAACTGCTGTGGGGCCTTGTGTACCTGCTGCTAGCCCTCACCTACAGGAAGGTACTCCCTGTGTTGCCCTGCTTTTTTTTATGGGGTGAACATGGTTGTTCATTTCTTCTTGCCTTTCTCACATTCAAAGCACTGAATCAACCCCTCCTCCCTCCACCATTGTCAACTGAAAACAGCACATATGTGATTGATGGGGGGATGGTCATAAAGAAAAGGAGAGTGGGGCATACCCGCATTCTGCTACAGGCTCACCCAACTCCTGAGCGGCCCCCACAGCAGGAGGGAGTTCCTGGTGGGCTCTGCACTTTGCCCTCCAGTGCACACATGCCTTCTAACTGCTTCTAGATCTGCTGCGTGGCACCCCGGTGATTTTCTTAAATGTGGGTACGGCACCTCTACCTGAACAGAAGTGGCATTCTGGCAGCATCAGCGCTCTGTAGGGAGGAACAAAGGCAGTCGCTCTGTGGTGCAGACCCAGGGCCCCATACCTGGCTGCTGTGTAGCTGGAGTCTCCCAGTGTCCCCAAAGGCACTGGAGCCCATGGAGGATGAGGGCAGGCCGGCAGAGTGTGTCGAAGATGCAACTCAAAGAACAAATGTGATTTTTCAAAAAGCAGAACTGTGAGACCTGCAGTTTGTATTCTTTTTGTTGTGAAGAGGAGTTGGGATTTGCAAATTCATTTGTGAATCATGTAGCCCTCTCCCCATTTTTGCTACAGAACTAATGTATCCCTCATCAGGTTTCTTATGAATGTCATAGTAACCTTTCATGGAAACCTTGAAACTTGTATTTCTCACTCCAAAGGGTATTTGTCTTTGGAGGACCCAGAACATGTGGCTTCTTTTCCTCATTTTCCCCTTTTCCTTCTGATGCTGGGTGACCCCACATCCACTGGGTTTCTCACCCAGTGAGTTTTCCATGACCTCTGACCACCCCAGATACCTCCCAGAGGATGGAAAACACACCAGTTGTGGGGGAGCCCAGTGGATAATAGTAAATATTTGTTCAGCTTTTCTCAACAATTCAGAACCAAACCTCATCCTGTTCCCTTCAGTGCATTAAGCAGATTTTCTTAAAATTCAGTAAATATTTTTAGTGGAAAATCTCAACGCTCTGATGGTGGGACCTCAGATTTTATCTGTGGGGCTGTGCTACTTGGCATGGCTTTGATCTGCGCTCGCCTTCTCCTTGTGTGTGCAGCAGTGAGCGCAAGGCTGTTTGTGCAGGACTCCGCACTGCAGGCCGATGAGACGGTCCTGTACATCCTCACCTTCTGAAGCCCACTGTAGTCGGCCAGAGGAAGCATGGATATGTGTTTGTGAAAAGCAGTCGTTTTCCATAAAAAAGTTCCCAAGTGATTATGAATGTAAAGAATCGGCTCTGCAGAGCCTGGTTCTCCATTCTTCCCATTCCCCCAATTCAACTGTTTTGCTGGGGCTTTGAGGGTGGGAAAGGAGGAGCCAAGAGAATGAGAGGTGCTCCTCCCCAGCCACAGCTACTGTGTGGTGTGAAGCCTGGTGGTTGTGTGGATGTCCTGCGTTGTGTAGAATGACAGTTGTGTGAGGCTCTCCCGTGGGACAGATAATAGTCATGTGAGAGTCCCAGGTTGTGTAGGGTGACTGATAGATAGCTGTCTGGACATCCCTTGTTGGGATAGATGGCAGTTGTGAGAATGTCCTGTGTGGTGTAGGGTAATAGCTGAGGTGGGGCAGCTGTCCTGACCACAAACCTTTGTTTTTAATTTTTTTAATTTTGCTCTGCTGTTTTTGTATTTTTCTCTCATCTACAGAACTGCATTTTTCAACTATAGCCCTGAATTTTATAAGTAGAACCCAGCAAGTGTCTGGTTGGAATTAATACACATCCACACTCACATATGTATTTGGTATTTTTATTAATCAGATATGATGAGACCCTAAATCCAAAACCTCTCATTCTCAAGAATTTCGAACAAATGAATCCCCTTTCTCTCAGAGTTCTCAGTGCTACAGGTTTTGAAGTATGGTTGGTAGGGGATGTGTATTTGTGTTCCGTTGTTTTTCCATGCACCAGCTCTCAGGGACCCTCTGGCCTGGGTTTCCTGAAAAGCATGTTGGGAAAAGCAGAACCAGAAGCTCCGCTGCCAACAGCTTGCTCGGGAGTCACTGCCCTGGTCCTGACCAGTCCCAACCGTGGGGGCTTTCAGGCTTCAAGAAGTTAAGAAATAGGAGAATTAAAGACAGTGCTACTAGGGTGGAGCCGGCCACCAAGTTTTTTTTAACAGCACACACTGTGGTAAACCATTGGGCTCATATTGTTTTTGCTAAAGGCAGTCCTGTGTGTGGTTTCGGTGCACCGCTTGGGTAACTGCTGAAACTGCTGCGGTTTGAAATAAGCCCTATTTTGCCTTCTCTTCAATCTTGCGTCCCTCTTCTCTTGTTCGTGAAAACTACTCGTGAGTGTTGGAGAATCACTGTGGTGCCAAGTCAACAGCCTGCAGCCCCCCCGGGGGGGTCTCTATTTCGTTTGACATTAGTCACCGCCATCTTCTGCGCTAAGGGGAGTTGGCGGTTCCCTGGACAGAAGTCTAGGAATGTGACACCAAACTGTGCACACGCATCCTCCTGATTAGCTCTTGTATCAGTTTTCAAAAAATTTTTGTTCTCTTCTCTGAAACATGCCTCGGTAATGATCCTTCCTTTCTCATGATACCTGGAACCATGAAAAGGCATAAAACTGTGCAGTGGGTTTGCCCAGGGACGTGGAAGCAAATTAAAGTTACTCTGTCACATTTGAGATTAGCTACACCTCAGAAAATTGGCAAAACAATTAAGGAGTTAGCAGAAGTGGTTATGTAAAAGCAGGAACTTGACCCAGAATGTTTTAGAAGTGTAGCTGCTAAAAATAAGTGGGGATGCAGAGAGGGAAGTGTGGGCTCAAGGCTGTCCTGAGTGTGTGATCGCAGAAAGCCTCTGGTCGCAAGCAGAGTGTCAACCGAACTGGGAACACCCCCAGTTTTGCAAGTGTCATGTACAATAATAATTCAGCCTCATGCTGAAGCATAAAAACAGACAACCGAGAAAAAACCGTTGTTTTTTTTTCCCCCTCTGAAAACAAGAGCAGTTGATGTGCCCTGGTTTCATATGAACAGTCATGATTTCTAAATAACAACGGTTTCGGCAACAGCAAAACCAGGCATGGGCAGTTCTTGATGTGAGTGACGCTTTTCATCTCCCCATCCTCTCTTTGCTTGTCAGAAACCTCACCTTCAAATCCCAGCAGGCTGGATTCTTAACCCTCTTGTCCCCCAGAAAAGCAATTAGAGAACAACAGACCAGGGGAGGAAGTTCTTAATTGAAAAGATGAAAAACACAGAAGTGTGGGTGCTGTACTTGAGCACTCAGAACCTGTACTTGGCTGACCTCTTTTTCCCACTCAGACATTTGCTTTTGTGAACCCTGCAAGGAATGCTTCAGTCACACAGCTGACCCCCCGCCACCCGACTTGCTGCTGGAACTGGGGCTGTGCCCTGCCTGGGCTCTCAAGTCTGTCCCCAGCAACTCTTTTACCCATGTTAGAATTCTGCTATTTGGTCCATTGTCACTTTAGTTTTGGGTAAAAAATTAGCCTGAGAATGCACTAGTGAATATTGCTCTTTCTTGCAAAGGAGGGAAGCCAGATGTCCTTTATTCCCTCCTAGCTTCTCAGAGCAGATCCTCCAATGGCCTTGAGTCCCTCGGGAGGGTCCCATGGAGCCTTTATGGTCATGCCTGGCCCACATGAACCCCCAGAGGGCTGGCTGGCAGGCACCGGGGATAGGGCAGGATTTACTGGCACCTACAGTGTGCTGTGCTGAGCTTTACTGCCCACATGGAGCTGACCCTCAGGGACCCTCAAATGTGCTGGAGGCTAGACCAGGACAGAAGTCAGTGCCATACCAAGTGGCCTAGGCAGTGTGGGAGCCTGTAGGGGAGGAGCGAGCCCTGGGGAGGGGGAAGGAAGAGATGTGAGAGACTAGCAGGGCTGGACAGCACAGGGCAGTCAGGATGGAGGAAGAAGCTATGGAAAGGAGACCAGGGTAGTCAGGCCACATAGTCACCAGTTCCCTGTGTGACCAAGCCTGCACCCCCATCCCTCTGGATGCTCTATCCCAGGGCAACCTTGCCCGTGGGCTTGGGGTCCTCATTCCCACTGGCACAATGTGCAGATGAGAGCCAGTCTCTCCGGGCCCAGAAATGGCTGCAGGTGTTCCAGGACACATACATACGCAACCTCCACTGTGCTTTTGCACAAGAACTCGTGTGTGTGTCCATGATTAAGCCTCGGATTGTGCCACCGCCTAGGGTTTGGTGCTCTCTCCAGGGCAGCTGTTCCAGGGTTTTAGAGCCTCTGAGTCAGCTGCCTCATAAGAGGACCTGCTGTGTGTCCTCTCTGAGTGACACTTGCCATCCTCACACGTGGCGCTGCTCTGCAGTGGGGAAGGGGTGAGAGGGTGGAGGAGACTGGGTAGGATCCAGGACGGGAACTGCAGACACTGAGTGGGGGCCTGTGGAGTGCCCTGAGGGGAGGGTGCCCGTGTGCAGCTGAGCACTCTGGCAGAGCAGAGAGCTGCAGTTGGGGTCCTCAGTTTCCTTTTGCGGTTCATGGAGTGCCCAACTGGTATGATTTCCAGACAGTAGAGCTGCATTGGCCCCACCCTGGCTCCCGGGGGCGTGGAGCATCCTCGGTCTCTCAGAAGGGCCTGACCACATAGGGCTTGCCTATGACTGCCAGGTATCAGAGATAAACATTCTCTCCATGCCAGGGGGATGCAGTTTTTTGTCAAAGGCCAGATGATCAATATTTTTGGCTTTGGAGGCCTTATGTTCTTGATCCCAAGTGCCCAGTTCTGTTGTCTTGATGAAAGCAGCACAGAGGACTGTGAGCAAATCAGCACACTATTGGCATTGGTTACCATTAAAACATGATGTGTGGGCTGCCTCCTGCTCTGAGCTGTTGCTCTGCCGTCACAGGGCAGACCCTCGTTACCCTGTGTGAGTCTGTGGGGCTGCCATGACTAAGTGCTGTAGGCCAGGCAGCCGACACCACAGACATCGATTGTTTCAGTCTGGAGGCTGGAACTTGGAGATCAGCATGTCAGCTTGCTTTTTCCTGAGGCCTCTCGCCTTAGCACTGCCGCCTTCTCCCTGTATCCTCACATAATCTATCCATTGTGTGTATCTGTGTCTTGATCTTCTCTTCTTATAAGGACATCAGATTGATTAGGGCCCATGCAGTGGCCTCATGTTAACTTAATTATCTCTTTAAAGGCCTTCTCCAAATACTGCCACATTCTGAGGCCCTTGGGGTTGAGGATCTCAACGTGAGTTTGGAAGGGCGCAGTTCATCCCACATCTCCATTGCAGGGATTAGGAACTTGAGGCTGAGAAAGCAGGGCCCACAGTGTGGTTGAGGTGCTCCTCACTGTCCTTCAGGGTACACATGTGGGACCTACGTCACTTACTGCCTCAGGGCTGGGCTAGAAGGCTTGAACACAGGTCCCAGGGGAATGAGGTGTCATGAAGGGCTTCCCCAAGGAGTTGATAGCATTTGAGGGGGAAGTGCATTATGGGCGGAAGAATTGTCTCAAAAGAAGCCCTGGATTTGAGGGTTCAGGGGGAAAGAGGTGCTGCTCAGGCCCTGGAGAGCCTTGGGGGTGAGATGAGGCCGAGTCTGGTGTGAGCTGTGGGGGCCTTTGGGATTTGTCATGGTGCAGGGGCTGGGAGACATGAATGGAGCTGCATTTATTGTGATCCTGATATTTCCAGTAACCTGGCTTGCAGGTCCGGCAGATCCCAGAACCTCATCAAGTGGGGCCTCCCATTGCTAAACCGGCCTGGGAGGTGTCTGATTCCTCATGGAACTTTCTAACTTGTTGGCAGAAGCCACTGGTCCTCAGGCCACCACCCAACCATTGTCTCACAACCTTGTTTCCCTCTAGTTCTAAACACCTCTCTCTCTCAGCCCTGTTAGAGATTGGCCTTGCTGGGACCCAGGCATTCTAGAATCTCCCGCTTGCAAGAGGCCAGAATGGCCCAAACCCTGTCCTTTGGAGCCACCAGCACCAAAGGGACAGAAAGCAGGAGCTGAAAAAGAATTCCAGACCCTTATAGTTAACATGGTTAATTCCAAACCAAAGCGCGAAGCAACACCCCCTTTTAATTGCAGATACCCCCCACCTTTTGTTGTTGGAAGCTTGCGATGTATTTTTGTGCTCAGCTGTGATTTTGTTTCTACTCAGCGTGATAGTAAAATTGCTACACTGAAAGGACTCTTTTTGGATCATGCCTGCATGAAGACTTTGTAAAGACAAGCATGAATTTTAGTTGCAGTGGGCTAGGAGGGGAGTCATCTAAAGTGGTTTTCTGGTAACACCCACAAGCTGTTAATCCTGGATGAAGCAAGACCCAGCCATTCCCCCACCCGTGGGGTTCATCCCATGAGCCGCATTCCAACTCTTTTTCCAAAGAAGGGAGATGTCCCAGTGGGCGTTTACCCCCCCCCCCCCCAGCCTCCTCAGTCAGGACTATTCTGTCCGTGGTCAGTAACTTGTATTTCTTTTTTTCTCCTTTTTTTTTCTTTCTCCTAAACTTTCCAGGTAAAAGTACACCCGTAAGCCAGCTTGGTTCTGCAGACTTTCCTGACTCCTCCGATCCATTCCAGCCGCTTGGGGCTGACAGCAGCGACCCGTTCCAAAATAAAAGGGGGTTTGGGGACCCGTTTAGTGGAAAAGATCCATTTGCTCCCTCCTCTTCAGCTAAGCCTTCTAAAGCCTCTTCCCTGGGCTTTGCAGACTTCACTTCTGTAAGTTGAGTTCTCTGCCTTCATGACACTCCCTCCCCCTCCGCTTGTAGCTTCCTTGGGGCTGGGTTTTTTTTGGCTTACATCTCCTGGTACCTCATGCCATCGCCCATGTTATTTATTCTGTACTGCTGCTTTCTGTAAGAAAAATACATTTCTCAATAAAAAAGTACACTATGGTTTGGATACTCTGTGATGAGGGCACCTGTCTTTCCAGCGTAGTGGCTGAATCTGGTGGCTGTGTCTGTCTGTCACTATCTTTCCCTTTCCCGGTTGATTCTTTATTATTTCTGTCGCCCAGAGGCTGTTGATTTCATTGATTTTTGGAAGCCGAGATGCCAGAAACTACCAAAGTATGAAAACAAGATTATAAAAATTACATTAGGATTTCCCTGTCCCCAAAAGTTCTCTGTGCAAGAGTTCTAACTGTCCCACTTCAGTGCAGTTTATGCAGCAAGTATGAATTGAGGGACCCAGGCAGGGTGCATGAAGGAAGAGCAGTTTGGTTTTTTTGTTTGTTTGTCTTTTTTTTTTTTTTTTTTGTGGCAGAGACAGAGTCAGAGAGAGGGACAGACAGGAAGGGAGAGAGATGAGAAACATCAATTCTTCATTGCGACACCTTAGTTGTTCATTGATTGCTTTCTCATATGTGCCTTGACCGCGGGCCTTCAGTAGACTGAGTAACCCCTTGCTTGAGCCAGCAACGTTGGGTCCAAGCTGGTGAGCTTTGCTCAAACCAGATGAGCCCATGCTCAAGCTGGCGACCTTGGGGTCTCGAACCTGGGTCCTCTGTGTCCCAGTCGTAAGCTCTAACCACTTCGCCACCGCCTGGTCTGTCCAGTTTGGGGTTTTTTTAAAGCTTTTATTTCAGCTACCAGCTCTGGTGAAAAGACAAGTCCAGCTTAGAACAATCACTCTGTAGCTCTGCCCTTTTGCCATGCCACCACCCCCCAACCCCTCAAGACGCCATTTAGCAAATTCAAGTGCCTTTTAAGAAGCTCATCCTGGTATTTTGAAAGTCTAGCTTTGTTTTGGTGTGAAAAAAGATTCCATATTATAAAACGTTATCACTTTAGGGTGTTTTCAGCTCCCTTGTCAGGACCCAAACATCTTGTTCTCAGAGAGCTTCGATTTGCCTTCCTAGAATCGGCCTCACTGTGTTGTGTACCCATGTTTTGTTTTGTTTTGTTTTTAGTTTTCTTTATTCAGACTTGCCAAGTACCTTGTTTCCTGGTTAGGCGCGACATTCATTATTTATAGTAAGATGCTTTGACTCCTAGAATATCCTTCCTAAAACAATCTCTGCCATCCATAACCATGCTCTGTGAACGCCCGATTCATTCCAGATCCACCTTGTGCCCAGCGATCCTGTGGCTTAGTGCAGCCGCCCAATATGCTGCTATGTTCCTGGCTCTTGGTGACCTGTAAATATTTTACAACTGCAGTTAGCTGAGTTTTGTTGACAGCCTGTACATACTGGATGTGTACAAATGGAGACATTGTTAATAAAAGCCAGAAACAAAACTCGCTTTATCTACAGTTTCTTGAATAGCACCACATTTGTTTTTTGGTAGAAAAAATATTAAATGCCAGTGAAAAAAATAGAGCCATTCACGCATGACTCAGGTACTCTGTTTTGGGCAGGGCAGAGGGGTGAGTGGATTTGAACAGCAATTTGAAGAAATGACTGTTCTCTTTCTGAAATGCATAGTTCTGTTTCCTGTGGGACCCATGCTCCCCTCCAGACGACTGGTTTTTGGAAAACATTTTAAAAAAACAAACCAAGGTTTCAAGCTATCATTGGGTTAACAGTCTGGTTGTTCCAGAACAGTTAACTTTGATTTGAAGACACCTCTGGTTTTTAATCACCCTCATCTCCAGGAGGGGAATCTGATTCTGGTCAGTCCATTTTGCAGCCCCGTTTTCTTTTTTGTTGTTGTTGTTGTATTATTGTTGTTTTTACAGAGACAGTGAGAGAGAATCAGAGAGAGGGACAGACAAGAAGGGAGATGAGAAACATCAGTTCTTTGTGGCAGCACCTTAGTTGTTCATTGATTGCTTTCTATGTGCCTTGACCGGGGGCTACAGCAGAACAAGTGACCCCTTGTTCAAGCCAGCGACCTTGGGCTTCATTTTTCCAGTGGAAATCAATGAGATTCAGCCTCGTCATATGGGATGGGGTGGAGGAGAGACAGGACACCTGACTGCTTTGGTTGTCCCGTTTGGTCATACTTAGTCCAAAAACATGGTTAAAACCTGTCCCCCTCTGTGACTCAGCATGTCTTTGCATCTTCATGGCATCTGAGGGTTCAGGTCATTAGCCAGTGGTTTCAGGGTTCACTGGTCCTTGATTTGTGTTAACTCAAAAAGGCCACAGTTGGTTCCTCTGATTTGTGTGTTTTAGCTCCCCTGTTAACACTGAGGGGTTTCTAACAGCCCAGCAGCCTGGCAGCATGACTTTCAAGTCGGGTGCTCTGAATGCTGCCAAGACATGGTGTTACCTGTGCAAAGGCAGCTTGGTCCCTGTTGGAGTTCAGATGCCAGTGTCACACATGTACACGGTCCCCCTTTGGCACCTCAGCTCTGCTGCCCTGGAACCCTCTAATTTACAGCCCTGAGTTTTCATCAGTGGGTTATTTGTGTTTGTTCACCGGAAGCCTCTCTGAGATTTCTTTAAAAACTAGCTTTTCTGTCTCAGGTGAATGTGTTTATTAGGAAGTAGTATTTATAGGTGAGCAAAATGGCCATTTTTTTTCCAGACGTCGGCATTGAGAGCAGAGCAGATGTCAGATGGGATAAACTTTGCATCGTGAAGTGAGTTGGATGCAATTTCAATATCAGAATAAGTGAGTTAATGGGAGGTGGTTAGAAGTTTCACCGCAGGTGAAGGGGTGGTGCCGTTAGATGTCTTGGGTGCAGGTGTCAGTCCCCAGTGAGGAAGGGCACCCTGTCCTCGGGTGAGGAGTCATCTGAATCATAGATCAATAAACCCGCCCCGCGTTTATGCTGAGCAGGCGCCCTCGGGTGGGAGTCTCAGAGGGACAGCATCCTCATGCTCCGCTGTGTCTCAGTTGTGTGGTAGCACAAGAGTGACACAAATCAGAGCTGCCCACAGGCATCCCAGACTCTGGCCAGGTTAGAGGACGAGAGTAGCCTTGTCCAGGTGTCTCCACCAGGGCCCAGAAAGGAGTGTCAGCTGATTTGAGAAACAGATCCCCCTTCCTCCAGTTTTCTCTCAGACATCACAGCCCACGGTGCTTCTCCAGTGCACGTAAACCATATGCCTGATGCAACCACACACTGGGGCCTAGGCCGGCCCTGAGCCAGTTCACTGCGAAAGCTTCTGGAGCATCGCTGTCAGCACGCTTCATTGGGAAATGCAGGCCCATGGGCAGGCGGTGACCCGAGACACTTGGGCTGAGCAGGAGCCATGGAGGGCATCAGCCTGTCACTTGACCCCTCTGGGCCTTGGTTCCAGGCTTTGATCCGGATGCCCCGTGTCATTACCCGCCCTCTCCCACCACCGCTTCTTCAGGCAGGCAGGCAGAGGGCAGGCGCCCTGTCAGCGGACCTGCCCTCCCCGTCAGCAGCACCCTGGGGTCATTTCCACCAGCAGTTGTTGTTTTTTCCTTGTTTTTCTTCTATTGGGGTGTTGGAAAATTCCCCACAGAGTGCGGGAGATGATGGGGCTTACTTGTGACCAGTGGTGGAAACAAGGGAGATCCATTTGACCCCTGAGCATTTTGCTAGGCAGTTTCTCTAAGAAACAAAAACTCAAAACCTTTCCTTCCAGGACAGTGCTTCATTCTGATTCCTGAGCCCAGGTGAGGAGAGGCCCCCTGGGCTGCCCGTACCTCTTCCTCCAGGCCACCTCTTCTCTAGACCAGGCTCCCTCCATCCACCCCTCCCTGCTCCCCTGTCCGGGCCCCCACCATCAGGCCCCTTCCCACCCCCATATTGGCCATAAAACAGTAAAACATTCAAAACTGCCAATTCGATTATCCCACTCACTGGCCCAGGGAACGTCTGAGGGGGATTCTTAGCTCCTTTCCGGGATCCACAAGCGTGTCTCAGTTCTGCCCCGCCGCCGCATCCTCTGTTTGGCAGGGCCAAGGTTGGGTGCTCAGTCCTGTCTCAGTCCAGGCCATCTGTCCCCCAGCTCTTCCTGCAGTGACAGCTGACAGCCCCCCACCCGCCCAGGGAGAGTCCAGGATTCTGAGGACTTGGGTTCTGTAGCTACCTCCCCAACCCCAGGCCTTGGTGTCTCACCTGTTTCAGGATCCCACTTCCTGGGTTGTCGCTCGGACTCAGTGTGTGAAGAAGTAGCTGTGAATTCCTGTCTCACTGCCTTTCTCAGCACTCTGGTTGGACCTGCAGGGGCTCCGCAGTGGCCTGTGTTGGATTGGGATTGTCTGTCAGTCTGCTCCTGCAGGCACCTGTCGGAGGACCAGCCTGCCTCTTTATCACTGGTGTCACTCAGTGCTTAGCAGAGTCAGTGCCAAGAACAGAGATGCTAGCTAAGGGAGGCCAAGAACCCAAACAGGCCACAGCTTTGCTCAGAGCAGAATGGGGACCCCGGGACCCACTCTGGGAGAAGAGCATGTGAGATCTGGCTCTTCTGTTTTTTCTGTAGAGCTAAGGGACTTCAAATGGTTTGAAATTACTCATCTCAGGATCAAAACTGTTTTCTCCCTTGTTTGAAAAATATATACATATTTTAAAATTTAAACCTTTTGGATAAGGACACCAACAATGAAAATCTCGTGGACTGAATGGCAGTGTAAATTCCAGGACACCGTCCAGAGCGAGTCAGAGTGAGGCTGGGCAGGAGGAGATGCCACGTTTCAAGACCATTGTCTTCACACTTTTGGCCTCCAGACCCCTTTACACATTTGAAATCAGAGATCTGTTCAAGCCAGACTTGCAGTCCCAGCGCCTATAGCCCACCAGCGTCAGGAGCCTGCCATCGAGGCCCAGGATTTGCAGGCTCACCATCCTAGCCTCTTGGGGTTCAGCTGACCTCTGCTCCCCGGCTGCTTCAGAGACGCCCCACCAACCTTGAGAGGAGACCGAGAAGGGTTTCTCCCACGCTCATGAAGCCTGATAGACTCAGTCCTGGGGGATCACTGGAGTTCTCTCATTGTCCCCACACTAATGCATCATGTTGCCTGCTTCAGTTCCCTGCAAGGGGCAAGGGGCTAGTAGCTCTGAGGTCCAAGGTGGTGGTTAAGGTCAGACTCAGCCCTGCTTCTCCATGCATGTGATCCTTTCCAGACTGGGTGTCAGGGCTGGGGTGTACGTGTCCCATCCCCATCCCCAGCCAAGATATAGGCTTTTGGCTTTTTCTGATTGTTCACCCCTCCCCAACCCTCCATGCATCCCAGCATTGCCTGTGGTCCCCTGTACCCTGCCCACCTTTGACAGGCCTTTTCTGAGTCGTCCCTCCCCCCATTCCTCACCCCCAACTGAGTGCAGCTCCCACACCATTTGTAACCCAACCTTTGTCTTTCCTTTGCAGTTTGGCAATGAGGAGCAGCAGCTGGCGTGGGCCAAGCGGGAAAGTGAGAAGGCGGAGCAGGAGAGGCTGGCGCGGCTGCGGCGGCAGGAGCAGGAGGACCTGGAGCTGGCCATCGCACTGAGCAAGGCCGACATGCCGGCAGCCTAGGCAAGGGCCAGCATGCACATGCGCAGCGGCAGGACTGCCATGGGGGGGAGGGTTCAAGAGGAAAAAACTCCAAAGTCTGTATATACACACACACTCTCAGTGGTCCCCATTTCATGTTGTGACATGTCAGCCACTATAGGTCAAGGACTCGCTGGTCAGAGGGCCTCAGGCTCTGAGTGGCTTGTCCCAGGTGAGGAAATGTATCTCTCCCTGCAGAAAGGCCTGGAAAGGCACAAGCCACTACCACCATCATCTCTCCCATGTGACATCCCGGTCTGGTGACAGTGTCCTGGGCGGAGCGAGCAGAGGTGCGCAGCATCTCCGGCCTCCCACACTCAGCTCACAGCTGCTCTGAGTACCAGTGCCAGGGCACACCCACCACGCCACCTCCCTGATCTAAGACGGACACTGGCGATGTATGCACTCGTTGTATAAAAATTAAGTTTGAATGATTAATATAAAGTATTTTAATATAAAACACAAGAATCTCTTTCCCTTTTATTTAAACATTATTTTCCTTGCATTAATGTTTACATGTGATGTCATAGAAGCAGACCAGCCCCACAGTGACATGGAAAACCAGGCTGAGTGTGTTTAAATGCTGTTTGAGTAGATTCTAGGACCATAGAGAAAGCCAATTTTGGACGTTTTTATGGGTTGCCCTGTCCCCTCAGGATGCAGCCCTTTGTCACCTCACTGCTGTTTGAAGATTCCTGCACACAGTTCACTGAGGCCTGATCTGCACGAGGGGCGAGGCCATGGGGCAGTCTTCACTCCATGGACTCAGAGTCTGGAGACTGGGAGAGCTTTCCACTAGGACATAGCTGAATTTCTCTAGAACATTCCGGAAGCTTGGATATAACTTGGGATGACCTCAGGACACGCTGAGGACATTGCAGACTTACCCCTGCTTTGCTTTTCACTGTCCCCAGCCAGACAAGACAGCCTAAGCCAACTTTTTTTTTTTTACAGAGACAGAGAGGGATAGATAGGGACAGACAGGAAGTGAGAGAGATGAGAAGCATCAATCATCAGTTTTTTGTTGCGACAATCAGCTTTCTCATATGTGCCTTGACTGTGGGCCTTCAGCAGACCGAGTAAAAGCTAGTGACCCTTGCTCAAGCTAGCGACCTTGGGTCCAAGCTGGTGAGCTTTGCTCAAACCAGATGAGCCCGTGCTCAAGCTGGCAACCTTGGGATCTCAAACCTGGGTCTTCCGCATCCCAGTCTGACGCTCTATCCTCTGCGCCACCACCTGGTCAGGCTAAGCCAGCTTTTCTCAGGTGAAGGGTCAGGAATTTTTATTTTTTGTAGAGAGAGACAGGGACAGACAGGAAGGGAGAGATGACAAACATCAATTTGTTGCTGCACTTTAGTTCATCGATTGCTTTCTCATAATGTGTCTTGACCAGGGGGCTCCAGCCGAGCCAGTGACCCCTTGTTCAAGCCAGCAACCTTGGGCTTCAAGCCAGCAACTTTTGGGCTCAAGCCAGTGACCATGGGGTCATGTCTATGATCCCACGCTTAAGTCAGCAACCCCACGCTCAAGCTGGATAAGCCTGCGCTCAAGCTGGTGACCTCAGGATTTCAAACGTGGGTCCTCAGTGTCCCAGGCCAACTCTTGACTGCACCACTGCCTTGTTAGGTGAAGGTGGTCGTGATTTGAGTTTGAGTGGCCTAGACACAGCCTTGGAGCAGCCTTTATCCCAAAAAACCTGACCTCAAAACCATACAAGCCTGACCAGGCGGTGGCGCAGTGGATAGAGCGTCGGACTGGGATGAAGAGGACCCAGGTTCGAGACCCCGAGGTCGCCAGCTTGATTGCGGGCTCATCTGGTTTGAGCAAAAAGCTCACCAGCTTGAGCCCAAGGTCGCTGGCTCAAGCAACGGGTTACTCGGTCTGCTGAGGGCCCGTGGTCAAGGCACATATGAGAAAGCAATCAATGAACAACTAGGGTGTCGCAACGAAAAACTGATGATTGATGCTTCTCATCTCTCTGTTCCTGTCTGTCTGTCCCTATCTATCCCTCTCTCTGACTCTCTGTGTCTGTAAAAAAAAACAAAAAACAAAAACCATACAAGAAGGGAGCGAGATGCCAACACCAGGACTAAGTAGGCCTGGAATGTTCCACAATCAGCCCTTACTAGAAATCATAGGGCACACACAGCCCTAACCCATTTGATTGAATTAGATCTAGAAGCCCTTATGAAAACTTCCTTCTCAGTGTGTTCTGTGTGTCTGGGTCCCAGTCCCTGCTCTCTCCACCTCCTTCCCCAGCTAGCACAGGGTTGTTGACTCCTGACCCACTCCACACTGGCTCTCAGCTGCCAGATTCCAAATGTTTTATCCCAGCCAGGAGATCGTTCTGAGAGAGGTACCAGGCGGCCCTCCAGGTCTGCAGAGTCTGCATCCATGGATTCAACCAATAGTGAATAGGAAATACTGTGGTGGGGAAGTTACGCTGTTGCTGATGTATCTGTGGTGAACATGTACACTTTTTTTTTCTTGTCATTCTCTGAACAATAGTATGATAACTATCTACATACTATTTACATTATATTAGATATTATAAGTCAGTGGTTTTCAAACACCGGTCTGCAGACTGCTGCCAGTCCCCCAGAAATTTCATACTAGTCTGCAAAAGAGTTAACCACCTTGATGTTGTATGAAGATCAGACCGGCGGTTGGAAAACACTATTGTAATGTAGGTAATCTATATTTACGTAGATTGTCTCGGAGCTGATTGATTGAAAGCATATGGGGGGGGATAATGCATAGGTTACAGGTAAATACTACATATTTGTGGAGATTCTAGAATTAATCCCCTGTGGATAACAAAGGATAACTTTATTTCTTTGCTTGTTTTGCACTTTTAATTTTACTTTTCAGACCCAGTTTTAGATTTGCAGAAAAATCAGATACTACTACAAAGAATTCCCAAAAGACCTTCACACCGTTTCCTCTATTTCTAAAGTCTTACATTTGTGTGGTTCATTTGTTATAATTAAGGAACCAATATTGAGATGTTATTACTAACTAAAGTCCATATATTATTCAGATTTTCTGTTTTCCCCTAATGTCCTTATTCTGTCCCAGGACCCCACGTTATATTTAGTCATCACATCTCCTTAGGGGCCTCTGGGCTGAGACGGTTTCTGAGACTTTCTTGGTTTTGATGACCTTGACAGTTTTGAGAACTGGTCAGATGTGTGGCTTGTCCCCCACTGAGATCTGTCTAGTGTTTTGCTTGTGGTCACCCTGGGGTGATAGATGTAGGGAGGACTACAGAGTGTAAGCACCCTTCATGTTCCATTATATCAAGAGTCAGTGTCACCAGCATGATTTGTCACTGCTGATGTTGACCATCACCTGGAGATAGATTTTAAAAGACAACTTTTTAGACACAGGCATTTTATTACATAGATTTGTCTCAGAGTGTTAACTCATGACATTGAAAGAAACCATAAATTGAGGTTTATGATAGATCTAGGCAGAGACAGATTGAGGTCTATTGATGTCCCGGGCACAGAAGAAAATATGGGCCCCTTAAAAACAAGACAGGGAAAATCAAAATACATGTTAACCATATTTTTAAGTAAATAAAAAATATTATGTACTATTGTTAAAATTGCATACATGAAACCAAACGGTATCATTAGAAAAGAGTGTAAAGTTGGGGTTTTGCGGGGCCCTTCCGAAGTCGGGGCCCAGGGCCAGCATCCAGTGCGCCTGCCATTAAATCCACCTCTGGATCTAGGGGGATGTGGAGATCAATGGGACAGACTGAGCCCTGGGTAATCTCTTTTCCAAGTTATAGGTGAGGGGCTTCTGAGATTCTGGAGAGAATGGGGTTTCCTGGTGCCTACGAGACATCAGTGCAGTGACATGGGTCTGGGACCTGGTATGAAGCTTATGGGCTTCCTAATCTGTAAGGTGCCCCTAATCCTCACTGGAAGAGTGAGCAGCTTCCAGACTGTGGCTGGAGGTGATTCCGAAGGCTTCCTGCTCCTGTGGTAGAACCACCAGAATAAATCTGAAATCTCTGTGCCATGTGCCCCTATAGCCCTTTAAGGAAGGCACCATAGCACCTCTCCGAGGTGGTTACAGTTCCCAACTCGAACATGAGACCAACACTGTCTATTTGGCGAAAACTTCAATTTTCAGAGAAATTCAACCTCTATCATGTTGTTCTAACCTCAGAGCTGCATTGTAGGTGAGGAGGGTGGGGTGTTAGCCCATTTTCCTGACAGGAAAACCAAGGCTCAACATCTGCAGTCATTTGCTCAGAAACCCAAAGCCAGTAGTGACACTGGCTCAACATTTGGCTGGTCTTAGAGAAAAACTTTTTTTTCTTGTTGCAGACTGCTTCTTTACATATCCACTGTACCAGAAAGAGGCTCTTTATGTCTTAGAAGTGGGAGACCGTACAATGAATTGAAGCCCATGCAATGAATTGAAGGAGTTCTTAGCCAGGGGAATGGGGTGGGCTTCAGGAAACCTGTCAATTCTTGAACGCATGTTTGTATATTTTCATTGTTTGTTTTTGTCCTTGACTTTTTCATCCCGTTCTTAGAGGTTCCCAGGTGCCCCCCAAAATGGTTTTGAGCCAGTTTCAAATCTTGTTTTCTTCCCTAGCCACACATACACATAGACATGCACACACACATCTGCTGTGTACATAATCAGCCCCAAATCCACCAATCTATTCCCTCCCCCACATGCTCTGGTCTGCCTCTTCCTTGGCAGAGAACACTCACACCCTTTCCTGAAAAACACAGTATCCAGTTTGAAAAAAATGTATTATGAGAATCTCCAAACACAACAGTAGCCAGAAGAGCACACTAAAGCCGCACATTCATTGCCCAGCATCAGCTCCCCTGATTTCGCTTCACCAATCTCTTTCATTCTTTCCTCCTCTTAGCAGATATGCCTTAAAGCAGTGTTATTGTGACGTCATTTTACCCATCCATGTTCAAGTATGTGTCTCTAAGAAATGCACCTTCCCCTATAACCGCTGTGCCATGATCACACCTAACAAAATGAAAAGTAACACACCTTGTCAGTCACATCTTCAGATAAGCAGCAACTTCTGATTTTGTAATATCATGCCCTCTTAGGGGATACGTGCCACACCCCAGCTCCCACCTGTGGCAGCTGTCTCCCCACCCGCTTGAGGCCCAATGATCCAGCTTCAGTAGCAGTTGGACCAGAACCCAAGGGCTCAGGATCCCTGGTCCTAACATCATTTTGGAAAAAAAATGGTGATTGCCAACTTGCTCCCAAAAAAATGAAGTCACATCTTCAAAGTCAATTTTATTTAAAAGTACATTCAAGTCCTGGAATAGTTGTGGAAAGCTATTTTTAAAACAGGAAGTGTCTAAGAGAAACAAAGAAACTGCCTCTTGAAATAATGGAGTAAATATTTCTGCCCCCTTATCAGATCTGATGCCTTTGAAACATGGTCCTTTTTTTTTCTTTCTAAAATTTTCCCCAGTCCCAGCTACCAGGAGCTGTACAAATTGTATCAGGAGCTGTTGTTGGAAAAATATAAAGGGAAATGGAAACGTGATCCTTATCACAAGCTTATTCCAAAGATATTACGTGATGTGGGCTTGCCTAGTTCGAGCTGTGTTTATGTTTAGTGGGTCTTTAAATACCTCTTTGATTTGCTTTCTGGTGGCCATGCTGTGTACGCACTCTGATTCATGACCTTGGAGACACTACCTAACCTCTCGGGGCCTTAGTTTACTCATTTGGCCATGGAAGTTGGACCAGACCACCAGTGAAGCCTTAAAGTTCTTAAGATTATTATTCAAGTTTCTAGAAAGGCACATATTTTAGGATTTGGGGTAACATAACAGAAGAAAATGGAATAGATGTCATCCATGCTAGCCTCATCTTTAACATATTTGGTCCACATGTAGATAACACGATTGTATTAGAATCATCAAACTTGCTAAGAAATTAGAACTTAAGTATTCCAACCATTTATAAGAACTGATAATTATGTAACATGATAGCAGTGCTAATTATCATTACAATGGCAATCATATATACATACAATACATAAATATATAAAATTAACATGTACACCTTAAATTTACCTCGTGTTATATGTCACATATATTTCATTAAAAAATATCTTGCCCACTCTTAATAGTTATTTGATAGCTAAGGGAGAAATGCTAGTTTAAATAAATATATAATAAATATACCAATAATATAATATAAATTATATCAATGTTAATAATATATAATACATCAATATAATATATTTATATAGACTTTAAAAATTTTATATAAGAAATACTAGTTTAATAAATGAATAAATCTGTAACTTTCCAATGATTTTCCTACACTAACCTTCAACTAAAGAGTCCTCTCCGAGGACCAGAAACAGGACTTCAGAGATAGTGGTCTGCAATGAATATTGTTTCTTTGTACTAACGACAAAGAGCAGAGTTTCCACTCCAAGAGCCAAGAAACGACCCAAGACAAGATGTAGCCATTGTTGAACTATAAACACGCTTTTCAAAGGATCCTGATTCTAAGAGAACAATGTGGTAGACCAGCACTCTGATTCCTCTCTGGTTCTAGATCCTGGGATAAGAGATGAAGGGCTTTCCTCTCTTGAGGGCAACCAGAGGAGTCACAGAGCTATGAAGAGGCTATGTGTGGGCTGGAAAGGGCAGAGCCCTGGAGTCAGACAAACTGGGTGGGGATCCAGCTCCCTCCTGTAAGCACTGACTTTTGGGAGCTCACTCCACCTCTTGGAGTCATTCTTCCTCATCTGTCAAGTGGAGATAACAGCATCTCTCAGGGCTGTTGTGTGGATCCACAGCAGGGTTCCCAGCATATTCCAAACACTCAAGCCAGGTACTGAGAACAGTAGTAGTTTTTCTTTTTTAAAAAATTACTAATTGTGGTTTTAAAAAACACATAACATAAAATTTGCGATCTTAATAATTTTAAGTGTGCAGTTTAGTTGTGTCAAGTATATTCATATTGTTGTGCAATAATAGCTCTCTAGAATTTTTGTCTTGCAAAACCAAAACTCTATACCCAACAACTCCCAATCCCCCTTCCCCCAGCCAGTAGTAGTGGTTTTTGTTGTTACTGATTCAGACGGTTATTATTACAGTGATGGCTCAGTGAATGCTTCACACTTTGATAGCAAGGCTGATACATTCTAGTTCTACTACCCAGGAACAAGCTGATAGGTGGCTCTGTCTATATTAGCTAAATGACTATGTTATTCCTCATTATGGAATCTTTTCCCAAAGAAAACTGGTGTAGGATACAGAATAGGCAGGAGGCCAAGGCCTAACACTAACTTTCTGTGCAATTGTATAAAGATCTTCGGAGAGAAGGGCGCTCAATAGACCAAGTCCATGACTGGCCACCATATGGAAAATGGCTGTCATATCCCAAACCAAAATGTTACCTTTAATTCAGAGGTCAGGGGACTTTCCACTTGAGGGGGACAGATGCCATTGCCCTTCTGTGGCACTGCTGGACTGTATCATAGGTCTGTCACTACATCCACAGCGATTATTTTTATAGCTGACGATGAAACTTACTGGAAATGGCTTTGCATTCATGTGTAGAAACTGCCTGCATTTAAACTTGAGGTGTTGGAGTGTGTGAGCGCTGGGATGTGGGTCACTCTTCAGGCCTTGACCAAGGCATTCCCAAAGGCTAGATCCCTTTACATTAGGAAAAATTCCAGGGGCCCTCAGGCTTTCTGGGAACCTGTTCTCTTAGAACATCTGTTTGAGGCCAGAGTCATCAACCTCTAAGCTATCATGGTCCTCTGACCCTCCAGGCATACCGCAGGCAGTCTGGTTGCGGCCACGCTGGCCCTCCCAGGGAAGGCCAACAGGTGGAGAAAATTCTCTCATTTTCAATTTTTCATTTCACTTTCTTGAGTTGTATGAGCTTCCCAGTTGCATTCTTGCTCTCTCTCTCTCCTGTGTGCGCACGCACTCTCTCAAACATCAACTGGGCTAAGGACAGAGGCAGATTTAACAGCAGGCGCACTGGGCATGTGCCCTGGGCCCCGACTTCTGAAGAAACCCACTAAACCCCAACTATATACTTTTTTCTAATGACACCAAGTTTGGTTTCATATGTGCAATTTTAACATTAATAGTACATAATATTTTTTATTTATTTAAAAATATGGTTAACATGTCTTTTTATTTTTCCTTTTTTTTTTTACAGAGACAGAGAGAGAGTCAGAGAGAGGGATAGATAGAGACAGACAGACAGGAACGGAGTTTTCCTATCTCTTTTTTTTTAAAGGCCCAATATTTTCTTCTGTTCCTGGGACCTCAACCGACCTTAATCTGCCTCTGGCCAAGGAAGATGGTATAGTTGATGGAGGAGGTGACAGGACCCTGATTTTAGCTGTGGGACTCCTTTCAGACAAAGAACACATCCCTCTCATTGCAGACACCTCTCTGTTCCCATGTCCATGGCCCAGCTTGAGAGGAACTCTGTGTGTGACATTTTTTAATATTTTGTCCTTAGGGCATTGGCCACATTTCTAACAACTCTGTTTCTCTGTCCTCCACAGTCTCACACCCACACCAAGCCCTGTGAACCCCATTTCTGCATGTGTGCTGCTGCTGACAGTACTCCCCACTACCTTTGTCAGCGCCATGTGTTTTTCCTGAACTAAACTTCTTTGGCAGTGTGGTTGACCTACTAAGCAGGCATTTTCCATCAGTCATGGGCTGGGTCACCACCCTGTGAAACATACGTGGGTCCCCCGCTGCTGCTGTGCACTTTCCTGGGGGACCCCAGGCAGACAGGATACTTTGGCAAGGTGCCTCTACGGGTTTATGTCAGCACTAAAATTGGGGAAGCCATCCTTATTTGGCCTTCAGAGAGGGCCTATGGTGGCCATGAAACTTGATGGCCATGAAAACATAAAAAGTTCTTCCCACTTTAAGTCAGTTAAGCAGCAGTAGAGCCCATTCACCCATTCACCCCAAGTCATCTCCGTCTGATGACCTGAGAGGCTGGGATTGCTCTGACCAAGCCCTGGGGCCTGGGGCTGTTGCCTACTATCTGTCACTTATGGCTTTCTCCCAGGAACCTCAGAAAATCATACAAGGTAGAATTCCTGTGTTTCTTCAAGAACCAGATGCCCTCCAATGCAGTTGTGTTTCCAGAAACAGTAGATGCTGCCAGCAGCCGATTTCACTTTGAATCAGAGTTTATTCAGCAGACTTTTTTTTTTTAATTTTTTTATTTATTCATTTTTAGAGAGGAGAGAGAGACAGAGAGAGAGAAGGGGGGAGGAGCTAGAAGCATCAACTCCCATATGTGCCTTGACCAGGCAAGCCCAGGGCTTTGAACCGGCAACCTCAGTGTTTCCAGGTTGACGCTTTACCCACTGCGCCACCATAGGTCAGGCTTCAGCAGACTTTTAGTGGCATTCACTTTGTCCTAAACCAGGTACAGCAAACTTTCTGTAAGGGACCGCAGAGTAAATATTATTTGCTTTTAGGGCCACATGGTATTTGTAACAATTATTCAGGTCTGCCATTGTAGCACAAAAACAGCAGGAAAATATGTCAATGAACTCACGTGGCTATGTCCAATAAAACTTTATTTACAAACAGTTGAGGAAGCAGTGCACATTTGAACCTTAGGCCGTAGTCTGCCATGCCAGGTCTAGGTCCTGAGCTGGGTTCTTGGGAGGTGGTGATGAGCCAGACCTTTTTTTCTGCCCTTGAAAGGGCCAGCTGAATTTATTTTTTTCATTAGAGCTGAATCATTTCTGATTTCTGTGTAATTTGATTTCTATCTTTCTCTAGGGTGCAGGTGGTATTACTCTGAAGAATGAAAATTACTTGCTACATTGTTCTCAACATCATTAAACCAGAGATTCCCTTCCTGTTTCCCCATACGTTTAGAGTGTTTTAAGAAGAAATTATGCAAGCTCTGGCTGGTTGGCTTAGCTCTTGGCTTCGACTGGGCGTGTGAAAGTCCCAGGTTTGATTCCCTGTCAGGGCACACAGGAAAAGCACCCATGTGCTTCTATACCCCTCCCCCTTTCACTTTTCTCTCTCTCTCTCCTCTCTCTCTTCCCTTCCTGCAGTCATGGCTCGATTGGAGGCTCTCCATGGCCTCTGCCTCAGGTGCTAAGAAGAGCTTGGTTGCTGAGCAATGGAGCAATGCCTCAGATGGAGAGAGCATCGTGCCCTAATGGGCTTGTTGGGCAGATCCCAGTCAGGGCACATGTAGGAGTCTGTCTCTGCCTCCCCTCCTCTTGCTAAAATAAAAAAAAAATTTAATAAAAAAGAAATTTTGTGAAATAGGAGCAGCTCCTCCTGTGAATCTGAGGATAATGTTAACATTATTGCATTAAAAAAAATTTTATTGATTGATTTGAGAGAGACAGAAACATTGACCTGTTGTTCTACGCATTCATGTATTCATTGGTTGATTCTTGCATGTGCCCTCACAGGATCAAAACTGCAACCTTGGCCTATTGGGATGATGCTCCAACCAACTAAGCTACCCAACCAGGGCTTCACTGCATTTTTTTTTATTCCCCACTCTCCGTATTAGGGCCTCTCTTTCCTATCTTGACTCAAGGTTGACAAAAGTATAGGATGAAAAGATTTTTTTTAAACCATAAAATGGGAAGTCCATTGTTGTCCTTTTTTTCTTTTTTCTTATTTTCCAAGTGAAAGGAGGGGAGATAGAGAGACAGACTGTCACATGCACCCTGATGGGGATCCACCAGGCAACCCCATCTGGGGCCAGTGCTTTGCCCATCTAGGGCCATGTTCACAACAAAGCTATTTTCAGTGCCTGAGGCAGACTCCACGGAGCCATCCTTAGTGCCTGGGGCCAATGTTCTCAAACCACTTGAACTATGGCTGCAGGAAGGGAAGAGAGAGAAAGAGAAAGAGAGAGAGAGAGAGAAAGAGAGAGAAGGGGGAGGTGAAGGGGTGGAGATGCCGATGGTCTCTTTTCCTGTGTGCCCTGACTGGGAATCGAACCAGGGACATCCACACACACTCCAGGTCGATGCTCTACCACTGAACCAACCGGCCAAGGCCTATTGTTTTTCTAAAAATCACTCATGTAGTCAATTATGCACATTACTAGCATTCTCTATACTATTACCTAAAGAAAACGGAAGGGTTTAAACTATCACAGTTTCTCTGTACGTCTGGTGTTACTATAACGAGCAAATGTTACTGACAGCCTAGCCAATGTGCAATTACTGTTTGGGAGTCTGAGAAGCTGCAGGTTAGTTCCTTGTCATTATGTCTGATTTTTCAAGTTTTCCTTCCCTCCCTTCCTCCCTTCCTTCCTTCCTTCCTTCCTTCCTTCCTTCCTTCCTTCCTTCCTTCCTTCCTTCCTTCCTTCCTTCCTTCCTTCTTTCCCTCTTTCTTCCCTCTCTCCCTCCTCCCTTTCTTCCTTCCTCTCTTCCTATTTATTTATAAAATTGTGGTAAAATACACAGAAAATAAGTCACTGCCATAACCATTTTTAAGTGTCCAGTTCAGTGGCATTAAGTACATTCACACTGTTGAATAACCATGCCCAGCCTGACCAGGTGGTGGCACAGTGAACAGAGCGTTGGACTGGGATGCAGAAGACCCAGGTTCAAAACCCTGAGGTCACCAGCTTGAGTGTGGGCTCATCTGGCTTGAGCGTGGGTTCGCTGGCTTGAGTATGGAATCATAGATATGACCCCATGGTCACTGGTTTGAGCCCAAAAGTCACTGGCTTGAAGCCCAAAGTCACTGGCTTGAGCAAGGGTTCACTTGTTCTGCTGTAGCCCTGGGTCAAGGAACATATGAGGAAGCAATCAATGAACAACTAAGGAGCCGTAACGAAGAATTGGTGCTTCTCATCTCTCCCCTTTCTGCCTGTCCCTCTCTCTGTCTTTGTCAAAAAAAAAAAAAGAATTACCATGGGCCTGACCTGTGGTGGCGCAGTGGATAAAGCGTCGACCTGGAAATGCTGAGGTCGCTGGTTCGAAACCCTGGGCTTGCCTGGTCAAGGCACATATGGGAGTTGATGCTTCTAGCTCCTCCCCCTTCTCTCTCTCTGTCTTTCTCTCCTCTCTCTCCCTCTATGTCTTTCTCTCCTCTCTAAAAATGAATAAATAAAATTAAAAAATTTTTTAAAAATTAAAAAAAAAAGAAAAGAATTACCATGTCCACCATCCATCTCCAGAACTGCTTTTACCTTATACAACTGAAACTCTTGACTCCATTAAACACTAATTCCACATTCCCCACCCACCCCCAAGCCCCGGCTCCTGCCATTCTACTTCTGTCTCCCTAGAGCTGACTACTCTAGGAAGATCATGTAAGTGGAGTCACATAGTATTTGTCCTTTTGTGACTGGCTTATTTCACTGAGCATAATGTCCTCAAAGTTCATCCTTGTTGTAGCAGGTATCAGGATTTCCTTCCTTTTTAAGACTAAGTAGTATGCCCTTGTACTATATATTGTATACATTGTATACACATTGTGTACATGTGTATACAATGTTTTGTTATCTATGCTTCCCACCATGAATTTTATTTTACAATCACATTCACAAAAATAATTTCATTTAAAAAAGTGTAAAGTTTTACAATTGAAGCTCCTATTTTCAATTGCTTCTTAAAAATTTTTTTTTTATTTTAAAAGGGGCAGGGAAAGGGAGAGAGAAACATTGATTTGTTGTTCCACTTATTTATGCATTATTGGTTGATTTTTATATGTGTCCTGACCGGGGATAAAACCTACAGCATTGGAGTATTGGGATAACGCTCTAACCAACTGAGCTACCCTGCTAGAGCAAAACCATTTTGTTTTTGAGGTGAAATTCACATAACATAAAATGAACCGTTTAAAGTGTACAGCTTGGCCCTGGATGATTGGCTCAGTGGTAGAGCGTCGGCTGGGCATGTGGACATCCCAGGTCAATTCCCAGTCAAGGCGCACAGGAAAAGCGACCATCTGCTTTTCCACCCCTCCCCCTTCTCTCTCTCTCTCTCTCTCTCTCTTTTTCTCTCTCTCTCTCTCTGTCTCCCTCCTCCTACAACCATGGCTCAATTGACTCCAGTGAGTTGGCCCCTGGAGGTGTGGCTGGCTCCATGGTCTCCACCTCAGGCACCAAAGATAGCTCAGTAGTAGAGCAACGGAGCGATGCCCCAGATGGGCAAAGCATTGCCCCTTAGGGGGCTTACAAGAGTCTGTCTCTCTGGATCCCCTGATCTAACTTTTTTTTTTTAAGTGTACAGCTCTGTGGCATTTAGTATGCTCACAGTGTTGTGCGACCACCACCTCTCTCTAGTTCCAGAACATTTTCATCACCCTGTAAAGAAACCCCATACCCATTCCCACTTCCATCAGCCCCTAGAAACCATGAATCTGCTCCTTGTCTCTATAGGTTTTCCCGTTCTGGACATTTTATATAAATGGAATCAGACAACATGTGGCCTTTTGTGTCTGGTTTTTCTCAGTCCGTGTTTGAGGTTCATCCCTGTTGCAGTGTGTGTCAGTGCTTCATTCTTTTTTATGGCTGGGTGATATTTCACTGTGTGAATGGACCACATTGTGTTTGTTTATTCATTCTTTGATGGACACTTGAGTTCGCTCTACTTTTTGGTTACTATTAATAGTGCTGCAACAAATATTCCAATTGTTTCTTTTTTTCTTTTTTTTCCTTTTTGTATTCTTCTGAAGCTGGAAACGGGGAGGCAGTCAGACAGACTCCTGCATGCGCCCGACCGGGATCCACCCGGCACACTCACCAAGGGGCGATGCTCTGCCCATCTGGGGCGTTGCTCTGTCGCGACCAGAGCCAGTCTAGTGCCTGAGGCAGATGCCATGGAGCCATCCCCAGCTCCCAGGCCATCTTTGCTCCAATGGAGCCTTGGCTGCAGAAGGGGAAGAGAGAGACAGGGAGGAAGGAGAGGGGGAGGGGTGGAGAAGCAGATGGGCGCTTCTTCTGTGTGCCCTGGCCGGGAATTGAACCCGGGACTTCCGCACGCCAGGCTGACGCTCTACCACTGAGCCAACCGGCCAGGGCCTCCAATTGTTTCTTAACCAAACAAACCATCAACAGCAATAACAATAATAAAGCAATTATGAAAAATTTCTTCTAAGCAAGAATATTTCAGGGTCCCTCCCACTTAAAAAGGCACCCACAAAATGCTCTTTTACACTTGAGAAAGGCTCGATACAAGGTCAGGTCCTACAGTGACACTGTCCCTGAGTAGAAGTCAGCTCAGGGCAGACAGTTGCTGGTGACATTGAGGTTGTCATGCCAGTATCCTACCTCCAGTCCCACCTTCCAGTTACCAGCAGAATTAAGTAGAATGAGTGGGCTTACTTCTTTAGGGTTCTACCTACCATTTTTCTCTTAGTAATGGCCACCATTCATTCACTACTATATGCCAGGCATAGTACAGACCTGTCCATCAGAGAGTGCCCCACCAATACAGCTGCTAATGACCACTTTTTGCAGAGGAGGAAATGGGAGCCAAGAACCCAGGTTGATCGTGGTGAGCTCAGAAGCTCAGCTCAGACCTGTCAGTGCCCCCAGCCCCTGCCTTGTCACTAGGGCTGCTCCACTGACACTGAGGGCCCAGATCCTGGCAGGCAGGGCAAAGTCAGCCCGTGGGCTCCTGCAGCAAGTCCCACAGAAGCAGGCGAGGGTTGGTGGGAACCAACCATGCTTGATGAAACAGCCGGTTACTTTTGAGATGAGAAACCCTTCCTTCAACAAACCACGCTATGACTCAAAATGAACAGATGAGCCTCCACAAGCTGGCCTAAGTCACCCGGCTGTGTTGAGGAAATGAGACATCAGGATGTGTTTGAGGTTTGGGGTTCAACGGAAACACACTGGGAATGCAGAGAATTCTGCTTGGAGAGTCAGGATTGGTGCTTCTGGGCAGGTTTTAAAATCCAGCAGAGGGAAGGGGCTGGCTGGATTCCTGATTCCTGCTTTTCCTCCTCGCTTTGGAACATCACAGAACCCAGAGGCCATAGACAAGGAGTTTGGCCCAGGAGTGTGTCTTTCAATCTTGGGATAGTCCCCAGAAGGCCAACTTGGGGTCAAGGTTGAAATCACGGGTGATTGAGGTGGAGACAATCAGGTTGTACACAGGAAGGCAGGACGGCAGCCTATAGGACAGCAGCTGATGTTTGCTGAGCACAGAACTATTTCCTAAATGACTGTGACAGTTTAGAGCCAAGTGTCTTCAAATGTGGCCCACAGACGGCTGAGCCAGTGCCCCAAGGTCACTGCTCACATGCCAACTTTTGAGTCCTGCTCGAGGCCCCCAGATGGGATTCCTCCACTTACACTGGAGGATGGGGCAGGGGTGGGGAAAGGGGGCGGGGGCGACAGCAGGGGCTGAGCACACAGCGTGGAAATGTGACTTTCTGACTGACTTTTCCTTTTAATTGAGGTAACATTGTTTTATAACATTACATAAGGCCCTGGCCGGTTAGCTTAGTGGTAGAGCATCAGCCCAGTTTGTGTATGTCCTGGGATCAATTCCCCATCAGGGCACACAGGGGAAGCAACCATCTGCTTCTCCACCCTTCCCCCTCTCCTTTCTCTCTCTCTATCTTTCTCTCTTCTCCAGCGACCATGGCTCCATTGAAGAAAGTTGGCCCCAGGTGCTGAGGGTGGCTTCATGGCCTTGTCTCAGGCGCTAAAATAGCACAGTTGCCAAGCAACAGTGCAACTGACCCCAGATGGGCAGAGCATTGCCCCATAGTGGGCTTCCTGTGTGGATCCCAGTCTAGGCGCATGTGGGAGTCTGTCTCTCTGCCTGCTCGCTTCTCACTTAAGAAAAAATAATTCATAAATTTCAGGTGTACAACATTATAATTCAATATCTATATACACTATAGTGTGCTCATCCTAAAAAAATCTAGGTTTCTTCCATCACCATGTATTTGACCCCCTTTACCCATGCCACCCTCCCCTCACTAGCTGCCCCCTCCTTGGTAACCACCAATCTGTTGTCATATCTATCAGTTTGTTTTATTTTGTTTGATTCTTCTTTGTTTGTTTTATATACCACATATGAGTGAAATCATACAATTCTTTTCACTTTCATTCTGACTTATTTCACTTAGTATAATACCTCTATGTTCATCCATGTTGTAACAAATGGCAAGATTTCATCTCTTTACATTTATTTATTTATTTATTTATTTATTTATTTATTTATTTATTTTTGATAGTGGAAAGGGGGAGGGGAGGGGGGGAGAGAGAGAGAGAGAGAGAGAGAGAAGCATCAACTCGTTGTTCCACTTAGTTGTGTACCCATTGATTGCTTCTCATATGTGCCCTGACTGGGGCTTCACCAGTGACCTGAGACTGAGCTGGTACACTCGGTGTTGAGCTGGCACCCTCGGGAACCAGCTGGTGTCCTTGGGATCAAGCCAACAACCCCGGGATCGAACCAGCAACCTCAGTGCTCCGGGACAATGCTCTATGTACTGAGCTACTGGCCAGGGCAAGATTTCATCTTCTTATGGCAGAGTAATATTTCACTTTACACACACACACACACACACACACATATCACATAAAAAGATATTCGACATCACTAATTATTAGGGAAATGCACATCAAACCACAATGAGATATCACTTCACATCTGTCAAAATGGCTATTATCAAAAAGACAGTATGTGTTAGCAAGGATGTGAAGGAAAGGGAGCCCTTGTGCACTGTTGGTAGGAATGCAGACTGGTGCAACCACTGTGGAAAGCAGTACAGACGTTCCTCAAAAAATTAAAAATAGAACTATCATATAACCCAGCAATTCTATTCTGGATTAGATTATCCAGAGAAATCTGAAACACTAATTAGAAGAGATATATGTACCTTCACGCTCACTGCACACAGCATTCTTTACAATAACCAAAACATGGAAGCAACCTAGGTGTCCATGGCTGCATGAATGGATAAAGATGTTTTTACTTTTCTGACCTTCCCAGGGGGAAACTCTGGCTCAAGGGGACTGACAGTTGCCCAGGGATCTGACAAGGAGGTAAACATCAGAGCTGGGGGCTGACCTGGGGCCATGGACTCTGTCTTATCTACACTGCACACTAGCCAGCATCACTGGATCAACCTGGTCCTAAGGACTCTAGAGCAGTGGTCCCCAACCTTTTTTGGGCCACAGACTGGTTTAATGTCAGAAAATATTTTCATGGACCGGCCTTTAGGGTGGGACGGATAAATGTATCACATGACCAAGACAAGCGTCAAAAGTGAGTCTTAGACGGATGTAACAGAGGGAATCTGGTCATTTAAAAAAAATAAAAACATCGTTCAGACTTAAATATAAATAAAATGGAAATAATGTAAGTTATTTATTCTTTCTCTGCGGACTGGTGCTGGTCCGCGGCCCGGGGGTTGGCGACCACTGCTCTAGATCCTATCTACTCTGCACACTCTATTCAGGATCATTTTGGAGTCTCTTGGAGTCAATAAAAAATTCTACATTTTGGATTTTGTTCCTTATGGGAACCAGGGAGCAAAGCCATATGCCAGTTCACAGGGCTACCAGATACCCATCCCAATGCCTCTACCTGATGAGTTTGGGTCACATGGCAAAGACCAGAAGTTCTGCTTGGTGAGTCATAGCAGGCTTCCTGTAGGAGGGGACATAGCTAGGCTTGAAAGAATGGATTAGGATTTGTCCTATGGACACATGGGAAGGGCTTTTTGACACCAGGAACAGCATGTGTAAAGATACGGGGTTGGGGACGAGTAAGGGTGAGTTGGAACTGAGATGGGGGGACTCAGAGAATAGGATGGGGGTGGGGACATCATGGTAGGAGTAGAGGCTCCGAGGCAGGGGAGTGCTCGTCCTAAAGGGCCAGTATGCTGGATGAAGGAATTGTAGCGTGTTCTTAAAGAGCAAGGGAAGAGTATAACTGGATAGCTGGCACAGGCTCTCAGAAGCAGACCCCCCCAGTGGGGTACCCAGTGTCAGCCTCAGAGCCATGGGGAGTGCTCTCAGGGCCCCAGCCGCTGACTAGCCCATTCTGGACACTACAACCTCACAGGAGCCCTGGAAAATGCTTGGGGACACCAGAGACCTCTCAGATTCCCTGAATCTACAGACAAGTCCTGGGTGCACCCAGGTTCCCACCCCTGTGCCACCCCTTCAAAGCCAGATCTCCCTCCCACCCGACCCCGAGCTCAGGCGCTCAGGCCCCAGCATGTGCTCCCAGGATTTGCTGGTCAAGTCTCAGAGAAGGTTTTCCCGCACTAATGTTACTCCCTTTCCACAGATTTCTTCATTTGCCAAATTTCCTTCCATTTGGATTTCTATTTTCATCTCAATCTTTTCCAGTTGACTGTGGTTGGTTTTGTGGTCTAGCCTGGGAATGTTCCCTGTGCACTTGAGAAGAATGTGTCTTCTGCTGCAGTTTGGTGGTCTGTTAAATCTAGTTGCTTTATAGACTCTCCATATTAAAAAAGAAGAAGAAAGAAAATCGGGGGGAGAGTGAAGAAAGGCTTGTCAATAGAATATTCTGTTCACATTGTTTTAGGTTAAAAGGGAGTCAATTCTGGCAAGCAGTGTGTCTGGCAGGAGCTAGGCTGGTGTGCTCAGGTCCCGTGGGATCAGCACTGTGGCTCAGGAGGGCTGAGGGACCTGTAGGCTGGGCTGCCTGTCCCCCTGAGTGGCCTCTGGAATGAGGGCAGATGGCATCAGCCTATACAAGGACCAGGATTTCTGGGCCCAGCTTAGGCCCCACCCGGTGGGGGGTCTCGGGGTCTAGTGTCAGGCGTTCATGTCCCCTCTCTGGGAGGCTATTCTGGGATGCTTGGGCCTGGTGGGGCAGCGTGCTCGCTACACACAGAGCATCCTGCCAGCTGAGCAGGCGGTGGGTGTGCCAGGTGCGAGTGGCACCTCGACCGCAGGCCTGTCCAGCTCGTGGTGATGTTCTGCCCCCGCTGCTACAAAACCCAGACTTCCGGCCAGCCCCGAAGCCCGGTTGCTGGCAGCGCTCACCTCCTCTCCTGCTGTTGCTCCCATTTCACAGAGGAGCAAACCAAGGCCCAGAGAGTGTCTGGCTGAAGCTGACACCGCAGTGAGAACTGAACACACTGGGGTGTTTGCAGGGGCCTGGTCTTGGCCATTGGCTCCTGAGTAAGCTGCCCAGAAAAGAAAAATACTTCTGAGTGCCCAAGCAGCAAGAAATGATGCTTTAAAGAGAAAAGCAGGGATCCAGCAGCTCCACTTCTCAGTAGGTTTCCAAAAGGACCAAAAGCAGAGCATTGAAGATACTTGCACACCCATGTTCATAGCAGCATTATTTACAACTGCCAAAAGGTGGAAGCAACCTGAGCATCCTCTGAAAAATAAAAGGATAAACAAAATGTGGCCCATCCATACAATGGAATATTACTCAGTCTTAAAAAGGAGGGGCATTCTGACACCTGCTATAGCATGATGAACATTGAGGACATTACGCTTGTGAAATAAGCCAGACACAACAGGACAAATACTGGGTGATCCCACTTATATGAGGCCCCTAGAGTGGTCAGATCCATAGAGACAGAGAGTAGAATGATAAATATTAGTGGCTGGGGGGAGGGGGACAGGGAATTAGTATTTAATGGGGACAGAAATTCAGTTTTGTAAGACGGAAAAAAAGGCCTGGAGATGGGTGGTGGGGGTAGCTGCACACAGTGTGAATGTACTTAATGCCACTTAATGTTCACTTAAAAATAGTTAAAATGGTTCATTTTAAGATATGTGTATTTTATAACAATGATAAAAGACAGAAAACAAAGGCTGGAAGGGAAGAGAACAGGCTGATGGGGGAGCTGGAGGTTGGAGACAGTGGTCAGCCTGGGAGAGGGTCATGGGGCCATGGGATCGGCCTCTTCCCTCTCGCTCACGAACTGGGGGAAACCTGGCCTTTGGGATGAATAGCAAAGGGAAAGCCCCTACTTCCAGAGTGGGAGTCCTAGCACCAGTGTTTGACTCTGGGAAATACTTTGAGGGCCTCAGTTTCTCTCTCTGCAAGATACAGAGATGATACCTCTGAGGGGCTTTCCCCAGGCTGTGGCCTACGAAAGAAATGATGTAATGAGGGTCAGCAAGGGGTCACTTGCACGCAGGCACAGAGCAGGAAGCAGGGGGGCTGGGAACTGAGACCCCAGGGCCAGCCTCTTCCAGCCCCTGCCTGGAGAGGGCTCCCGAGATCCCGGACCTTTGTCCAGCAGCCTCCTGTTCTCACTTGAGGATCTGGTTTCTGGCTTCAAGGGTACAGAGATGGCCTCAAGACAGCTGGGGTTGGCTGCTACCAGTGCTTTGGGAAGAATGCAGGGAACTGTATTCCAGGCCCTGGGAACAGCAAGTGGAAGGCTCAGAGGCAAGACTAAAGGGGAGCGTGTTTGGTGGGCAGCAAGAACCCAGAGGGGCTGGGTGAGCACGGGAGAGTGAGAAGGGAGGCACTGCAATGAAGTCTTTAGATTTATTCTAGAATGATGGGGACATCATCTGATTTTACTAGGGAGGCAGAATTGTTCCCATATGGGGTCCATGTACAGGAACCATCAGGTCCAACGCCTTTGTGATTCAGATGGGGAAACTGAGGCCCGGAGAGACCCGGTGACTGCCCATTGCTAAGGTATTTCAGTGGGAAAATCTTTCTCTTCAGGCAGATTCAGGTTCAAACCTCAGCTCCATCATGTGCATGACAGCCTTGCCCCTCCGCCCCCATCTCCCACCTGTACAACTGGCACTGACACCAGAATATATTCCATCCAGGGTCAGACTCACTGAAACCTCACTCCCCATATGGAGACTCCCAAGCCTTTTAAAAAAATTGTGGTAAGAGCCTGACCAGGTGGTGGCGCAGTGGGTAGAGCGTCGGACTGGGATGCAGAAGGACCCAGGTTCGAGACCCTGAGGTCTCCAGCTTGAGTGTGGGCTCGTCTGGTTTAAGCAAAGCTCACCAGCTTGGACCCAGGGTCGCTGGCTCAAGCAATGGGTTGCTCGGTCTGCTGTAGTCCCACGGTCAAGGCACATATGAGAGAGCAATCAATGAACAACTAAGGTGTCGCAACGAAAAAACTAATAATTGATGCTTCTTATCTCTCTGTTTCTGTCTGTCTGTCCCTATCTATCCCTCTCTCTGACCCTCTCTCTGTCTCTGTAAAATAAAAATAAAAAAATTGTGGTAAGATATATATAACATAAAATTTACCATTTTTAATATTCAGTTTAGTTTTATTCATTAGATTCATACTGTTATGCAACCATCCCATTACCTGTTTCCAAAGCTTTTCTTCACCTCCAACAGAAACTCTGTCCCCAAGAAACACTAACTGCCCCTCCCCTCCCCCACCACCTGGCACCCAACATGTACTTTCTTTTCTTTTTTAAATAAATAGAGGATTATTTATTATTATTGTTATTATTAGTTATTGATTTTAGCAAGAGAGGAAGAGGGAAAGAGGGTGGAGGAGGAACATTGGTCTGCTCCTGTATGTGCCCTGACCTTGGATGCATCTGGCAACCTCTGTGCTTTGGGACAACGCTCTAACCAGCCAAGCCATCCGGCAGGGCTCACACTAACTGGCTCTGAGGCTAAGTCACTTGTGAGTTACTTCTGTTTCCCCCGGACTTCACTTGGGGCTGAGGCATTGGGGTCACAAATGAATGGGAGGGAGATATATATATATAAAGAGAGAGAGAGAGAGAGAGAGAAGAGGGCAAGGGAGAGAGGGGGAGACGGTGAGACAACACCTCCTCTCTGTCTGTGGGTTTGCCTGTTCTGGGTGTTTCATCTAAATGGAATCATACAGCCTGTGTCCTTTGTGATCGCTCCTCTCACTCAGCATGTGTTTGAGGTTCATCCACGCTGCAGTGCCTCACTCCTCTTTATGGCTGAATAACAGTCACTTTGTGAATAGACCACAGTTTGTTTATCTGTTCATCTGTTGAATATTTGAGTTTTTTCCACATTTGGCTGTTGTAAACCCTGCTGTTGTGAACATGATCTGTCTGAGTCCCTGTTTTCAATTCTTAGAGATTTAAGCCAAGGAGGTGAGGGCTGGATCACGTGATAACTCTGTCTAGCCTTTTGGGGAACTGCCACCCAGGCGTCTTTTGCTTCCTATTGCAGCCTCTCAGGGAACTCCACTTGCTCAGCCAGGCTACCCTGAGTACCTGTTACCTGACCCTGTTCCTTCCAGTTCACAATTGTATTGGAAAATGAGCTTTCCAAGGTATTCAGATGGAGGTCTCAAGGGCACTCACTGGGGCTTCCAGGAACCCTCGGATCATGTGTGTGGAGGAAAACTGGGCCAGTTTGATGCAGTTCAGTGTGTGGACATTTTTAGGCTTGAATAGGAGCTCTGAGATCAGGACTGGGCTGAACTGGGTTACAGTGTCAGCTCTACCACCTGCACCAGCTTCAGGACCAGGGTAGCCTTCCCTCCTCTGAGCCCCACTTTCTGCCTCTGGAAAACAGGGGTGGCTATTCTCCTACTACCCCAGTTTGTTGGGAGGGTCCAAAGCAAGAAAGTGTGAAAACTGTCTGGGGTGAAGGCACCTGCTCCAACCCCCGAGCTCAATTCAAGTCAGCACCAGATTATCAACAAACACTAACTGGCTCTGGGGGAAGGGCTGAGGCTAAGTCACTTGTGAGTTACTTCTGTTTCCCCCGACTTCACTTGGGGCTGAGGCATTGGGGTCACAAATGAATGGGAGGGAGATATAGATATATGTATCTATAAAGAGAGAGAGAGAGAGAGAGAAGAGGGCAAGGGAGAGAGGGGGAGACAGTGAGACAGGAAGGGAGAGAAGGGAAGAGAGGTTGAGAGAGAAACAGAAAGAAAGGGAGGAAAGAAGGAGAGGTTGAGAAATGACATAAAAAGAAAGATTGAAAAATTATCTATCATCTATATCTATCTATTTATCTATCATCTATATCTATTTATCTTTTCATCTATCATCTATATCTATCTATCTATCTATCTATCTATCTATCTATCTATCTATCTATCATCTATCTAAAGAGACAGAGATAGAGACATACAGACAGATGGTGGGGGGCAGGAAGACTTAAAATGCAAGCACACCAACCTCATCAGGGGACACACGGTGCTGGCACTGGTTCCCATTCTGTTATTGTATCCTGGCTGCAGCATTCTTGCCTTCAGATGAGGAAACAGGCCCACACAGCAGACCTGAGAGCTGCCATGGGAAGAATAGTTTTGCCTAAGCACTGTTTATCACTGCAGGTGATTCTGTCCCCTCCGTCTACAGGGAACACGATGATGTCTAGAGACACTTTGGTTGTTCCAATGGGGGAGGGGGGCTGCTGGCATCTCATGGGTCAAGACCTGCTCAACACCCTACAGTACACAGAAGAGCCTCTACTCTATAGAATGATCTGACCCCGGATGTCAGCAACATCAAGGGTGACAAATGTTGCTAATTATTTTGCAAATAAATTGCTTTAGGTCCCTAGTTCACACTACAAACCAAAATAAATTCCTGATGCGTTTGAAGGTATTCACTACAGTGATTCCCCAGCATCTGTGAGTCACCTCCTCTCTCCCTTTCACTCAGTTTGTATATTTACATGTGTGCAGCAACCTGGGCCCTTAGTAAGCCAGATAATTGCAAATGCGAAGTCCCTTCAGTATCCACAGAACCCCTAACCCAGTGGTTATCAATCTGGGCTGATTCTGCCTCCAGGGGACACTTGGTGCTATCTAGAGATATTTTTGGTTGTTACAAGTTGGGGGATGGGTGCTTCTGGCATCAAGGATGTTGCTCAACATCCTATAGTGCAGCCTGACCAGGCGGTGGCGCAGTGGATAGAGCATTGGACTGGGATGCCGAGGACCCAGGTTCGAGACCCCGAGCTCGCCAGCTTGAGCGCGGGCTCATCTGGCTTGAGCAAAAAAAAAAAAAAAAAAAAAAATGCTCACCAGCTTAGACCCAAGGTCGCTGGCTCAAGCAAGGGGTCACTCGGTCTGCTGAAGGCCCGCGGTCAAGGCACATATAAGAAAGCAATCAATGAACAACTAGGGTGTCGCAACGAAAAACTGATGATTGATGCTTCTCATCTCTCTCTGTTCCTGTCTGTCTGTCCCTATCTCTGTCTCTCTCCCTGTAAAGAAAAACAAAAAACAAAAACAAACAGCCCCCACCCCAGAGAATGATCTGGACCCAAATGGCACACCGTAGCTCAGTGTGGGTGCAGGCCTGGCTCAGGTGCCTTTACAAAACATCTCTCTGGCCTGGTGCCTTCCAACTCCCCAGGATGCTGGAGGGCCTGGGTGCTAACTCAGCTTTGCTGGTGGGGCAGGGTGCTGAGTCAGGCAGGTGCTGGGGCTCACCTTTCCCCCTGATAGCTCTCCTTTCCCCCCTTCACACCACACCATCATCCCTTCCAATTGTTCACTGCCCCCCACCCTTGCCCCAGGAAAATCTGAAACATGGCCAAGTATATATATGTATATATACACACACACTCAGTGCTTGTTTGTATAAGCAATTCCTGGCACATCTAAATGGAATATTATGCAGCCTTTTAAAAGAATAATAAAAACATCATGGAGGGGAAACAAACAATGGAAAAATGGTTGTAACTCTGCTGCCTGGAAAAAAAGGGGGGCACATTAATAATCACAGCCATCTCAAAGCAACTGAACTACTGAATGACAATCCCTCCTCCCAAAAAACCGTGATTGGAATTGGGCTGTAGAATGCAGGGTGAATATTTTTTTGTTTTTGATTTTAACATCTTCTCAGATGGACTCCAGGACTCCATTCCTGGGAAGAAGTCTTCAGGTTGTGTGTCTTCTCAGAGATCTGAGACCAGGCCTAGCAGGGAGGCGTCCTCCCCTCAGCACCTCTCTCTAGGCAGCATCTGCCATGGAAGCTTGCTTCTTGGGACAGGGCCATCTCCTTGGTCATAAAAGCAATGACTGATGATAATTGTTTAAGAACCAGAGCAGATTTCTCAACCTTGGCACTGTTGACACTGGCACTGTTGATTGTTTTCTGTGGTGGGGATTTCCCTGTGCATTCTAGAACGCTTTTGCAGTATCTCTGGCCCTCACCCACTAGATGCCAGCAGCACCCCCAGTTAACCAAAAATATCATCGCCCCTGGTTTAGAACCTCCCATCCAGAAGCTATTAGATGGAAGTGGACACTTAGGTTTCGGATAGGGGCAGATGAAACGAGGACTCACTCTGCCTCAGTCAGCGTTAGCGGACCCTTTGCCTGGTGGAGTCTCTTGCTGAAACGGACAGCTGGGCTAGAGGATGACATTTTCTACTCTATCAGGTGGAGGCACCCAGGAAACAGAAACTCAACAGTCCCGTTACAACTGGCCTCTCATTGGACTCACAGGCCAAGGTGCAGGGGACAAGTTTGTTTTCAAGTAAGCAAAAAAAAAAAAGGCTTTCCAGGTGAGTTTAAATGGTAACAGGGAAGACTGGAGACTCTCCCAAAACTGACTGAAAATTTGCTTTCTTTTGCCCCCAGTGCCTCTGAAACCAGCTCTGAGCAAAGAAAGGCATTTCTGTAGGTTGAGGGGCCACTGTCTTGCTCTGGAAAGTTTTTGCAAAAGCTGCGGAGAAAGAGGGTACAAGAGGCTCCTGTTCACACACACACACACACACACACACATACACACACACACACTCACACTCACTCACACGTCCTTCCTTACCAGCGGAAGTGGGGCCAGGTTATTTACTTGAGAAGAATGAATCAGATTGTCATCTCCCATTTCTGCTTTTTTGGATTACCTAACACTCTCAGCTGTTTCCAGGGCTGCCCTGCAGGGTAGGGGGGGCGGGGACAGAGGGAGGGAGGAAATCCCAGCCGCTGTCGCAATGGGCGAGAGTGTTTTAAAACAAGCACTGCTCATGAGCTATTTTCACTTTCTGGAAAACACTTGTGCAATTGTTGGTGACCATGGTTACCCACCCAGGGCCCTGAGAAGGGGGAAGATGAGGGGTGGCAGGGCAATATGTCAGGGAGAGACAACTCCTTGCTCAAGTGAGACATTCAGGGTGGAAGGCAGGGGTCGTCCCTGGCTAACAAGGTGGGTTTCTGGCATGGCCATCTCTATCCACTAAGGCTCTGATGTGACCCCTTCACACAAGGCACCTGCAGGGGGGAACTCATGCCCCTCTAATGCCAGCAACAGGTGACGTACTTCAGAAATCTCCTGATTTCCTCTAGTGGGGTTTGGCAACCCCCGGGAACCAGCCAGATCAGGCTAGCACCTGAATGTTATTACTCCATAGCTACCTCTCTGGGCCTCAGTTTCCCCATCTGGAAAAAGAACACCCACCACACTTGGCCTTCAAATGTGGATTTTTTTCCTAACAAGATGGGGAACTCACTCCTTAAAAAATAATCCCACTTAAAGGCAAGACTAGTAAAAGGCAAAGCATGTCAGAGACTTAACATTTTGTCTCCCCAACCCCCGTGAAAGGGCCTGCACACTCCGGGTGTTTGGCTAAAACCTCAGAAGCTTCAGAAGTAGGTAAGGCTTTTTTTCAGCCCAGAGGAGGCCACGTTGGTGGGACTATAACTTTCTCCAGCCCTGGGGAAAAGGAGGCAATTTATGGCTCAGGGAACAACCTTAAAATAGCTTTCCCTCAGTTCGAAAATGCAGTGTTTAAATTTATAGAAAAACCCACAGGTTCCTGGCAGCTGGGCGCTGCAGCTGGCAAGCTGAATGCTGGCCAGGGCAGTACCCACTTTCACTCCCCCTCCCCCCTCTGCCAGGCTGCTCTCCATCAAAGCCACCCATTTTCCCAGCCCTTACCAAGCATGCCTAGCCACAGCTCCCAAACAGCCAGACTAGCGCCATGATTTTTAAAAAGATGCAAAATGTTTTTAATTAAAAAACCAGCAAGTCTTATAAAAATGAACCAGGCAGCGAATGCCCACCTGTCTCCTTATTTACAGTAATACAATATCTGTCACAGTCACTATGTACAATATTATAAAAAAAAATGTTGCAGACAGTACAAATGAAGGCTGGATTTTTTCACAAGGCATCAAGCCTCGATCCTCTAGTGTAGACCCGGTGGGGAAAAAACAGCACTTAATTATTGCACCATTTTGAAAACAAAACTCGTCAAGGAGGATCGTGGTTTTCTCCCACCGGGCCTTCAGTCTCTGATGAGGGCCAGAGCGGCGGCATCGTCGTCGGGGGTCGTCGGGGGTCGTGGAAGTCTCCTCGGTGGCCACGTTGTGCCCAGCCCGGTCCTTAGACCCAATAAATACCAGTCACAATTTGGGAGGAGTCCGCGCCCGGTGCGTGGGACCTGCCACGGTCGAGCGCTAGTGGGCGGGTCGTCCAGGCTACATGTGCCGCTTCATGTGCAGCGCCAGGTGATCAGAGCGCGAGAAGGCACGGTCACATAGGTGGCACTGGAAAGGCCGGTGGCCCGTGTGCTTGCGGTAGTGGCGCGTGAGTTCGTCTGAGCGCGCGAACTTCCAGCCGCAGCCGTCCCAGTTGCAGTGGTAGGGCTTCTCGCCTGCAGAGAAGGGCGAGTACGGGCCTCAGTTTCCCTCCCTGTGACTCGGCTGCCCAACTGTGGCCCCAGTGCTCAAACCCTGACATGCATGCATAGTAGTGGCTACTTAGGAGTGCGCAACCTAACCCATACCAGCTCCCTGAGGCGACGCCCCCTACGTTTTGAACCTTTAAGGATCTTAGGCACTTGTCTCTCCATCCTCCTGATTCTTGCCCCCAGCGGCTCCGAAGCCCGCACTGTCCGCTCCCCAGTGTTTGGAACCACGCCCTCTAAGCTCGCAAGCTCTCCCCAACATTCTGAGACAGTCTCCCTAGGGCTCCTAAGTGCGCACCTTCTCCCCAAAGTTCTGAGCCACACTCCCAGGAGGGTCCTAAGCGTGTGCCTCCTCCTCAGCATTCTGCGACAGTTCCCCTAAGGTTACTAAAAGCATTACCTCTTCCCCAACCTCCCGAGCTACGCGCCACCGGAAGTCCTAAAAGTGCGCGCCCCCTGCCCAGTCTCTTGGACCACGCCTTCCAGGGGGTTTCTGATCGTGCCCCTCCTCCTGCACCGTAGCCCTCGCCCACTCTCGCCTCTCACCTGTGTGCGTGCGGAGGTGCGCCTTGAGGTGCGAGCTCTTGGTGTAGGTCTTGCCGCAGCCGGTGTAGCTGCAGGTGTGTGTGGCGGTGCGCTTGCGGGGCCAGGAGCGGCGGCCGCGCTTAGGCTTGGTCTCCAGCAGCTCCAGCGGGGACGCGGGCGGCGTGAGGAGACCTCGGGCGGAGGGCGGTGCCAAACCCAGAGCTGCAGCGGCCGCAGCAGCTGCGTCGTCGAAGAGACCGAAGGCGCCGGGCGCGGGCGGCGCGTAATGCAGGCCCGGCCCGGGAGCGCCGAAGCCGGGGGCGCCGAAAGGCGGCGGGTAGGGGGCGCGCGGACCAGGCGCGGGCAGGCGCGCGGGGCCGTCGGGGCTGAGCGGCGGCGTGTCGGGCGGCGGAGGAGGGCGGCTCCCGGGGCTTCGCATGCATGAGGGTGCCTGGCCCGGAGCGCCCTCGCGCTTGAGGCCTCGCGGCCCGCGGGCCAGACCGGGTGCGCAGCCGTAGCCTCCGCCACCTTCCGCCTCGGGGGGCTCGGCCTTCACCAGGCGGCCGGGAGGCGCCAGCAGGAAACGGCCGTGCAGCGCGGGCCCCGGCGGCACGTCTAGGTCCGGAGGCAGCAATTCTGACACCAGGCCGCCCCCCGGGGCACCGTACGGCGGCGGCGCACCGGGCTCGGAGTAGTAGAATGCAGGCGGAGGCGGCTCCGGGGCGGCTTCAGCGCCCAAGCCGTCTAGCCCCATGGACAGGATGAAGTCCAGTACACTGTTGAGGTCGTCGTCGGTGCCGCCTGCCTCGGGCTCTGTGCGCGACCAGCGCTGCGGGTGACAGGGCGATGGAGCACGGGCGTGAGCGCGCGGCGGGACCCGGGGACCGCCTCCCGCCGCCTGCGTTCTAGTACTTTCTACCGGCACTACCCTGAATTCGCCGTTTTCGCCTCCAAGATTCTGCCACCCTATACCCGCCATCCCCGCCGCCTGCGTTCTACTACCCTGAGCCGGCCGCCCCCGCCGTCCCTGCCGCCCTCACCTCCTGCAGGCCGCGCTCGCGACACGGGCTGGCGAAAGTGGAGAAGGACGGCAGGATGGGCTCGCTCAGCGCCATGGCCGGGACCCGGGGCTGACGCGGTTTCGGACACCGGTGAACGACTGGTGGGGCGCAGGCGGGCGGGGACAGATCTGCGGGCCGCGGCCCGGCCCGCCCAAGCCTTATAGATGCGGCGCGCGGGGGCCGGGCCAAGGCGGCGGCGGCGGCGGAAACGCGTCCCGGATGGGGACGAACTCCGGGCGCAGCCTAAATTTAGCCGCGGTATATAAGCCGGCGGGCGGCGGCGGCCCTGGCCACTGCGGCCGCCAGAGCCCTGCTCTGCTAGCCGGCCCCTCGGGTGAGGACAGGCCGCGCCCACAGCCCGGGCCCGCCCCTGCGTGTCTCCTTGGCGACGGCATCAACACACGCTCCACAACAGCTTGGGACGCCCGGGATCCCCCGGGGAACCCCGTGGGCTCCCGCCCGCGCGCCGACGGGGAGGACCTGGAGCAGGCTTGGCATCCGGGACCTGGGACTCTGAGCTGGGCCCCGCCGCCTCCCAGGATCCCTGATAGATGGGGTGAATGGGCCCTAACGTCTCAAAGGGTTCCCTAGAACCTCTGATGGGTGACGCGGTTGGCCACAGTCTCAGAGAAGTCCCCAGAATTCTAGATGAATGGGAAGACTGAGTCCAACAACCTCAGGATGGGGATCCGCAGAAACCCCGATGGATGGGGAGATTGGGGTTCCCAGGACTCATGATGGATGAAGAGACTCAGCCCCTCATTTTCTGGGGGTCCACCTAGCCTGACCCGCTGTTTTGCCCATCACCCTGAAAAAATCTTGCATGATGACATCAGGAAATGCTCAGTCTTGGAGACACTGTCCCTCAAGGAAGCCCTTCAGAGAGAGGAAACTGAGGCCCAAGGGGCACCGGGACAGGCTTTAGGTGGGTCTGGTGACTTTACTGACTTACATGAGTGAAGAGACTCAAGACAAGATGACAATCTGCTCCAGCACAGATGTAGCACTGGGTGGGGACTCAGGGAACAAGATGCCTGCTGGGCATCTTAAATATACCACCTCAGTTCCCCACACCACAGCCCTGCCAGCAAGGGACTGTCACTCCCTTTTTCACTGTATGGGCACAGGGAACACAGCAGTTAACAGACAGATAAAGACCCCTGTCCTTGGGGTCTTCCACTCTAGTTGGGAGAGGTGTAAAATAAACAGGTATATTGGGGATAGGGGCCTTTTGTAAAAATAAAGCAGGAGAGGGAGATAAAGTGTGTGTGATGGGGGAGAGACAGGATGGTGAGATTTGGAACCTCACCCAGGAGGAGTTGTGTGAGTCAAGACCTAGAGAAAGGGGGAGCCAAGTGGATATTAGAAAGATAACGTCTCATGATAGGACTATGTCCAGCCTTGGTCTCTTGACACCAGGGCCCACATTCAGGCCTGAGTCAATGACCAGGATTAGTGTAGTCAGTCCCATGGCCAGTTGGCAAGAGGTGCAGGCAGCTCCTGCCCTGGAAGCCTTCCTTGGGAGCCAGAGGGCTTTGTCACCGGCAGCAGCTGGAGTGCCATAGACCAGGGCTACTACAGGGGGGTGGCCTTTGCACCACACAGGCGCCAAGGAACCTTTTTTGGGCCCACAATCCTGGACCCTCCCAGCTGCAAGGAGCCTTAGAGGTGAGCCACCTCACTGTGATTCATCCAATTGTAGATTAAACAAATACTTGCTGATAAACCCTATTTGCCAGGCATTACGGACCCAGAAGTGCCTCAGTACCGGGCACAATTTCTGGAGGAGGCAGAGAGCTTTACCAGGCTGCTGGGGGCTTCAGGTTGAGCTCAGATGTGGCTTCCACTGTGATGGTTGAGAGCCTTGGCCTCTGACCCCCTGCTGAATGACATGAAGCCAGTGGCTTTGCCCCTCTAGACTTGCTTCCTCATCTGTGGAATGCAGACAGTAATAGTACCTTACCCCAAAGGGATACTGTGAGGGTCTAAGTGGGCTCTTTCTTTTTTTGTGGAAGTGTTGATGACATCCCAGGAACTCTCTTTTAAGTGTTTTTCTTGTTGCCTTTCTCTGAGCCTCAGTTTCCATGTTTGATAACAAGGGGAAAATTTAGGGAATTGAATTTGGTCCCTAAGATGCATGATTCTCATGCAGTTGCAGGCTTTGGATCTCTCCTCTGCCTCCTCCAGCTCCTGCAGCTCACTCCAGCCCATCCCTGTCACACTGTTTCCTCACAGGACCTGGAACACAAGTACCTTTCCCCCTCCAGGCCTTTGTACTTGCTCTGCCTTCCACCAGGTCTGCCTTCCTCTCACTTTCCAGTTGCTTGGCTCTGGCTTATCCTCCCCAACCCCCTAATTAATGAACTTTTTTTTTTTTAGAGCAGTGTTAGGTTTATAGAAAAAAAATAAGCAGATAGTACAGAGTTCTCATATAATCCCACACCCTTACACACACAGTTTTTCCTATTAGTAACGTCTTGCATTAGAGTTGTACATTTGTTACAATTGAGGAGACACTGTTGCCTGACCAGGCAGTGGCGCAGTGGATGAAGTGTCGGACTGGGATGCGGAGGACCCAGGTTCGAGACCCCAAGCTCACCAGCTTGAGTGCAGGCTCATCTGGCTTGAGCAAAAAAAAAAAAGTTCACCAGCTTAGACCCAAGGTCGCTGGCTCTGGCAAGGGGTTACTCCATCTGCTGAGGGCCCGCAGTCAGGGCACATGTGAGGGAGCATTGGTGAGCAACTAAGGTGTTGCAACGAAAAACTGATAATTGATGCTTCTCATCTCTCTCCGTTCCTGTCTGTCTGTCCCTATCTATCCCTCTCTCTCTCTCTCTCTCTCTCTGTTCCTGTGGAAAAAAAAAAAAAAAAGGAAGAGATACTGTTGACTCATTATTATTAACTAAAGCCTGCAGTGTAGTTTAGGGTTCATTCTTTGCATTGTGCATTCTATAGGTTTAGAGGAATGCATAATGTTTATATATCTACTGTTACACTATCATACAGAATCATTTCACTGTCCTTTAAAAGTCTCTTGTGCTCCACCTCTCCACCCCTCTCTCTCCCTGGTTGGGTTCTACAGTTTTGCCTTTTCCAGAATGTTATCTAGTTGGACTCATACAGGATATAACTTTTTCAGACTGGCTTCTTGCACTTAGCAATATGCATTTAATGTTCCTCCATGTATTTTTGTGGCTTGATAGCTCATGTCTTTTTATCACTGAGTAAGATTCTGTGGTCTGGATGTAACACAGTTTATCTGTGGTTGCTTTCGGTTTTGGGCAATAGTTGCTATATTGAATATATATTGAATATGACTGCTATACACAAGACTTTTTCCTGGACATAAGGTTTCAAATTAATTGGATAAATACCTAGGAATGCAATTGATGGATCATAAGATAGACTACGTATAGGTTTGTAGGAAACTGCCCAAAAGTCTCCCTAAGTAGCTGTACCATTTGCATTCCTGTCAGCAATGAATAAATCAGTATTCTGGTTGCTCCTCATCCTTAATAGCATTTGGTGTCAGTTTTCCCCATTTTAGCCATTCAAATAGGTGTGCGGGGGTGTCTCATTGCTGTTTTGATTTGCAGTCTCCCTATGACATCTGCTATGGAGCATGTTTTCATATGCTTATTTGCCATCTGTATATCTTCTTTGATGAGGTGTCTCTTTCAGATCTTCGGCCCAGTTTTTAATTGGGTTGTTTTATACAGTGTTAAGAGTTGTTTGTATATTTTGGACACTAGTTCTTTATCTGATAGGCATTTTGCAAAGATTTGCTTCCAGTCTGTGCCTGTCTTTTGCAAAGCAGAAGTCTTTCATTTTAATGAAGACCAGCTCGTCAATTTTCCCTTTCACAAATTGTGCTCTTGGTGTTGTATCTAAAAAGTCACTGCCAAACCCAAAGTCATCTGCATTTCTCCCTATGTTATTGTCTAGAAGATTTATTGGTTTGCATGTGTATACCTGGTGGTTCCAAGACCATTTGTTGAAAAGACTGTTCTCACCCTGGCCAGGTAGCTCAGTTAGAGCATCATTTCCATATGCCAAGTTTGAGGGTTCATACAAGAATTGACCAATGAATGCATAAATAAGTGAAACAGGAAATTGATATTTCTCTTTCTCTTTCTTCCTTCCTTTCTCTCTAAAATATTTCTTTTTCTCCTGTCTTCTCTCTCTGCCTTCGTCTTTTTCTTTAAAATTAATCAATAAATTTAAAAAAAAATAATAAAAGAAAGAGAAAGAGCCTGACCAGGCGGTGGCGCAGTGGATAGATCATTGGACTGGGACGCGGAGGACCCGAGTTCGAGATCCCGAGGTTACCAGCTTGAGTGTGGGCTCATCTGGTTTGAGCAAAGCTCATCAGCTTCAGCCCAAGATTGCTGGCTCGAGCAAGGGGTCACTTGGTCTGCTGTAGCCCCACAGTCAAGGCACATATGAGAAATCAATCAATGGACAACTAAGGAACCGCAATGAAGAATTGATGTTTCTCATCTCTCTCCCTTCCTGTCTGTCTGTCCCTATCTGTCCCTCTCTCTGACTGTGTCTCTGCCAAAAAAAAAAAAAAAAAAAAAAAAAAAAGGAAAGAGAAGGATGTTCTCAGCTCTGTGTGAGTGTGCGCTTCCAGCTCTAGCCCCACCCAGCCAGCTCCTCCCCAGGCTGTATAGTTCCTTTCTCCAACTCCTTCTTTTGTTTGTTCTACAGCACTTTTCGCCATTAGTTGTTTAAAAAAATTTTTTTTAATTGATTTTTTTTTTGGTATTTTTCTGAAGTTGGAAACAGGGAGGCAGTCAGACAGACTCCCGCATGCGCCCGACCAGGATCCACCCGGCATGCCCACCAGGGGGCGATGCTCTGCCCATCTGGGGCGTCGCTCTGTTGCAACCAGAGCCATTCTAGCGCCTGAGGCAGAGGCCATGGAGCCATCCTCAGCGCCTAGGCCAACTTTGCTCCAATGGAGCCTCGGCTGCAGGAGGGGAAGAGAGAGACAGAGAGGAAGGAGAGGGGGAGGGGTGGAGAAGCAGATGGGCGCCTCTCCTGTGTGCCCTGGCCGGGAATTGAACCCGGGACTCCCGCACACCAGGCCGACACTCTACTACTGAGCCAACTGGCCAGGGCCTTAATTGATTTTAGAGAGAGAGAGAGAGAGAAACATCGATTTGTTGTTGCACCTGCAATCTTGGTATATTGGGAGGACAGTCTAACCAATTGAGCTACCTGGCCAGGGCCACCATTGGTCATTATTTTTATCCAACCCTTTGCTTTTTTACTGACTTCTCAGCAAGTAGTGTGTGAGCTGTGGAGAGGGTGGGAGCTGGGTCTGTATTGGACACACTGTGCTCTTCAAGCCCAGCCCAGCACACAGTAGGTGCTTGGTAGACATTCACTGATAAACAGACAAACCAGTAAGAGGATCTATCTCTTGTGGGTTCTCAGAACTCCTGAGAGTGCCTCTCCACTCCTGCAGGATTGTCCATACTTTCTCCTCCTCAGCCCAGCCTTCTATGGACTTTTTCTGTCACCATGGTAATAGGTTGAATATATCCCCCAAATTAAGATATGTCCAGATCCTAACCCACAGTACCTATGAATGTGACACAGAAACACAAGCACAGAGAAGACAGCCGTGTGAAGACAGGGGCAGGGATTGGAGTAAGGTAGCTACTGCCAAGGAACACCAAAGAGTGCCTGGGGCCACTGAAAGCGGGAGAGAGGCCTTGGATTGATTCTCGCCCAGACCTCATCAGAAGGAACCAAACTTGTCGACACCTTGATTTTAGACTTCTGGCCCCTAGAATAATAACAGAATGCATTTCTGCTGTTTTAAGCCACCCGGTTTGTGTCAGTTTGTTGTGGCTGCCCCAGAAAGCTCATATATCATGGTAACTAGCTGCTTTGCCCCACTTCCTCTCCAGACAGGGAGCCCTGTAAGGTAGGGACCTCCCTGGATTCAGCTCTGTGTCTCTCAGGCCCAGCTATGGACCTGGTGTTGAAACAAACATGATACGAGAATGCTGGCTACCCACCAGCACCTCCCAGGGTAGTATGGACACTTCAGAGTGCCCAGTGAATAGAACCAACACACAGAGTCACCAATGAATGGAAAGAGCACAGACCTTAGTTGACATTTTTGTTGTGTGACCATAGGCATGTCCTTTAACTTCTCTGAGCCTCAGATTCATTGTGAAATATGAGATGACATGAGTAGTTGCTCAAGAGTGCTTGCTGTTGGCCCTGACCGGTTGGCTCAGTGGTAGAGCGTCGACCTGGCGTGCAGAAGTCCCGGGTTCGATTCCCGGCCAGGGCACACAGGAGAAGCGCCCATTTGCTTCTCCACCCCTCCCCCTCTCCTTCCTCTCTTTCTCTCTCTTCCCCTCCCGCAACTGAGGCTCCATTGGAGCAAAGATGGCCCGGGCGCTGGGGATGGCTCCTTGGCCTCTGTCCCAGGCGCTGGAGTGGCTCTGGTCGCAACAGAGCAATGCCCCGGAGGGGCAGAGCATCACCCCCTGGTGGGCAGAGCTTCGCCCCTGGTGGGCGTGCCGGGTGGATCCCAGTCGGGCGCATGCGGGAGTCTGTCTGACTGTCTCTCCCCGTTTCCAGCTTCAGAAAAATACAAAAAAAAAAAAAAAAAAGAGTGCTTGCTGCCTAATTAAGGGCATGAACCAATGAGCCAGACAGGGGATGCTGAACAGGGCACCATGGGAGAGGCTCAGTGTTGGGGCAGGGTTGTTTGGAGCATGGCTCCTCTCATGCTGCAGTTCTATCACCCTGCTATACAGGCCAAACCTACCTGTGTGGGTGTATGTCCCAGTGACATCTCTGGGGACAGTGCTGTTGAAGACAGTCTCTAGAGTTGAAGTCAGGTTCCCAGTGCTGCCACTTACTAGGTGGGTGAATTATTCTTGTCAAAGATTTGAAGACTGAGCAGCCTGTCTCATCAGCTGCTGGAGGGCAGAACAGGAGCCTCCTGTTAAGGTAAAAGACACATCTCCAGGGATTATGTGGTCAGTAAGTGAATTGATGATGTTGAGACACAAGGTGGGTGCTAAGTGTCATGAGTAAGTTCCGAAAAGGTAGGGAAAGGCTGTGTCTGTGCCTTGTCCCCATCTCCTGTTTGGGTCTAATCCATTGATTATGTTTTGAGCCCTGTGCTGGCACAGATTCTAAAATTGCATCCAGGTTCAGTGCTAGGAAACACTATTGTGATTGATTAATGATGTCTGTCTGTGATTGATTGGTGATGTTTGTCACTGGTGGAGGCTTGTATGAATAGTATGTATATCTTTGCACTTATAATCTGCTGGCAGGCTGCCTATAATGGCTCAGGAAACTTGCGAATCAAAAGTTTTCCATTTGAGCAACAAATAAACATTAAACTCCCTCTCCATGATCTGCTGGACATGGAGAGGAAACTAAAAAAAATACATGGTCCATTTCTCCTTACAGAGAATCTTGACCTGGGTCCTGGCCAATTCCTTATTTCCTTTATTTCTTTCTACTTTTCTACTAGAGTTTAGTCTTCCTCTCCCTTAACCAGCTGTTCCACCCCAAACAGCTATTGTGTATAGCTGGCCCAACTCCCAAGAGCAAACACTCAGGAATTCTACAGAAAACACGTCACCTAAAATACAGCTGAGCTTCCAAGACAAGTTATGTACACTCTAGAGGAATTACAGTCACATGATAGCGCCAACTGGACAATGACTCCCAGCTGGGTTGATTGGGGTGTTTCTGCTTAGGTTTGCGCAACTCTTTTCACAGTGTCTTGCCAAACTGGGCTCCCCATACTGCAAAGATGTTTGGCAGCTCAGCGTTTCTGAAGGATGGGAAGTATTGCTGCCAGGGATGCCCCTGAAAGTGGGCTTCTTATTGAGCTCATCGCCTCGCTGCTGCCATGCTCAGAGCCAAGGCTCAGTGAGACAGGGCATTTTCCCATTTGTCTTGCTGTTTCTGGGGCTTTCTTATTGCTATGAACAATTAAGTAATGCAGTGGTGGGATTCAAATAATTTAACAACTGGTTCCTCTGCCCTAATGACCATTTTAAATATAAAAAATGATATACCAATAGGTAGTTTATTATTTCATGCATTTAATACTTAAATAACAATAAAAGAGGTATACAGAACTAGATTATAAGAGTTTTAAAATATTAATTAAAAAATATTAAATAATACCTGACAAAAACAAACTGTTATTTAAGATATTTACATATTGATTCTTGATTGGCATCCTCACTTGCAATTTTTTTTACCTATGGACAGAATGAACATTATTACTACGGGCGCTTAGAATACACACTGTTGCACAGAGGAATGTTAAAAAAGAGTAAGGAATGTAATTTGTGATTTCCACATTAGGCAGTTGCCTAGGTGCCCACCTTAGAGAGAACCCTGATTACAAGTGCCATTTTAACAACTAGTTCGCCGAACTCAACAAAAAGTTAGGTATCGGTTCTGCTGACCTGGTGCAAACCAGCTGAATGCCACCGCTGAAGTAGTGACTATATGGGGAAGGGACAAGGTTTATCTGGATGATGGCTAATGGATCTCCATAAAAACTCAGCATCCCACTAGCCAGACATGACTACTTTAGTCTCTAGTTCAACAGAAGACAGGAGAAGGGGAGGGAGCAGCATTGATTAAGCACCTACTGCGTGCCAAGCCCTACACTGAAGAGCTGCCTGTGTTTTTTCATTTAATTCTCAAAACAGGTCTTTTTAGCATAGTAAGTGATGGATATAACCAGGGGCTCAGCCAGGAGCCCCAGGTCATTTTTCTGGCCTTGGCACTTGCTGCTCAGTGACTTTGAATGAATAGCTTTCTCATTTTGGATGTTAGTCTCTTATCCATCAACAAGGCATGAGAATGCCTGCCTTCTCATGTGGATTAGAGGGAGAAACCATGTATAAAGGACTTTTCCTAGAAGAGGCCCTTCATTCCTGGTAGCAATTTTTATTGACCTAAATCAAGGGCTGACCCACCCTGGCTTGCAGCTTTAAAAAAAATAGTCAATTCGATTCCTGGCCAGGGCACACAGGAGAAGCGCCCATTTGCTTCTCCACCCCTCCGCCGCGCTTTCCTCTCTGTCTCTCTCTTCCCCTCCCGCAGCCAAGGCTCCATTGGAGCAAAGATGGCCCGGGCGCTGGGGATGGCTCTGTGGCCTCTGCCTCAGGCGCTAGAGTGGCTCTGGTCGCAACATGGCGATGCCCAGGATAGGCAGAGCATCGCCCCCTGGTGGGCAGAGCGTCGCCCCATGGTGGGCGTGCCGGGTGGATCCCGGTCGGGCGCATGCGGGAGTCTGTCTGACTGTCTCTCCCTGTTTCCAGCTTCAGAAAAATGAAAAAAAAAAAAAAAAAAATAGTCAAGTGAAATAAGTAAATCAGAAAAAACCAGGAACTGCATTATTCCATACATAGGTGGGACATAAAAGTGAAACTAAGAGACATTGATAAGAGTGTGGTGGTTAGGGGTGGGGGGGAGAGGGAAAGGGGGAGGGGGAGGAGCACAAAGAAAACTAGATAGAAGGTGACAGAGGACAATCTGACTTTGGGTGATGGATATGCAACATATTTGAATGACAAGATAACCTGGACTTGTTATCTTTGAATATATGTATCCTGATTTATTGATGTCGCCCCATTAAAAAAATAAATTAAAAAAAAAGTCAAAATATCAATAGTATTATTCTTTAGATTTCATGTGTATTCTAATGTTAATTATGTACATGTATATGTGTTTTATAATTTTTTATTATGGTGAAATTTATATAATATAAAATTCGCCTGATCAGGCGGTGGCGCAGTGGATAGAGCGTCGGACTGGGATGCAGAAGACTCCGAGGTCGCCAGCTTGAATGCGGGCTCATCTGGTTTGAGCAAAGCTCACTAGCTTGAGCCCAAGGTCACTGGCTCAAGCAAGGGGTTACTCAGTCTGCTGTAGCCTCACGGTCAAGGCACATATGAGAAAGCAATCAATGAACAACTAAGGTGTCGCAAAGAAAAACTGATGATTGATGCTTCTCATCTCTCTTCGTTCCTGTCTGTCTGTCCCCATCTATCCCTCTCTCTGACTCTCTCTCTGTCTCTGTAAAAAAAAAAAAAAATTCATTTTAATGTGAAAAATTCAATGGCATTTAGGATATTTACAATGTCATGCAACTGTCACCTCTATCTAATTCCAGAATAATTTCATTACCCCATTAGCAAGCGCGGATGTGAGGGCGATCTGGCTGCAACATCTGTCACCCCATTGATCGCCAGGGTTGATTCGGCTGATCTGGCTGGCTAGGCGGGTGTCCCCTCCCTCCCTAACCGCTCCATGTGCGTCCCTCCGGAAGCTGCGCGCTAGCTCAGTTGAAGAGGACCACCTTCCTGGATAGAGGAGAGGACCGTTCTTCCGTCAAGGGTATACAAGTGGCTGCTCTCCCCTGCTAGAACCTCCAAACAAGTCTCAAGCAAGCGCTCCTCATTCCCGCTCCCTCAGTCCCTGACAACCCCTATTCTGCTTTCTGTCTATGGATTTGCTTGTTCTGGACACTTCATATATATACTGCTCCCAAAAATTAAGGGATATTTCAAAATGAATATGAAGCTATAAAATATCCCCTAATTTTTGGGAGCAGTTATATATACTGAATCATAAAATATGTGACTGCAGCAGCTTTTGTTTGGCTAATAGCTGAGCAAGATTTTAACATTTATGATTCTTGAAGAAAGTTAAAAGAAGACATTTCATGATACATGAACATTTTGTGAAAGTCAAATTTCAGTGTCCATAAATACATTGGCACACAGCCATGCCCTTTCATGGGTGTATCTATACTATGTACAGAGAGAGACTACATGGTCCGCAAGCAGAAAAGGTTGAATCTCTGGTCTGAAGCTTAGAGAAGTTGACTCCATGGAGAGAAGCTAGCCAGCTTCCTTTGGACTTGAGTCTGAGCTGGCCTCCACAAACTACTGCAGCCTCTCAGTATGTATCTAATAGACATTCATGTAATACTTCTTATTGGGCAGGTGCCATAAAGAGCTGTCAGCCAGAGTGAGCTGGTCTCTGTCCTTGGGCAACTCCCAGGCATTAAACCAATAATTAGCCAAATAAAGATGCTGATGAATTTGAAGACATCCTTTCAGTCAGTGGTTGGACATTCACTATCAGCATGTCTCAAGCACCTGGTTGTAAAGGTACAATTTTTTAGTGATGACCAACTGAAAGTGACTTTTTTTCTTAGATTTCTTTCTTTTTTTAATTTATTTTTTTGTTACCTGTTGGCCATAACATCTAGGGGCTGCTTTCTTGTCTTATTTTTACTTTACTGAATTTTTTGTTTTATTTGGATTTTTTCATTTCTTTTTTTTTTAAATTTTCTATTGATTTGGGGGGGGGGAGAGGAAAGGAAAGAGAGAGAGGAAGGGAAAGGGAGAGAAGTATTAACTCGCCATTCCACTTAGAAGTTCCATTTAGTTGTGTACTCATTGTTTGCCTCTATGTGCCTTCACCCGGAATTGAACCTGTGACCTCGGTGCACCAGGACGATGTTTTATCTACTGAGCCACCCAGCCAGGGCCAGATTTTAAAGTGTCTATTTTTTAGATTTATTTATATTTTATTTAAACATTTTTTTATTTATTTAAAAATTAAAATTTTTTGCCTGACTAGGCAGTGGTGCGGTAGATAGAGCATCGGATTGGGATACAGAACACCCAGGTTTGAAAGCCCGAGGTCCTTTGGCTTGAGTGCAGCTGTTCTGGCTTGAGTGCGGGCTCATCAGCTTGAGTGTGGGGTTGCTGGCATGAGCGTGAGATCATAGACATGACCCCATGGTCACTGACTTGAGCCCAAAGGTTGCTGGCTTGAGCAAGGGGTCACTCGGTCTGCTGTAGCCCCTCGGTCGAGGCACATATGAGAAAGCAATCAATGAACAACTAAGGTGCCACAATGAAGAATTGATGCTTCTCATCTCTCTCCCTTCCTGTCTGTCTGTCCCTCTCTCTGTCTCTGTAAAACAAAATTAAAATTTTGACCTTGGCCAGTTAGCTCAGTCAGTGAGAACATTATCTTGAAACAATTGGGTTGCAGGTTCAATCTCTGGTCAAGGAACATATGGAAGTGACCAATGAATGTACAACTAAGTGGAACAATAAATGAATGCTTCTCTCTCTCTTCCTCTCTCTGTCTCTCTAAAATCAATCAATAAATAATAAAAAATTAAATTTTATTTAGATTTAAAATTTTAATTTAGATTTATTTTTATTTAAAAAAATTTTTAAGCCTGACCTGCTGTGACGCAGTGGGTAAAAGCGTTGACCTGGAATGCTGAGGTCGCTGGTTCAAAACCCCAGCCTTGCCTGGTGAAGGCACATATGGGAGTTGATGCTTCCTGCTCCTTCCCCCCTTCTCTCTGTCTCTCTCTCTCTCTGTGTCTCCTCTCTCTAAAAAAACAAAATAAAAAAAAAAAAAACCTCAAAATGCTCACTAAGGATATTTAAAAAAAATTTTTTTTAACTTTATTTATTGATATTAGAGTGAGAACAAGGGAGAGAGAAGAGACAGAAGCATTGATCTGTTCCTGTATGTGCCTTGACCAGGGATTGAACTTAGAACCTTTGCATATCAGGACGACACTCTAAGCAACCAAGCTATACGGTCAGGGCTTTATTTAAAAGTTGAAAAATTGTATTTAGATTAAACTTTTTCTTTTTTTTAGATTAAAATCTTTATTTATTTATTGACTTTAGAGAGAGGAAGGGGGAGAGAGAGAAACATTGATTTGTTGCATTTATTTATGCATTATTAAAGCACTTATTTATGCATCCATTAGTGATTCTTATATGTGCCCTGACCAGGGATTGAATCTTGATGTATCAGGACAATGCTCTAACCAGTTAAGCTACCTGGCCAGGGCCTAGATTTTAAAATTTTTGATTTCACTAAAAATTTTTACATTTATTTAAATTTACATTTTTATTTAGATTTATTTTTATTTAAAATTTAAATTTTTTATTTCTATTTATTGCTATATCATCTATATACTGTAAAATTTTACCAAGTGTTGCAACCGTCACTGTGATCAGCTTTAGGACTTTCCATCACCCCAAGGAGATCCCATCCCTTAGCAGCCCATCTGGCTTGCACCCCACCCCAAGGAGATCCCTCATCCCTTTGCAGCCCATCTGGCTTGCACCCCACCCCAAGGAGATCCCATCCCTTTGCAGCCCATCTGGCTTGCACCCCACCCCAAGGAGATCCCATCCCTTTGCAGCCCATCTGGCTTGCACCCCACCCCAAGGAGATCCCTCATCCCTTTGCAGCCCATCTGGCTTGCACCTCACCCCAAGGAGACCCCACCCCTTTGCAGCCCATCTGGCTTGCCCCCCGAGCCCCAGGCAGCCACTGATGAGTTTTCTGAGTCTGTAGATTGTCCTTTCTGGACATCTCATAGAAATGCAACCATACGGTGTGGTCTTTTGGTTCTGGCTTCTTTCACTCAGCATAATTGAAGTTTGGTCATTCTGCTGTGTGTTCATTCCTTTTCATTGCTGAATAGTATTTCCTGTATGGATGGATCATAGCTTGTCTGTACCATCACCTGTTGACAGATGAAGGCTTCCTCTAAGGGTGCAATAGTTCTGTGTTGTCCCTGCAACTTCTTGGAGCCCAGGGATAACCTCATACCTATATCTTAGAAATGTACAGTGATGTCCTTTCCACCTCAGGTGTCCTGGTCTCTTTTCCTCTTATTGGCCTGGTGCTCCAGTGCTGTTGCCTGTGAAGTCACCCCTTTGCACACCTGGTCAGATCTGTTGGGCTCCCTGGCACACCTTACCAGGAGGAGGTGTCCCGCTCTCCTGGCCACCCATGTGTTCTGTACTCACTGGCCCACACAGTCATGTGTTTGACGTGATGGGGACAACACAAGAGGCCTGGAGAATGAGGGGACAGAGGCTGAGTTTGAGCCCCACACAGTCTTGGCACCTGAGGTCCCTCTTCCTGGGAGACTGGCACAGTTCCCTGACCTGCCTCTGACTTCAAGAAGGTTTGCTACTGGCTCCTGTGGATAACCAGCCTGCACAGAGCCTCCCCTTTTCCGGGAACATCGCCTGCACCCAAGCAGCTTACCCTGGTTCCCTGTCATCAGCCAGAGGAACTGGCTCTGAATCTATCTCTGCTCAGCCCCTTCCGTGGTGAACAGCCTCGAGCACATTGCTTCACCTGCTGATCTGCAGTGCCCTCTTTGGGGTGGAAGATAATAATGTTATTATGTCATTTTATCATGACCACATATTAATAATGTCAGGACCACAACAGGCTGGCCAGCATTCTGTGACGGGTGAATTTCCTACAAAGCCCATTTAACATTTTCCAAGTTTATTTGTAAAGTTCTTCATCTTTTGGGACAGGCAACTGGTTATTTCTGGGTGCCTGGAACAATTTCTTTGGAAAACAAAGAAGTATAAAGGCATTTCAGATCAATTTTCTTTAACTTTCAATTTTTTAAAATTAAGGTGAAATTCACATAATATAAAGTTAACCATTTTATTTATTTTTTTATTTATTTGTATTTTTCTGAAGTTGGAAACAGGGAGGCAGTCAGACAGACTCCCGCATGCGCCCGACCGGGATCCACCCGGCATGCCCACCAGGGGGCGATGCTCTGCCCATCCGGGGCATCGCTCTGTTGCGACCAGAGCCATTATAGTGCCTGAGGCAGAGGCCATAGAGCCATCCTCAGCACCAGGGCCAACTTTGCTCCAATGGAGCCTCGGCTGCGGGAGGGGAAGAGAGAGACAGAGAGGAAGGAGAGGGGGAGGGGTGGAGAAGCAGACGGGTGCCTCTCCTGTGTGCCCTGGCTGGGAATCGAACCTGGGACTCCTGCACGCCAGGCCGATGCTCTACCACTGAGCCAACTGGCCAGGGCCTAAAGTTAACCATTTTAAAGTGGCATTAAGTACACTCACAATGTTGTGCAACCATCAACTCTATCTCATTCCATTAATATTCCAGAACATTCGCATTTCCCCAAAATGAGACCCCGTCCCCATTAGCAATCACTCCCCATTCCCCTCCCTGAGCCCCTGCTAATCACCAAATTGCTTCCTGTCTCTATGGATTTGCCTGTACTGTACACTTCATCTAAATGGGATCATACATGTGGTCTTTTGGTGTTGGCTTTTTTCACATGGTGTCATGTTTTCAAAATTTACTGTGTTGTTGCATGTGTCTGTGCTTCATTCATTTTCTTTCTATTTCTTTTTTTTTTTTAACGAGAGAGAGACAGAGAGAAAGACAAAGAGAGGGACAGATAGGGACAGACAGACAGGAAGGAGAGAAATGAGAAGCATCTGTTCTTCATTGCGGCATCTTCGTTGTTCATTGATTGCTTTCTCATATGTGCCTTGACTGGGGGGCTACAGCAGAGCAAGTGACCCCTTGCTCAAGCCAGCGACCTTGGGATGAAGCCAGTGAGTGACCTTTGGGATCATGTCAATCCCACATGCAAGCCAGCAACCCCCGTGCTCAAGCCAACAAGCCTGTCCTCAAGCCCACAACCTTGGGGTTTCAAACCAGGGTCCTCAGCTCCTAGGTTAATGCTCTACCCACTGCATCACCAACAGGCCAGCATCACCAGCATTAATAAGAGTCATTATTGGTCTCTGTAAAACAGGGACTCAGTACCCCCCCCAGCCCAGCCCCTATTTCCTACCCCAGGTAATGGAGCCCCTTCTTTCATCTAGACCAGCGGTCCCCAACCTTTTTTGGGCTACGGACCAGTTTAATGTCAGAAAATATTTTCACGGACTGGCCTTTAGGGTGGGACGGATAAATGTATCATGTGACCAAGACAAGCGTCAAGAGTGAGTCTTAGACGGATGTAACAGAGGGAGTCTGGTCATTTTTAAAAAATAAAACATCGTTCAGACTTAAATATAAATAAAATGAAAATAATGTAAGTTATTTATTCTTTCTCTGCGGACTGGTAGCAGTCCGCGGCCCAGGGGTTGGGGACCACTAATCTAGACTAAAGCTGCCAGATCAAACACGGGATGCCCAGTTAAATTTGGATTTCAGATAGACCAGGAATGACGTTTACGCCTCAGCATGTCCACTATGAGTTTTCCCTTTCCAGTTTTAGCTTAAAGTCATCGTTGTTTTTACAAATAACCTTTTTAAAATTTTGGAGTAACAAAACTAATTGCATAAAACATGCAAAGTTAAACCAAAGGGTTTCTGTATCCCTTCCGCCCAGTTTCCCAGAAGTTAACACCTCACAGGACCGCCACACATTTGAGGAAACTGAGAAATTAACGTTGGGATGATGCTGTTGACTAAACTCCCGACTTTATTTGGATGTCCCCAGATTTTCCACAGGTGTCCCCTTTCAGTTCAGGATTCCACATTGCACCAAGTCATCCTGTCACCTCGGTCTCTCCTGGTCTGTGATAGTTTCTCTCAGACTTGCCTTGTTTTTTCTCATGTCTTTGGCAGAACTGCAGCATGCTGGCCAGTACCCCCCGGAATATCTGAATGTCCCCCAGTTGGGGTTTGTGTGATGTTTTCTTGTGATTAGATGGGGGTATTGGGTTTAGTGGGAAGACCACAAAGGCAAGGTGTCCTCCACGTCACATACCTGGGGCACCTGCTCTCTGCATGGCTAATTAACCTTGTGCTTTATGGCTGGGGCCCTGAAGGAAACTTACTCAAGTATCTTCAGAACCAGAGGAAGGTCTGGTTCCTTAAAACCAGATATGAGGACAGCCTGTGCCAGGTCCTGGGCCAGGTGCCAAGTTGTGCCCCCTTTGTGGGGCTGCTCTGCTGGAAGGTGAATTTGAACAGGATAGTCTGGAAACCCAAAACAGTCCTCTTATTGTCTCCCCTGCATGGTTTCCTGATGTGGACACCTCCCAGGCTCAGACACGGGATAAGAGGCAGGTGCCTCTGGGTGGCGTGCCTGAGGTGTGCTTCTCCAACTTATAGCCTCAAGGATGTCAACTGAACTATTTTAATGCTCAGAGTTGATTTCATCTGCACAGTAACTCTGTGAGGTTAACTGAATTATCTGAGGAGAACAGAGGCTCACGGAGGCTGAGATACCTACAGAAGCTCACATGGCAACTTGAGTCTGCTTGCACCTGCCAACTCTAGTCCCTATTGCAAGAAAAAGGCTCTGTGGTGAAGGTGCAGCCCCCAGAATATGTTCTCAAAAGTGGGGGTTGGTTGTGAGCAGATTAGGAAAAGAACTGGTTTACAGGATTTTCCAACCTCGGCACTGCTGACAGCTGGGGCTGAACCCATGCACAGTGAGGCGTCCTGTGCAGTGTAGGATGTTGGGCAACATCCCTGGTCCCCAGCTACAGATGTCAGTAACATCGCCTCCTTGTGATAAACATGTCCAAGTTCTCCCCTGGCATAAGTGGGGAGACCTCCGTCTAACCATGGGGAGCCAGGCTGCTTCTCAAATCTGTGGTTTGCATTTCCTGCAAACTCCTGGGCCCTGCTGGGTGGTTGGCCCCTCCCCAGCTCTGGGAAGGGAACCTCCTTCCGCTGTCACCAGCCAGCATGAACGATGTTGGACACTTGCACTTCAATAAGAAAACTCTGGGCTCCTCTGGCCCTGGGGAACCATGTGCTCAGTGAGCTGTACTGTTTACCCCAAACAGTGACTTGCGAGCTGCAGAAAGAAGGCCCGTCACATGCTGTAATGTACGGAGCAAGAGAAACCAGAGGTACAGTCACCTCCCAGCCTGACTCACGCATTGTCCGGCTGGGAGCTCCGCCAAGGCCTGACTCATGGCCTATGATGTCACACCTGTGCCCATGCCCCCTGAGAAAATATTGGGTGGGGAGGGGTGGGGGACCCATGTTGGCTTCGCACACTTGGGGGTCCGGCTGTTTGTATGAGGGAGGCTGAGTCATCTGGGGGTGCTGCTGGACAATACCTCTGGGGAAAGAGTGAGGGGAGTGGAATTTTGGTCCTGTGCATTCATTCTTGTTTTTAACTTTTCTTTTTAATAGTTGAGGTAAAATTCATATAACATAATATTAGCCTGATTTAGTCTGTTTGGGCTGCTCTAACAAACCACCAGCAATGTGGGGATAGAGTGCTTATAAATGACAGGGGTTCATTTCTCAAAGTTCTGGAGGCTGAATATCCAAGATCAAGGTGCCGGCAGATTCAGTTTCTGGTGAGGGCCCCTTTCTGGCTTGTAGATGACATCTTCTTATTGTATCTTCACATGGTCACATGGTGGAAGGGCAACAGCACGCTCTGGGTTCCCTTTTATAAGGGGACTAATCACATTTATGAGGGCTCTACCCTTATGACCTAATCACCTCCCCAAAGTCTCAACTCCTATTGCCATCACTTTGGGGGTTCAACATATGAATTTGGGGGCATACAAGCATTTGGTCTATAACATAACCATTAACCTTTTTTTTTTTTTTTTTTTTAGATTGAGAGAAAGAGAGACAGAGAGACAGACTCCCACATGTGCCCTAACCGGGATCCACCCGGCAACCCCTCTCTGGGGCCAATGCTTGGACCAACCAAGCCACTGACTGCGAGAGGGGAAGAGAGAGAGAAGGGGAGAGGGAGGAGGGGGAAGCAGATGGCTGTTTCTCATGTGTGTCCTGACCAGGGATTGAGCCCAAAATATCCTCATGCTAGGCCAACGCTTTATCCACTGAGCCAACTGGCCAGGGCTCATTAACTATTTTTAAGTGAACAATTCAGTACATTTAGTACATTTACAGTGTTGTGCAACCATCACAACCGTCTAGTTACAGAACAGTTTTATTACCCCCTCCAAAAACCCCATCCCCATGAGCAGTCACTCCCACCCTCCTTTCTCAGCCCTGAACGAATACTGATCCGCTTCCTATCTCTATGAACTTGCCTGTCCTGGACATTGCATATAAATAGAATCAATACATCGCGTGGCTTTTGTGCCCGCTCCTCCCTCGGCATCATGTTCTCAGGGTTCGTTCCTGTTAGAGTGGGTGTCAGTTCACCACTCCTTTTCACGGCTGAATAATGTTCCCCTGAGTGGTTGGACTACATTTTGTTTATCCCCTCTTCCAGGGATGGATATGTTATTTTTCTGGCAATTATAAATAGTGCTGCTACAAACATGTATGTATAAGTATTTATTTGAACATCTGTTTTCAATTATTTTTAGTCTATACTTAGGAGTGGAATTGCTGGGTCACAGTGGTAATTCTATGTTAAACCTTTTGAGGAACTGCCAAAGTGGTTTCCATAGTGATGCATCATTTTTACATCCCCACCAGAAACGCATGAGGGTTGCAATTTCTTCACACCAACTTGTTATTCCCCTCTACCCCCTTTTTGGCCAACCTAGTGGGTTTGATTTACATCAATTTTTAAACATTTGCTGGGTGGAGGCTCTGTCCCAAACATTGGTGGTGGTACTGAGGGGGTTCCACTGGCCTACAAGAATTTGCCGTCTAGGGTGACAGTTCTTAACTTGGGACAATGGGAGTATTTGTAGCTTCATAAGACCAGGAGGGGTATCCAGGAAGACTTTCTGGAGTGGGTGATGGGTATGAATTGATTAGGTCAAGGATCTTAAACTATGGCCAGTGGATGGCACAAGTCCCTACCTTGTTCCCTGCTGTTGCCCATGGGTGGTTATGGAAGGATTGCTGATGTGACCCATCGGTAGAATTGGGATGGGGGCCTTTGTTTCCTGTTATAAACACAGCCCAATGCCTGTTTTCCGGATAAAGACAATGAGCATGGAGAAGGTGAAAGTTCGTTGTTCTCTGGGCAGTGAATCTCAATATCCCTGGATGACAGGAGCTCCCCAAGACAAGAATGGAGGGGTCACATCCATGTTGACAGTCCTCTGTCCCCATGTGCAGAGGAGGCATCTGTTCACTTCTGAGGACTTTGGAGATGACTGACAATCGGCTTTTCTCCTCATCAGGTCCAAAGTAGGCAATTTAGAAAGCTTTCTTGAGGGGTTTGCCCAACAACTGCCAGGGCTTCTTACCGAGCTGATTGATTTGTGGCCAAAGGGCGTCGTTGCAGGTAACCTGAGGGCCACGTCCCCATGACTCACTATGTCCCCACCACCCAAAGGCTGTATGCTAAAGGTGGTGACGATAGGGGGAGGCTACGTGCCTGTGGACAGCTCTCAGACACACCTTGTCCTGGTGTGTGCTGAGTCACCAGGGAAGCCAGCCAGCAGTGGGGACCCTGCCATCTTTGGATCCAGTTTGTAGACCTCAGGCAAGTTTGTTGACACTCCTGCCAAGTAGGGCTTACGAGATGCGTGGCATATAGGTGGGCACTTACCCACAGTGGCCACCATCATAGGTGACAGCTCCCCCTGAGCAGGGAGGTGGCCCCAGTGAGCACAAGTTTCTTCAAACCTTCTCTCTACCATCATCCTCCCCTCCCTGGCCAGCAAGGCCTGTCCCTTCTCTGTAGAGTCTCTCCCCGCCCCCTATCCACCCCAGGTCAGAACCAAGTGCTTTTTCTTTTTTTTCTTTTTTAAAAAATATTTTTCTGAAGCTGGAAACGGGGAGAGATAGACAGACTCCCGCATGCGCCCGACCGGGATCCACCCGGCAGGCCTACCAGGAGCGACGCTCTGCCCACCAGGGGGCGATGCTCTGCCCCTCCAGGGCGTTGCTCTGTTGCGACCAGAGCCACTCTAGCGCCTGGGGCAGAGGCCAAGGAGCCATCCCCAGCGCCCGGGCCATCTTTGCTCCAATGGAGCCTTGCTGCGGGAGGGGAAGAGAGAGACAGAGAAGAAGGAGAGGGGGAAGGGTGGAGAAGCAGATGGGCGCCTCTCCTGTGTGCCCTGGCCGGGAATCGAACCCGGGACTTCTACACGCCAGGCCGACGCTCTACCACTGAGCCAACCGGCCAGGGCCCCAAGTGCTTTTTCTTCCCAGGTAGAGCAGGGGTTCACTGGGGCCCGGTGTGGCAGGCCTCCGAGTGCCTGTGCTGACAGTGTGTGGAAGGTTGTACTGAACCCTCCTGCTCTACCCTCTGCCTGGTGCTTCTACCTATGGGCTGCCTGACACCTGAGCTGACAAGAGGGATGGGTTTTTTTTTGTTGTTGTTGTTTTTTTTACAGAGACAGAGAGAGAGTCAGAGAGAGGGATAGATAGGGACAGACAGACAGGAACGGAGAGAGATGAGAAGCATCAATCATCAGTTTTTCATTGCAGCACCTTAATTGTTCATTGATTGCTTTCTCATATGTGCCTTGACCGCAGGCCTTCAGCAGACCGAATAACCCCTTGCTCAAGCCAGCAACCTTGGGTCCAAGCTGGTGAGCTTTACTCAAACCAGATGAGCCCGCACTCAAGCTGGCGACCTCAGGGTCTTGAACCTGGGTCCTCCGCATCCCAGTCCGATGCTCTAGCCACTGCGCCACCACCTGGTCAGGCGGGGATGGGGTCTTTATCATCACTGCTCCTTCATTCATGCACTAGGTTCTCAATAAATGCCTGCCTGATCTTTCCAAATGAAAGTATAACTTGCATGTAGCTGAGTGTGCATATCTGAAGTATATGGTCAAAGGATTTTGCTGATGTAACCATCACCCAGATCAAAACGTGGGCACATTCAGCATCCCAGAAGGCGCCTTCTGCTGGCAAGGGAAGCCGCACCTGAGTCCTCTGTCACGAGAGATGAGTTTGTCTGCTGTTGATTCCATTGATGTGGAATCACAATTATGCCCTCTTTCACACTTAGCTTCTTTTCTCAGCATTGTGCCCACTGGGTTCCTCCACAACAAGCAGGTGCCTGTTCCTTTTCAGTGGTGTGTAGTGTTCCATTAAATGAATACGCTGTATAGTTAACTCATTGAACACATTAAGGTTGTTTCCTTTTGGGGGGGGCATTTTGAATAATGTGGCAACATTTCTTTTGTGCCAACATATAAATTTATTTCTCTAGGGGTGGGATAGCTGGGTCTTAGCTTTAGCAGATACTGAGAAATGCATTTCCAAAATGGTTATATTGATTTATTACTTGTGAAAACAAAATCACCACCCAAGGATAGAGCACAGAGCATGGCCCACCAACTCTGGAAGAAAAGAAACAAAAACCCGAACCCTGAACACAAAACCCGAACCGTATCTGACAGCGTCCTCCAGCCTCCTCTGGAGACCAGACTGGGAGGCAGCAGTGAGTCAATAATGCTCAGGTTTGAATTTTGTGAAATGAGACATCCTTGCCACCTCTGAGCTGCAAGCCAGTTGTCATCCCACTTTACAAAGTCCTCAGGTTCTGATCCCAACAACCACACCCCCAGCTTGTCGGGAGATGGCTGGTCTTTAAAGAAACTATAAAAAATACTGACTGTGGCATTGAGTATTGAATCTAGCTTAAAGGTTCCTGTGCTGTGTGTGACTTTCCTGGGGCAAGTTGCCTATCCCTCTGCACTTTGGGTTTTGTTTTCTATAAACTTGGAAGGGTGTTCTGGGCGCAGGGGAACCCCCAAGGGTGCTAGGAGGAACAAAAGAGAAAGTAACAACAAAAACCTAGACTGCTGTGGGAGACGTGTGCTTGTGCCTGGGCCGTCCCTGTTCACGGCTGTTAGAGTCGTTTCCATGGAAGATTTGTGACAGTTTACAAGAACTCGGCCTTGCCAACATATTTCAAATATGCACTTGGCCTCCCAGTCGCAGCCCACATTCCCCTTATCACTTCATGGAGGAGTCGGGATCCTTGCCAGAACTCTCCTTCCCCTTCTCCTGTCTCCCTGCAGCCAGCACAGCTCCCACCTGCACTCAGAGCCTCGGCGGCTGGAGGAGCCGCTAGATCTGTGTTCAGGGGCCAGTTGCAAAAACTCAGTGTTACGTAAGTCCTGAGCTGAATTTTGGAAAACTTCCCTTTTTTTTTCACTCTCCAGAAGATTTTCCAGTGTCACCTGAACAGCCAGCTGTGGGGGCAGTGGTTGTTTACACGTCTTGGTTAGAACACCGTGTTTGAAGGCCAGGGCAAGATCTGTGTGAGCGCTTTCAATTGTGGAAAAACAAATGTGATTTGAAAAAGGGGGAAAAAAAAGAGGAAAAATGAAATGGAAAACAACGGTTCACAGGGCTGGAAATTTGAGACAGCCCCCGACTGTATGATTTCTGATTACATGAGGAAGAATGTTTCAGAATATTCTAGAAGATTCCTTGTGCTCCTGGCAAGCTGACAGCTTGTGCCCCTCTCCTTCCGCACCACATCACACGAGCCGCTGCGATGTACATGCAGGACACATGGCTTCTTTTCATGGGTTGCAGGCATGTGTCTCCCTGGATGGCTATGTGCTTATTGTAGACAAATTGAATAATTGGGTTGTTCTTAAATTGCAAAAACTTTTCCACCAAAAGGGCAGATTTTAAAAATATGTGTAATATGAGGGGGTTTTTCCTTTTCCTTTTTTTCCCAGGAGTAGATGGAAATGTCTCAAGTTTAAAACAGTCCAGTGTGTGTGTGTGTGTGCATGCACGCATGCATGCGTGAGCTGGTGAGGAAACAAGGCCGAGGGACGGGTGTAAAAAACCAATGTTATGTGAATACCTATTATGTGTCAGCCTCTGCATGGAGCCCTCTTGGTCCTCGGGACTTGGATAGCCAGTAATATTTCCATGACTTCATTGTAAGGGAGGGTAAACTGAGGCACAACTGATTTTCTGTTGAGCCAGGAGCCCAAGTGTCTGATTTGGAAGTCCTGACCCAGGCTTGTTCCTCTATATGAGCCTCAGCGGGTCTATGGACCCCTTGAAACTAAACTCGAGATACTGGGACATTTTTCCCTACAATGAAGTATCTACAACTTTCATCACAGAGGGGGCCCACGACATCAAAGAGATACAAAACCATTGCCTCAGATGAGGTTTTTAAGAGAGCCACAGCCTAGAGCTTGGTCAAGTTGCTTCTCTTTCCAAATCTAAGTTTTGTCATTTAAGAAATGGGCTGTATCCCCAGGTACCTCCCCACATTTACACCTGTGGAGTGGATATTGATGTATGTTCAGAGGCGAGGGGTCCTTTCTCTGCTTTCATAGTACAAACGTTTAACAAGACCATCTTGATCTTTGTGGAAGAGGCTCAGGGCTGCAATATGACTTCTGGGGCGTGGGAGGGGCTGAGCAAGTCTGCTTTGCCTTAGTTGCTGCCCGGCTGTAAGAGTCAGCTATCACAGAAAGACCGGGTTGCCAGATTTAGCAAATAAAACACTGTGGCCCAGTACATTTGAATTTCAAATAAACAACACATGCTTTTAAGCATAAATATGTCCCAAATAGTTCATGGAATGGGATACACTCCATTCATTTAAAAAGAAGTTAAAATAATTGAGTAAATTTTCGTAGGACCTAAATATTTTATTTACCACCCCCCAGAGGCAAGAACTAAATAAAAATGTGTTTTTCTGCAATAAAAGTTCTTTTTCTTCTGATTTGAAAAGAAGTTAAGAAAAAAATTTTAAAGAATTTTGTATCTGTTAACTTTGATTTGATTTTCATGTTGGTATTTTTCCCAATCATCAAAATAAAATAAATTATAAAAAGAAAAAAAAATTCCTGTCGGCTCCTAAAAGTCCTAGGGCCCTGGACCTCCTGTCCTTGTATCAGCCCACCCTGGAAAAGGTGCCTTCCTTCAAGCCACGTCTTGTGATGGACGGTGATGGCAATGGTTTCCTTATGTGGTACTCTTCAACATCTTCCAAGCCTCTGGTGCAGGGCCTGAAGCCAGTTTCTGGGAAAATTTGAGGGAGAGAAGTATCGCCTATGCAAGCCAACCTGCCCCTCACATGGATGCTTCCGGCCCTAGTGGGTTCTGTTTGAACACGAGGAAGCGTAAATCAGACCTCAGTGCCATGGGAGGGGTCCTTTCATGGGGCCACCCTGTGCCCTCACCCCTTTGCTCACTGGCCTTCTGACAGCCTGGGTTGGGGACCAATTTAGATCATTTGTCATCTGATTGAAATGGACCTCAAAGAATTCCTAGGGTCTTAACAAAGTCTTTGTCACCAGACCTTACTCCAGGGACCCATAGTGATGTGGGGACATCTCAGTGGCTCAGGCCCTGGAGAGGATTTGCTGAAATGAGACAGGTGGGCCAGATGGTAGGGGCCAGAGAAGCAACGGTGTCTCCACTGTCTGCCTGGCAGTGATTTCTGTGAGTTCTGGGGTTTCCATCAGGCTTTGAGAAGCAATGGTCACAAATGCCAGTCTCCAGATTTAGCAAATAAAATATAGGACACACAATTAAATTGGAATTTTAGATAAACAAAAATTTTTTAGCATAAATACATCCCAAAGTTTGCACAGAATGGGAAAATTTTCTTGTGTCTATGAAATTCAAATTTATCTAGTCATTCTGTGTTGTTGTTTTTTTTCTGGCAATATTACACAGAAGAGATGAAAGTGAGGGGGGGAGGGAGCAACCATCTTGGTTTAAGGTCCTAGTGGATGCCAGGCCACTGCAGGGACTTTTCTTTTCTTTCTTTCTTTCTTTTTTTTTTGTGTGTGTGTGACAGAGACAGAGAGAGTCAGAGAGAGGGACAGATAGGGACAGACAGACAGGAAGGGAGAGAGATGAGAAGCATCAATTCTTCATTGCAGCACCTTAGTTGTTCATTTATTGCTTTCTCATAAGTGCCTTGACCAGGGGCTACAGCAGAGTGAGTGACCTGTTGCTCAAGCCAGCAACCTTGGGCTTTAAGCCAGTGACCATGGGGTCATGTCTGTGATCCCACGCTCAAGCCAGCGAACCCACGCTCAAGCCAGATAAGCCAGCATTCAAGCTGGCAACCTCAAGATTGCGAACCTGGGTCCTCTGCATCCCAATTTGATGCTCTATCCACTGCGCCACCACCTGGTCAGGCCAGGGGCTTTTCTTACACTATCTTCTTAAGTCATCGCCATGACCAGTGCACAGAGAAGGCAGACGAGGGCTGAGAGAAGCTAGTGCCATGTGAAGGGCTTTCCTGGTGGCAGCTAGGGGTGCTGCGGACAGCAAGTGTGTCCAAGGGGGCACGGAGAATTCAAGCTTAGTTTGATCAAGGTCAAAACAGAGCACGATTCCTCAAAATGTTAAACATAGAATTACCATTTGACACAGCTATTCTGCTCCTGACTACCAGCCCCAAAGAACTAAAAACAGATGTTCAAACAAATCCTTGTACACACATGCGCTAGCAGCACTGTTCATAATTGCCAAAAGGTAGCGACAACCCAAATGTCCATCAATGGCAGAATGAATGGATGAACAAAACCTGGTCCATCCATACAGTGGAATATTACTTAGCTATAAAAAGGTATGAAGTACTGACATACACTACAATGTGGATAAATCTTGAAAACATTATGCTGAGTGAGAGAAGCCAGACACAAAAGACCACATAGTATATGATTCAGTGTATATGAAATGTCCGGAACAGGCAAATCCATAGAGACAGAGAGCAGATTAGTGGTTGCCAAGGGCTGGGGGAGTGGGAATCAAGAGCAACTGCTAATGGGGACAGGGCCTCCTTTTGGGCTGATGGAAACACTCTGGAACTAGATAGAACTGATGATTGAACATACTGAATGCTTCTGAATTGCACACTTGAAACTGATTCAAATGGCACCAGTTTTATGTTATGTATATCGCACCACAGTTTTTTGAAATATCAAGCAGGGGCTTGAGGTCTCTTCAGGCCCATAGCCAGAATCCCGGAAAAGTGGCGAGCAGGGAACAGGAACCCTCTTTGGTTGGATAGCTGCTTCCAGGAGATATGCTGGATGCATTTCAGTTGCACTTGAAATTCAGTTGCACTTGAAATTCAGGTGCATTTTAGAAACAGGGATCATGTGTCTCTTTAATAAAAGTGGAAACTGAGGCCCCGGAGGTCAGCTAGCTCGCCTGGTGACTCAGCATGACCAGCTAGGATTCTAACGTAGGTCTGTGGACCCCCTCCAAATCTAGGGGTTTCTTCCAGGGAAATGTCATCTACAGTCTGAGGGTGCTCAAGTCACAACTGAGGGTGGGCCCACAGGAAAGCCACCATGGGACAGATCCTCACCTGAAAGTAGGGGTATTAAAGAAGGAGGGGGCTTAGGACAGGCAGCCTCACAGGCTGTGACCCCCTATCCCAGGCAGGAGTCAAGCCCCCAGCACAGACTCCATATGCAGGGGCCAATTAATGGCCCGCAGAGCTTGAATTCCAACCATCAGGAGACACTTTGGTGAAGAGCTCAGTTTCTGGTGCCAAGCAGCTGTCCCTGTTGGGCTAGGGGAGGCACTTCACCTCTTTGTGCCTCAGTTTCCCCTCTGTTCCTTCCCCCATGCCCCGGTGGGTTGGTGAAGCATTAGCAGAAGGTGTTCTGTACATGGGCTTGTGTGCAGTTAAGCACAGCTCCTTGGGAGTTCGAGGTTTTCCAGGACATCTCAGCAGGAATGGGAAATTCCTTCCCAGAGGGGCCTGGACATCGGCTTACTTATTTAATAGAAAAACTGGAATCACAGAGAGAACACGGGTTTGTTCTGAAATGTTTAAGACAGAAGTCAGCGAACCCTGCTGGAACACGGGGGCGAGCGGTGGTTGCGCACAGAGCTCAGCCTGGCACGTGGACTCTGGGCCAGAGGTCTCGGAATAATCAACCATTCAGTCAGTCAGTGATATTTTCTCCAAATAATGAAAATGGTGCAGCACAACTGGTCTTGTTCTGGGAGTACAGAGTGGTCCCTGGGCAGACTAGGTGGTGCAGAAATGCGTGCATCTTGCAGAAGAGATACTGAGAACGAGAGAAGAAGGGGACAGGTGAGCAGAAACACAGAGACAGAGAGAGGCGAGAGAGCAGGGCCCTTGAGATCGGCTAGTGACGGAATTTGGCCCTCATGTTACTTTGGAATTAAAGCCCCTGATGAAATTCAAACCTTCATTTGACAGATGAGGAAACTGAGGCCTGGAGCATGACTGGATGTGGGATGTTTCCAGCACTCAAGCCCGTGGGTCCTGCCCCACATGGAGCCCCCAGCCGGCCTGCCACAACTCTCAGTCTCACAGTCATCCCCCTATCTACTCTCACCGTGGCCCCCAGTTCATAACAATTCCCCTTTGGCCAGTTAAAAATAGCTGGTGGAGGACTCGGGCGACTTCTGAAAGAGGCCTCAGAGCCCAGGCAGCCACGATCTGCAGGCCACTGCCAGGTGCTAATTGTGGCAACACTCCGGGTACAAAGGCGCTGTTCAAGAGACTGGCACGTCTGGATCCGATTTCTGGAGAGCAAATGTTTCTTTCATTTCCCCAGGTCCGGAGGGGATCTGCCCTAACAGCAGAAGAAAACATCCCCTTGAAGAGAACATGATCTTTATGGGGTAAAGGGTGTGCAGCCCCACAGCTCTACTGAACAGTAAGTATACCCATAGCAGCCCCCACTTAGACTGAGTTGCCAAGCCTTCCTTCCTCTCCAGTTTTATGAAAGCATCTGTGTAAATATGGCGTTATTTCTTCCCTAAACGTGTGGGGAAATTGACCAGGGACGCCATCCTGACATGGAGGTTTCTTGGTGGGAAGTTTTCAACCACACTGTCAATTTCTTCCATGGATACAGGGCTATCCTGGTGTACTGTTTCTTCCTGAGTGAGCATTGGGAGTTGGTGTCTTTAAGGAAATTTGTCCATGTCATCAGAGCCATTGATCGGCATCAAAATGTTTATAAATTGTGAGCCTTTCAATATGTGTATATACTGTCATGAGGTCATCTCTCTCTTTCCTGACATAGGTCATTTGTGTCTTCTTTTATTTTCCTCATCTGTTGGTTCAGTCTAGGATAAGATGCCCCAAACCCTGGTGCAGGGTTTGTCCCCAAATGCGGGCAGTACCCAGGCTTTGTTCTAGCTGTTCTGAAGGCAATGACAGTCTTACGGGAAGGCAACCTCCACTTAACCCCGAGCACAGAAAACCTGCCTACATAAAGGATGATGGTCGTCCACCTCCCCACAGCACCCTCCTAACTCCCAATTTTTAACTTCTACAGCTAGAGCGGAAAGAACATGGGCCCTAAAGTCAGGAAAACTCTGACTCAAATCTTTGCTACTTTTCATCAGGGCCAGATAGGGTGAGGCAAGTGAGGCCTCCTGGTGCAAAATGTGAGGCAGTGCTCCATTGGCTCAGGAAAGGCAAGGCTGAAAAACACTCCTCAGACAACTTGGCCATGGGGTCTTGGGTCACAATGACAGCAATGATGCAAACCCTCACTTGCTATACCTGTGAGGGGCGGGATGATACTGCAACTGACGCCCAGGATAAATGAATTAATATATGAGCACACCTTGCCCAAGGAAGTAAAGATATTAGAGATAATCCTAAGAATTCATAGTAATTACTCAGCCCTATATAGCACCCATTCTAGGGTCTCCTCTGAGTGTTCACTACTTACAACTATATAAAAGCTCTCTGTTAGTCCTATTTTTACAGATGGGGAAATGGAGAGCCAGAGGTAAGGGGCAGAGCCAGGATTTGAACCCTGGCTGATAGCCCCTGTGCCTGTGAGCACACACCCCTGAATCAACCCCTGGAGGTTGAATTCTTTGCGGGAGAAAAAGGATTTAAAAAGGAAACAAACACAATGTCCCTAACTGTGCGTTAGTTCTGAAAGTGAGGCAGCCTTGGGACCCTGAACTTGGCTGGTTTTCCCGGTCCCAGGGCCCAGGGACAGTGGATTGGCCCCACTGAGGTTCCAACCACCTGCTCTGCCCGGCATGCAGCTGGCCTCCGCGAGAGTGAGGGAGAGAGGCGACCCTCCGCTTTCCTTATATACCTGGGTTATTTTTAACCCGGCCTTCCAGAACATTACAGCGCTTCCTCTCTCCGACGAGCAGGAAGCCCTACTTGGCTGTGTTTCCTGCTAACACGCGGCCGAGATTGCTGAGAACAACAGGCCCAAGACTGCTCGGCTCCGGGGGAAAAACCTGGCCCCCTTTCAAAGCCCTGACAGAAAACCTTTGAGAGCCCTACACTCCCGCCAGCCCGAGGACGGCCCCCAGAGCGCTGACAAATTGGCAGAGACCATGCCCAGGGCTCCCACGTCAGGGTCCCTGACTCCATGGTCATTTCCCAACGTGGAAAAAAAATATGTGCCCACCCCTCCAACTGGATGGACAAATACTTGCATTGGTGGGTTTTTAATGCTTCTGTTTTTAAAAGGTTTTTATTCGTGTATTTTTATTGAGGTGAAATTCACATAACATAAAATTAGCTGTTTTAAGGTGGAAAATTCAATGGCATTGCATACATTCACAGTGTTGTGCCACCACTACCTCTATCTAGTTCCAGAACATTTTCATCACTCCAAAATAAAACCCTGTCCCCATGAGCAGTCTTTCCATCTCCCACCCCCCAGTCCCTGGCAGCCTCTGCTCTGCTCTCTGTTTTTACGGATTTGCCTGTTCTGGACACTTTGTAGAAATGGAGTCATTCACTCTGTAGCTGTTCGTGTCTGGCTTCTCTCACCAGCATCATGTGTTGGAGGTCCATCCATGTTGTAGTGTGTGTCGTGTCAGTGCTTCACTCTTTTTTTTTTTTTTTTTGTGACAGAGACAGAGAGAGAGAGAGAGAGAGAGAGAGAGGGACAGATAGGGACAGACAGGAAGGGAGAGAGATGAGAAGCATCAATTCTTCGTTGCAGCAACTTAGTTATTCATTGATTACTTTCTCATGTGTGCCTGGACCAGGGAAGGGGCTACAAGACTGAGTGACCCCTTGATCGAGCCAGTGACCTTGGGCTCAAGCTGGTGAGCTTTTTGCTCAAACCAGATGAACCCGCGCTCAAGCTGGCGACCTCGGGGTCTCGAACCTGGGTCCTCCGCATCCCAGTCAGACGGTCTATCCACTGCACCACCACCTGGTCAGGCAAAGCTTGGGTTTGAAAAAAATTATTTTTCTGAATGATTTTCTTCTTGGAAATGTTGCTATTTGCAGAAGAGCAATTCACAGATGCTTGTCTGCCGGTTGGCTGGCGGAAGGCTCAGAGAGGTGCTCGGAGACAAAGCCCTCTCCACACTTCCCTTCTGCTGTGATGTGTCTTTCTTCCCGCATCCTCTTTGTGCAGTAATGGTTTCTCTCAGGAGCAGTGGGTGCAGAGGGAAACCAAAAACTGGTTCAAATCCAGCCTCCTTCGCTTACCAGCCGTAGAATGCTGGACTAAGTCCTTGGGTTCTCTTTGAGCCTATAACCAACTCTTGTGCCCTGACATTGGCCCCCAGTACCCAGAGGAACTTTTTGCACAGGGATGCCCTCCCTTTGGCAGATGAGGAAACTGAGGCTTGGAGACAGTATGTGACTGGCTTGGGTTGTACGGGTACAAGGTGATGCAGCCCTAGTCTCCACTTAAGTGTGCTCCTTTTCTGGGGGTGAGGGTGGGGATTGTCATGAACCATGCCATCTGGGTTTCACACACTTTTATTCCCAGAGCCAAACCGTATGGGATGGCCCAGCGGTCTGCAAACTAGGGCTCGGGGACCAAATTTGGCTCACCGTGTGGGACAGACAGAATGGGAGAGAGATGAGAAGCTTCAATTCTTCATTGCGGCCCCTTAGCTGTTCATTGATTGCTTTCTTGTATGTGCCTTGACGGGGGGGGGGGGGGGGTTACAGCAGTCTGAGTAACCCCTTGCTTAAGCCAGCAACCTCGGGGTTTCGAACCTGGGTCTTCTGTGTCCCAGTCCGACACTCTATCCACTGCACCACTGCCTGGTCAGGCTCTTTTTCTTTTTAAATTGTGATAAAATACACATAACATAAAAGTCACCATCATAATCATTTTTAAGTATATATAGTTCAGTGACATTAGGTACATTCACACTGTGGTGCAGCCATCACCACTATCTGTCTCCAGAACTTGTTCATCCTCCCAAACGGAAACTGTCTCCATTAAACACCGACTCCCCATCCCCCTCCCCCAGCCCCTGGCACCCACCATCTACTTTCTGTCTCTTTGAATCTGACTCCTCTAGGGACCTCATATAAGTGGGGTCACACATTATTTGTCCTTTTGTGTCTGACTTCTTTCACTCAGCATAATGTCTGCAAGGTGCATACATGTTGTAGTATGTGTAAAAACTTCATTCCTTTTTGTGACTGCTAATTTCCATTGTGTGGATGAACCATATTTTTCTTATCCATTTATTTCAATGAACAGTTTGGGTTGTTTCCACCTTTGGCTATTGTATGCTTTCTTTTTATAACAGTCTTTTAAAGATATAATTCACATACCATACAATTTCACCCAATTAAAGTATACAATGCGATGACTTTTAGCACATTCACGGACTGTACATCCACCACTACAATCAATTTAGAACATTTCAGTGCACTGCAAAGAAACCCTGCACCTTTTAGCTGTCACCCTCACCCCTGGTAAGAATGCTGTTTACACTTTAACAGTTGAAAAATATATTAAAACAAGAATAATATTTAAAGGCCCTGGCCAGTTGCTCAGTAGATAGAGCATCCACCTGGCATGCAGATGTCCTGGGTTCGATCCTTGGTCAGGGCACTCAGGAGAAGTGACCATCTGCTTCTCTTCCCCTTCCTCTCCTCTTTCTCTCTCTCTTTGCCCTTCATAGCCACTGCCTCAATTGATTCAAGCACTGGCTTGGGGAGCTGAGGATAGCTCAGCTGATTTGAGCGTTGGCCCCAGACAGGGGTTGCTGGGTGGATCCTGGTTGAGGAGCATGCAGGAGCCTGTTTCTCTATCTCCTCTCCTCTCACAATAATAATAATAATAATAAAAAGCGCAAGACTGACCAGGCGGTGGCACAGTGGACAGAGCATCGGATTGGAATGCAGAGCACCCAGGTTTGAAACCCTGAGGTTGCCAGCTTGAATGCGGGCTCATCAGCTTGAGCGTGGGGTCCTGGCTTCAGCATGGGATCATAGACATGACCTCATGGTCACCACTAGCTTGAGCCCAAAGGTCACTGGCTTGAAGCCCAAGCTTGCTGGCTTGAGTCCAAGGTCGCTGGCTTGAGCAAGGGGTCACTGGCTCTGCTGGACTCTCCTGGTCAAGGCACATGTGAGAAAGTAATCAATGAACAATTGAGATGTTGCAATGAAGAATTGATGCTTCTCATCTCTCTCCTTTCTGTCTGTCTGTCCCACCCCTTAAAAAAAATGACGTGACAATTCTATGAATTCAAATTTTGGTGTCTATCAATAAAGTTTTATTGGCACAAAGCCTTGCCCAGTTATGTACATTTTGTCTGAGGCTGTTTTTGAGCTACAAGGCAGGGTTGAGTCATTGAGACAAGCTGTGTGTGGCTGCAGAGCTCCCTCCATCTTGCCCAGGGATACCAATGCCGGCCTTTTGCTTCCTCCCCTGCTGAGCCCTAGTGTGTGAGTGTCAACTGTACCCTCTGCCTGAGCCTGCAAATATCACTTAGGGTAGCATGTTCAGATCTCAGCTCAAATGTTCCCTTCGATTGGCTCCCAGGTTCAGGAATTTGCACTCTTGGCACAGTGACTTCTGGGCCTGCATTCTTCTCTGCAGTGGGGCATCCTATGCACTGGGGGGTGTTGAGCAGCATCTTTGGTCCCCACCCACTAGATGCCAACAGTACTCTCCTCCTCTCAGGTGTGACAATAAAAAATGTTCTTACATTGCCAAAGGTCCCCTGGGGGCAAAACCACCTCTGAGTGAGAACCATTGCCATAAGAACCCCTTCATTTTTTATCTAATCAATTTAATAGTCAATATTATGAATATATGCTGGCTGTGTTTAGCTGTTTCCCCACCGATAGATGCTTCAGCTTCCTCCAATGTTTCACCATTATTAGGAATAATGTAACATACATCCTTACATGTAACACTGAACTATATTTAGATCGCAGTGACCTACATGAAAGTCACCTGGATACACACAGCTCTCACCCTCAGCACTGCTGGGTCTGCGGTTGGGCATCCTGTGCACTCGGGGTGTTGAGCAACGTCCTTGGTCTCTATCCACCTGATGCCAATAGCACCGCTCCCCAGCTGTGACAATCCAGAATACTTTCAGACATCACTCAGTGTCCCCTGGAGGTTAAAATCACCACTCTGCCCCTACCTGCCCTGGTTGGTGATGTGTATAAGGGGAGCATGCAGACAGACAGACAAAACTCGACAGAGGGCCGACTCTGCGGTGGACTTTTACATCCAGGATCCTTCCCAACTTTTACTGCCCTCCTCCAAGGTGTGTGTTACTTGCCCCTTTAGCAGATGGGTAAACTGAGGTTCTGTGACGGAAGCCAGTAATCGTCCGCCTGTTCCCCACCTCCCAGGTGTTCTCAGAGCAGCAAAAATTACAGCCCTCAGAACCCAAAATAGCTCCCCTGGCTCCTCTCTCTCTCCCTCTACAGCAGCCACCATACACAGTGGCCTGTGGTTCAGACTCCAAAGCAGCAGGGATAAAATAAGAGATTGAAATCCCATGCCCTGGATGTCATAAACTTCAAGTAAGTCAAGGTGGTCTGGTTCCTGGTGATGAGGACCTGAGCACGTTTACCTGCTGCACTGGGGACCTGACACAAATGTCTGATGGGGGGAGTCACAACAAGCCCCTGGCTGGGTGAGCTGAGAAGGAGGCTCCTACAGAATTTGTGGTGAGAACCTAGGACTCCAGGATGGCATTGGGTCCATCTTATTTGCATTCATGGCTTAGAGGTCACCTCCTCTAGAAAGCCTCCAGGAATGCACCCCATCTATCTTTACATGGTCCCTTTTACAACCCTTGTCAGGGTCAGGGAAGGGTCTAAGGTACCCCTGGGCTCTGTTTGTTCTTTCTGGCCTGACCCGATAAAACATCAGGGTTAGGGATCCCAAGACGATGTAGATGGCAAGTGGAGGTTTTTTGTTTTGTTTTGTTTTTATTTAGTGAGAGGAGGGGAAGCAGAGACAGAATCTGGCATGCGCCTAACCAGGATCCACCTGGCAAGCCCACTAGGGGTGATGCTCTGCCCATTTGGGGCCCTTGCTCTGTTGCAACCAGAGCCATTTTTTAGCACCTAAGGTAGAGACTATGAAGCCATCCTCAGTGACTGGGGCCAACTTGCTCCAATCAAGCCATGGCTGCAGGAGGGGAGGGGGAGAGAGAGAGAGAGAGAGAGAGAGAGAGAGAGAGAGAGAGAGAGAGAGAGAAGTGAGAGGAGAGAGGAGGAGGAGGAGGAGGGGTGGAGAAGCAGATGGGAGCTTCTCCTTTGTCCCCTGACTGGGAATTAAACTCAGGCCGAGTCTGAAGCTCTACCACTGAGTCAACTGGCCAGGACCGCAAGCAGAGGTTTGAGAGTTTCCAGCTGTGCCTGGACATTAAATACTCAGGGGTGAATTTAAAACATATGATTCCACCACCCAAACCAAGAGAGCACAGTTTTAACATTACCAGCAGTGGAGCAAGACAGTGAGAGGCTCCTCCCGAGACGATGCCCCGGCAAGGACTAGCATGACTCCTGTGGGTCCTGCCTCAAGATGCACAACCCGAACCCAGTGAGAGGAATCAGCAGTCCAGGCCACTGGGGTCATCCTACTAAACAACTGCCTGGGCTCCCTCACAATGTCAACACCATGGAAAACACTGACAGGCTAAAAGCCTGCTCCTGGTTAAGGGTAGGTCAAAGAGAAATGAAAACAAAAGACAGCAGGTGAGTCTGGATTAGATCCTAACTGAGAAAAGAAAATGTTGCCATATATCCTCTTAATCCTTTAGAGCTACTGTAACAGAATATCGCAGACTGGGCAGCTTATAAATACAAACTGATTTCTCACAGTCTGGAGGATGGAAGTTCAAGATCAAGGCACCAGCAGATTCCGTGTCTGGGGAGGGCCCACCTCCTGGTTCAGAGATGGCACCTTCTACTCTTTTCATATGGCAGAAGAGACAAGGAAGCTTTCTGGCATTTCTTATATAAGGGCACTAATCCTATTCATGAGGGTACCACCCTTATAACCTAATCACCATCCAAAGGTTCCCACCTCCTAGCTCTATTATATTGAGGGTTAGGTTTAAATATATGACTTTTAGGAAGACAAAAACTTTTAGACCACAGCAGATCTAACTAGGGCAGTTGTGCTCATTTGACTACCAAGTGACTAGATAATGGTATTTCTCAATATGAAATTTGAGGAGTGTGACACTTTTCCTGGGTCTGTGTGGGAGAACTTCCTGGTTCTTAGGAGATGCAGGTACAAGGATATAGGGGTTATGGAGCATGATGTCTTCAGTGTACTCTCAAGTGGTTGAAAATGATATATTATATTGCTAAGGACTGAATATTTGTGTTCCCCCCCTACAAGTCATATGTTGAAATCCTATCCTCTCCCCCAAGTACTTCAGAATGTGACTGTATTTGGAAGTAGGGCCTTTAAAGAGGTGACTAAGTTAAAATGAGGCTGCAGAGTGAGCCCTGATTCAATCTGACTGATGTCCTTATAAGAAGAGAAATTTGACACAAAGCAACAGGGCTGGGCATGCACTCAGAGGAGAGACCTTTTGAAGAGGCAGCAAGAAGGAGGCTACACATCAAGGAGGAAAGCCTCAGGAGAAACCAACCCTGCTGATACTTCATCTGGGACTTCCGGCCTCAAGAACTGTGAGACAGGAGTTTCTGTTGTTTAGGTCACCCAGTCCGTGGTATTAATACAATATATAAATATATGAATTATTTACTGTGTATATATCACTTATATCAATTGTATTATATATACATACATATGTACATATATACACATAGTTGCATATACGAATAGAGAGATGATATGGGTAAATCGTTGACAATGTGTGAGTCTGGGTGCAAGGTATGTGGATGTTCATTGCATTATTTTAGCCACTTTTCTGAGGTTGTACATTTTTCAAAATAAAATGCTGCAAAACACAAAATAGAGCCTTGGTTCCCTGGCCCCACTGAGCCCAATTAAGTCAGACCTTTGAGTATGAAGTAGACACCAGGAGTTTTGGAAGCAGCACACCAACTTCAGAGAGGAGGTTCGAGAAAATGTAGAAGCACCACAGTCACAGCAGAGGCAGGAGTCCTAGTTCATAGGCCGGCGAGAGGGTCTGGGGGCCCAGGGTGCAGGACTGGGCAGAGGTCTGGGCTTCCCCTTCTTCACCCCCTCGCTCCTCTTGGTGAGCTCGCATCCACTTCACTGTCTGCTCTCCTGAGTGGCCCTGCCTGGGGTGAGAGCAGTGTTGCTTTCATTTTTCAGAAATGGGAGACAACAGGTCTGCTGCACGTGCCCGAGGACAGCGAAACTCATTCCCACGCGGTGTCGCTCCCAGCTCTCTCTCCCCAGCCCTGGCAAGCACCAAACTGCTCTCTGTGTCTGTGGACTTGCCTGCTCTGGACATTTCAGATAAATGGAATCATACAACACGTGGCCTTTTGGGCCTGGCTTCTCTTACTCAGTGTAACAATTATAAGGTTCGTCCTCGTTATAGCATGAATCAGGGCTCCATTCCTTTGTATGGCTAACCAAGTACATTATTTTTTTACAATCAGGGCTTTGCTCATAGAAAAGCAAAATACTATATTTGGCAGACATCAAACAGTGTTTGGTTTTATTTTTTTTTATCCCCTTCACAAATAGCTCAAAATTGACTCAAGCTGCCAAACACCACACACTCAGAGTGCTCAGTCCCAAGCCCCTGGGTCTCCTGTGTGAGGGATCCTAGGCTCAGGCAGCCTTGGACAGCCCCCGCAGGAATAACATTTTAATTAAAAAGTCTTACAATTACAGACTCCAAATGTAAACTCCAGTGAGAGGAGGCCCCGGCCTGGCAGGGCACAGGCCATGCCTGACATTCCAGGTTGGCCTCCTTGGAGCCCCGGCAGCCGCAGAAGTCCCTCAGCCCAGCCAGGAATAGTTCTGCCTTTTATTTGGAAAGAGAATTACAGGGCGCACAGCCCAGCTTGAGCTTGTTGCTTCGAAGCCGTATTTTCAAATCTGACCTCTACCGTACACTTGCTTCAGACCGTCTGTGCCAGGCTAACTGCTGCCAGCTGCCTGGACGCTCAGCCCACGGCTCTAAACACAGGTTCTTCTTTATTCCTGTTTTAAGGTCTATCTGACTATTTCTGTGCAAAAACAAATTTAAAACTTTGCTAGCTCGGGAGCCTCTGGCAGCCACCAAAGCTGCCCTCTTCTCTCTGCTCTCCTCAAGTGGGTCTCGAATCTGTGTTGTCCACAGGGATTTTCTTAACTAGAGGAGCTGTCTCTGGTTCCCCAAATCCTTCTGCCCCCAGACCAGGGAGTGTGGGGCTCTGGGGTCAACAGGCCCACTGGCCAGGATGAGATAGGTGATTCCTGGAAGGAGAACTGGGTGTTAGAAGAGAAGCAGGATGGATGATGGGGGAAAAAAGGATCATGTGATCACAGTGGTTGAGCCAAGATTTGAACTTGGGTCCAACTTAGGTGAAAGGCACAAAGATTTTAAAATGTTGAGCTCTTGCTGGGGGGGTGGAATGTACAATGATGCAGTTGTTGAAGTTTAGCAGTTCCTCAAAAATTTAAACATAGAATTACCATATGACAAGTCCACTCCTAGAATATAGCCCAAAAAATCAAACACAGGTGTTCAAACAAACACTTGTATGTGAAAGTTCATAGCAGCACTATTCACAATTGCCAAATAGTGAAAACAAGCCAAATTTCCATCAATGGATGAACGGATAAACAAAATATGGTCCATCCACACAATGGAATATTATCCAGCCACTAAGAAGGAATGAAGCCCCCTGGCTGGGTAGCTCAGTTGGTTAGAGTGTTCAGAGTGTTGTCCCAATATGCCAAGATTTGGTCCACAATCAGGGCACATACAAGAATCACCAATGAATGCATAAATAAGTGGAACAACAAATCGATGTTTTGCTCTCCCTTTCTCCTTTCCTCTCTCTCTAAACTCAATCAAACAATGAAAAATTTATAAGCTGGCTTGAGCAAGAAGTCAGTGGCTCAGCTGGAGCCCCCCCCCTCCCCATCAAGGCATGTATGAGAAAGCAATCAATGAACAAGTAAAGTGCAGTAACTATGAGTTGATGCTTCTCTCTCCCTTTCTGTCTGACTGTCTCTGTCTCTGTCTCTCTCTCACAAAATAAAATAAAATAATAAAAAAGAAGAAATGAAACACCAACACACACCACAGTGTGGATGAACCCTTAAAAAATGATGCTGCATGATGGGAGCCAGACACAGAAGGCCACGTAATCTATGAGTCTCATCTATATGAAATGTCCAGAACAGGCAAGTCCAGACAGAAAGTAGGTTAGCGGTTGCCAGGTGCTGGTGGAGGGGTTGGAGTGATGCTGCTGGGGATGGGATCTCCTTTCGGGCCCTGAAACGTTCTGGACTAGAGAGAGGTGGTGGTCGCACACCACTGTGAATGCACTACATGCAGCTGACTCGTTTACTTTAAAATGGTAAACTTTTATGTTATGTGAATTTCGCTACAATTTTTTAAAATAGTTCAGCCCTGCCCTTGAATTCAAGGAAAGGAAGTGTCTAGGAGCAGGTGGGGGAAATACTGGCATGTCAGCAGCACCTGTGAGAAAAACTTCAGGTTCCGTTGGGTTGATATGACTCAGCAGGGGCAGGGGTGGGGCCTAGGATGCGGTGAGTCTCTGCCACATCAACAGAGGTATAGGGTCCAGATAGAGGGAGGGGGGTTCCCTGGCCAAACCACAACTGATGAGTTGGGATCAAATCTAGGGAAGGTCAAGGTCAAAGTGGAACTCTGGGCAGGGTCTCAGCAGGGCTGAGAGTGTTTGAAAGTCCATGTCTTTGGCGAGAAATAGAGCAGTGTGAACTCCAGAGCTGGGCTGACTGTGTTGAAATCCCAGCCATGTGACCTTGTGCAAGCTACTTCACCTGTCTGAGCCTCAGTTTCCTTATCTGTAAAATGGCATAACAATAGTATCTATTTCACAGCATGGAAAGTTGGTCAGAATGCCCGGTTCTCTGGGGCTTGGACCTGCTCACCCTGGGGCCAAGTGAACTGGGGAGAGCAGCAGTCCTGTTGAAAGGGGTCTGGACTCTCAGAGACTGAGGGTCCACCCCTCTCCTTCTCGCTTCTCTCTCTCTTTTCCTCTCCTGCAGCCATGGCTTGATTGGAGCAAGTTGGCCCTGGGCACTGAGGATGGCTCCATGGCCTCCAGACGCTAAGAAGAGCTTGGTTGCTGAGCAACTGAGCAACGCTCCAGAGGGGCAGAGCATCACCCTCTAGTGGGCTTGCCAGGTGGATCTTGGTCGGGGCACATGTGGGAGTCTGTCTCTCTGCCTCTCACTGAATTTTAAAAAGAGAGAGAGAGAGAGAGAGAGAGAGAGAGAGAAAGAGAGAGAGACAGGAGCGACAACACCCAACCCCTTCTCCTCCCTTGCCCCCTTATCCAGGCCAAGGAATTCCCAAATCAATTTGCAGACATATGCAGATGGCGAAATGTTTGAGTCACTGACACCCACCTCCTCGGCTAAGGTGGATGCTGTACACAAGTGTCTTTTATTTCAAGTGTCTAGTGCCACATTTATCCCATTTCTATGCTGTTTGTTGGTGGTTTTGCTGTTCAAAATGGCCCCAACCATTGCGCTGAAGTGCTGTCTGATGTCTCCAAGCACAGGAAGGCTGCCTCATGCTTTCTGGAAAAATACATGCTGGATGAGCTTCATTCAGGCGTGGTTATAATGCTGTCAGCCGTGAGTTCAATGTAAGCATATCAACAATATATACTAAACAAGGTGTCTTTAAATAGAAACACACAAAAACAAGGTTACAGTGACCTGGTGATGTTAATGTGTCCAGAGGCTCACAGGAACCTAACATGGTATTTTCTGCAGGAGCGGTGGTACAGCATTCGCCATTCAGTGTTTTCAGGGACGCAATTTTTTTTTTTTTTTTTTTTTTTTTTGCATATTTCTGAAGTTGGAAACAGGGAGAGATAGTCAGACAGACTCCCGCATGCGCCCGACCGGGATCCACCCGGCACGCCCACCATGGGGCGACGCTCTGCCCACCAGGGGGCGATGCTCTGCCCATCCTGGGGGTCGCCATGTTGCGACCAGAGCCACTCTGGTGCCTGGGGCAGAGGCCACAGAGCCATCCCCAGCGCCCGGGCCATCTTTGCTCCAATGGAGCCTTGGCTGCGGGAGGGGAAGAGAGAGACAGAGAGGAAAGCGTGGCGGAGGGGTGGAGAAGCAAATGGGCGCTTCTCCTGTGTGCCCTGGCCGGGAATCGAACCCGGGTCCTCCGCACGCTAGGCCGACGCTCTACCGCTGAGCCAACCGGCCAGGGCTCAGTGACGCAATTTTTATATATGTATACACATACATGTACACAATTACATACCATATGTAAGTATGTTATATATGCAAAATATGTATGTAAATATATTATATATAAATATATACTTACATTTATTAGATGACTGGATGATAGAAGGTGAAGGAACTAAGCAAAAAAATACATATATATATGTAACACGTAGACACAAGCAACAGCATGGTGATAACCAGAGGGCAAGGGGTGGAGGTAGGTGAAGGTGGGCAAAAGGGAGGAAAATGGTGATGAGAGACTTTGCTTGGGGCGATGGGCGCACAACACAGTGTGCAGCTGATGTTTTATTGAGTTGCACACCTGAACCTCTACCCCAATAAAGTCAATTAAAAATATATATATTATATACTATGTATCTTTTATTTCAGTTTGTTTAAATTCTATTTCAAGCAGTATGGCATTGGGTTAAAATGTGTTATGTCTCTTTAACTTACAGTTTTTCCTCTCTCCTTTTCCCCCCCTTGCTCTTTATTTGCTGAGGAACTGGGTCCCCTGTCCTGCATTTACCCCTAGTCTGGATCTTGCTGCTGGCGCTTCCTCCCTCCTTTGCCCCCCAGAATTGCTCATGGACTCAGCATTGATCTTAAAGCGTGTGGTCACTTTGGCTAACTTCCCTGACACTCTCTGGGCCGCTGGGCTCTGGGACATTGGCAGGATCCCAATCGTCACATTCCATTGGCACAGCCTCCCAGGATCTCCACCTGGAACTAGTCAAGGGTCTTTATTTGGGGCTGGACAGCTGTCCCTCTATAGCTGGGTTCCCCTGGGACTGGGGTGAGGACAGTGAGGGGACCCTGCCCATGTTAGGTTGGAATCATCTTTATTTAGAATGCTGGTAGTTTATTCAGCATGAAAGTTTTTGCATTTGTTTTGAATCTTACACATATTGCATTACATGTTCTTCTTCTTGAAGATGAACTTATTTTGGAGCACCCTTGGCCACCCACCTTCCCTCTTTGGGCCCCTGACTTTGTTCCTCATCAACCCAGGAGAATAATAACAAACTCTTCCCCTGCAGGGTTGGGGTGAGGCCCAAAGGAACTCTCGGGGTGAAACACTGTCCTGAGTGTTTTTTACCTCCTCCCCCTCTGGACGAGGTGCCTGGAGAGGAAGTGGTTCAAGCGGGGAAATTGAGAAAGAAGAGGGTCAGCAGGGCAGTGGGGCACCACGGGTGAGGGTGTGGTGGGGACAGAGGACTTGGGCACATTCCTGCTGCTCATGGCCCTGTTGCTGTGCCTGTGGCATGAGGTTGCAGCACTGTTTTCTGTCTCCCTCTCTGTCTACAGATCTCAGGCGTCCAAAAGCCAACATCCCTTGGTTCTCTGAGTTTACTGAGCACCTACTATGGATCAGGCTTTGTCTCCAACCCAGGGGACACAGTAGTGAACAGGACAGACCCAGTCCAACTTCATAAATCTGATATTCCAGAGGGAAGGACTCCAATAATTATAAGTCATGTTAGAGACAAGAAATTATATCAACAGGGCAGTGAGAGAGGGGAGTCTTGTCTCATGGGGGTGGGATGGGTGCCGAGGGGCCCTCTCTGAAGAAGTGACATTTGAGCTGAGGCCTGAAGAGGTGAGGAAATGCACTGTGTGAGGATCTGGGGGAAAGGCACTCCAGCAGAGGAAACAGCACATGCAAAGGTCCTGGGGTGGGAACAAACTGAATTTCCAAGGAGCCACAAGGCTGCAGAGTGTGTGGCCCAGGCAGAGAGGGGAGAAGGTGGGCAGAGGTTTGCCAGAAACTTTGGGGAACCAGGAGATCAGTTCAGAGGAAAACATGATAACCTGGCTTCCAGACATAACTTCTCATAACATTTGCCTTTCTGGGGCCCATTGGCTGTCTTGTGTCTCTGAAACTCCCCTCCCCAAAGGGCTGGCCTCCCTCTGAAGAGAGAGCATCTAACATAGAATAGTAATAGTGAGAACAACGATATTAATGCACAATTGGAGCAGAGGCTGGGTTTGAACCCAGGCCTTGTCTGTTGCTATTCAAGACCCACTGATGCAGGCAGAAGCCCAAATAGTGTCTGATTAGGCAACAAAGGCAAAAGGTATTTATGAGAAAGGGAAGGGGAACAAGGACATCACTAGAAGGAAGGTATTTCTGTTGGTGCAGATACCATAGCATAGTGATGTTAATGTTTTTACTTGTCAGTCCTGTAGTCACCATATCTGCTTTCTTGTCACCTTTGCAAATCGTTCTTTGGGGTCCAAGTTTGCTTAGGCCCAGTCCAAATGTTCAAGGGGAGTTATTTTGCCTTATTCCAAGGTTTGAGATATTAGATGTGCAAGGCCATTCCTCCGGCATGGCGGTTCCAACTCCATTTTAAAGTGGTTCCGTTTGTTATTTTCCTGGACACATTGCTCTTGACTGACCCGCGATCCCATCCCCTGGGGACCCTGCCCTTCCAGGCTCCCGTGTTCTCTCACCCTAGACTGGAGAAAGGCCTGCATGCCTCCTGTTATTGGAGCTGTGTACCGAGAAGCACAATTGTCCCCACTGACTTGGGATCCAATTGTAAATGCTAAGGGGTGGGGGCAAGGGAGGCAGTGATTTTTATGATGCAGGTTCCCTCAGGCTTCAGGTGTGTGGGGATATAGGAATGCGGAAGAGCCCCAGGACCCCCAACATGGCCCAGGGTGGACATAGGTATCCTGGAGGCCTTCTCAGAGGTAGCATCCAAACTGAGGCCTTTTCCCAAGCAGCTATACTGGGAGGGATCTTGCTAAACTCTATATCCCAGGCCCAGGCCTGCAGCTGTGGTCAGCCTTGAGAAGGCCCAGTGATTTTATATCTATTTTATATCTCCCCGCCTCCTCCTTAGAGGTGATTTCTTTGATCAGGCTCTGGGCTCAGAGTGATGGTCTCTGAACCACAGGAACAGATCCTGGCCTAGAGGAATAGGTCTTTTTTCATTTTTTTCTTCTGATTTTGAAACAATCTGAAGGCAAGAGGAGGTAGGCGATGGAGCTGGGGGCCTGGACAGGACTTGAGGGTTCCTAGGGTCCCACTTCTCAAGCTTTGCCTCTTGGAAGTAGGGCTGGACCCAACTCGACCCCTCCCCAAGCCCAAAATTCTCTTGAGGTTTCAGAGTTTATTGTGAAAACTCACCTGAATTTTTCCCTTGACAACTTGACATTTTCTTGTTAACCTTACTATAAAACCACATGCAATTTCCCCCTAGAATTTGTGGGCACAGTTCCCCCAGACTTACTTCCTTAATCATTTAGTAAATAATTACTGAGCCCCTACTGGGGGCCAGGGACAGTCCAAGCCACTTTCCTATGGGGCTCTCAGGCCAGTGGGAGATGGGTTCCTGTAAGTAGACACAAAATATTGTTTCAGGTACTGACTGAGGCACTCAGGAGAAAAATGAAATAAAGTGAAGAGGGGAGAGAGTACATCTGTGCAGGTGGATGCTGGAGTTAGAGACGGCTTTTCCCAGGGAATGAGAGAGAGCAGCGGGAACAGTATCAACTGAGAGAACAGCCAGTGCAAAGGCCCTGTGCCTCACAGCCTTTCTGCGTGGTTGGCAATTTTAGCCCCATTGCTCAGATGAGGGTCCTGCTATTCTGGAGAATCCCCTAGGGACAAAGCAAAGCTGTTCATGGCCAGGCTGTGCCAGGACCATAGGGAAGCCAGACAGACAGTCAAGCAGGCGACAGCCCTCAGAGGAAGTGGTTTAGCAGGTAGACAGGTAGTAAATTTGCAGAAAGCCCAGGTTGGGACTGGCATTGTGAGCAGGCGGGGGGCCCGGTGCTTGATGCCACATCTGAAGGGCAGCCCCTGGCACCTGTCAGGTTGGAGGAGGGGGAGAAACAGTTGGGGAGGTTGGGTTCCCAATATAGGCTCTCCTGGTCCTGGCTTAGGTGACAGGGAGCTCACTACCTCACTCCTTTAGCACCACGCAGGACGCCGCCTCTTACTGGGAGGTTTGGAGCTGCCTCCTGCACTTTCCAGTTCCAAAGAAGAAAAGACCTCTTTTATTTTAAAGTTTTATTGTGATATAAATATATGTACCATATCATTCACCCATTTAAAGTGTCCAAGTCGATGGTTTTTAGAATATTCAGAGTTGGGCAACATCATCAGGGTCCAGTTTAGAACATTTTCATCCCCTGTGCCTTCTACCTATCGCCTTCTCTTCCCCCTCCCATCCCTAAGGAACCGCTAATCTGCCCCCCATCCCTGTGGATTGCCTATTTCTCATGCTGTCACCAGTTCAGCGCCCCCTGCTCGTCCCTGCATCCCATGCCCATCTCTGAATAGTCTTACTTAATCCTCGTATGACTACGTGGGCTGATTGCTCCCATCACCCCTGACAGATGAGAAAGCCAGGCTCAGAGAGTGCAAACAATGTGTCCCATTGCAGGGCCCAGGCAGAGAGCTATTTTCACAACCTCCCCCCTTCCAGCTTAAATCTGCAAAGTTCCCACTGCTCTTGACATAAGACCCTGCTCAGTAACCTGAACCTGCCAAATGGTCTCACCTCCAAGCCTTTGTCCCCTCTGCCTCGCATGCCTTCCCTGTGTTCAGCACTAACCCCCACTCATGCCCAAGACCCTCTTCTGGTGTTCCTTCCTCTGGGAAGCCTCTGGAAGCCCCCAGCTCAACCCTCCTCCCCTCTCCATAATCCTGACCCCTTGACTGTGAGACCAAGAGGCATCTGGCCAAAAATCTTAAAAAGAAGTCCTGTAAACAAGTCATCAGGTGCATGGAGGGCTCTAATCGGCCAGAGTTGCGATGAGGGGGCCTGATAACCCGCCTGTTTTCCACCAACTACCCTGTGATGACACGGGCCAGCTCTTCTGAGAAGCGCATGCAAAGAGAGGCCCCAAAACCACCCTCAGCCGCCACTGATAACAGATAACAGTCCCCACGCTGTGGTTTTCGCAGCGATCAGACTTGTGGCACCAGGTCGACCAAACAGGGAGAGATCAAAACAGTACCTGGGCCCTGCCGTGGTCAGGAGCAGAGGGCAGTGTGGGGTGTTCAGGAATGGGGGGGGGCAGGCCTGTAGTGCTTGATGGTATCATTGGGTTGGGAGCTTTTTTGGTCCATTTCACAGATGGTGAAACTGAGGTCCCGTCGGCCCTCATGCCTCCTCTCCTGGGTTTGGCTTGATCAAGTGGCATCATTGCCATGGGTATGAAACACCCTTTGCTTCATAGGTGGGGTTTGGTAGTGGTAGAATAAACACCCATCAGGCCTGTAACTGTCCAGGGAAAATGTCTGGGTTGTTGGGGACTGGTAGGAAATGACAGCAGCTCAGGTCCCTTTGTCCAGGACAGTGTTCTCTTTCCTTTGTTCTTCTTGGGTTTAAGCTTGAGGCTGTCAGGAGTCGGCCGGAGACTCCAGCCTGGGAGAGGATGACTGAGCTCAGTCTTGCTGGAAACAAAACCTTGGTTCCAGAATACATGCATGCTGCTCATGAAGCTCCACAGTGTTCCCGTTTCCTTGGGAAGGTGCTCACAGCCTGAATCCCCTGCACCCTGGGGACTCCAAGGGCGGAAACGAAGGCTCTAAAGCCCCACAGGCAAAGCTGGATCTGCATTATGCCCGTCAACTTCCAGCAGATATTTTCTGAGCAGCTCTAGCATGCTGGGCCCTGTCCTGGGAAAGTTCACAGGCATATTTGGAATAAAATCTGAACCCCTTACTGAGGACCTCAAGGCCCAGTGGTCTGGCCCTGGCCACCTGGTGAACTCAACTTTTCCCATTATTAACACACCAGCCTTCTCTTTGTTCTGTAATCACACCGAGCACAGTTCTGCCTCAGGTCCTTTGCACTGGCTGTTTCTTCTGCAAGAATGCTGTTCTCTTGATTCATTCCCTCACCTCCCGTAGGCCTCAGTTTAAATGAGGCCTTCTTGACCTTCCCAGTTACAACAACCTTTCTTCTCCCACACATTTTTCTGATCCTGATCCAATTTTCTGTATCACAAAGATTTTATCCAATGTTATTTTAAATATCTATACATGTATTGTTACTCTCCACATTGACAACAATTCTTGTCCATCTTGCCCACTGCTGTACCCTCAGGTGAGCACACAGCAGCTGCATAATAAGTATTTGTGAATAGCCTGACCAGTGATGGCATGGTGGATAAAGCACTAACCCAGAATGCTGGGTCCCTGGCTTGAGTGCGGTCTTGTTGGCTTGAAAGCTGGCTTGCCAGCTTGAGCCTAGGGTTGCCAACTTGAGGGTGGGATCATCAACACAATCGCCAGCTTGAGCCTGAAGATTGCTGGCTTGAAAACCCAAGGTTGCTGGCTTGAACAAGGGGTCACTGGCTCAGTGGGAGCCCCCCCCCCCCCATCAAGGCACATATGAGAAAGCAATCAATGAACAACTAAGGTGTTGCAATGGAGAATTGATGCTTCTTATCTCTTTCCCTTCCTGTCTCTCTCTCTTTCAAAAAAAGAGATGCACTGTATAGAGTCTGATGGATGTGTGTGTAGTGGGGTGGAGGCTGATTTGGGTTGGAGAGGTCAGGGGGGCTTCTGAGTGACACTGAAGACAAGGTATGAAGAGCTTCCTCCCTGGAGTGTTTGGACAGGTGTGGCTCAGACCTGAGACACTGCCCTCAGGAATAGCAAGGTGAGGGAGTCCCCAGTGTCCCCAGGCCTGGCTCGGGTCCTGTGATTCTTTTTCTTTTTTTCCATTGACTTCCGCATGCGTGTGTGAGAGAGGGAGAGAAGCATCAACTCATTCCATTTAGTTGTGCACTCATTGGTTGCTTCTCTTATGTGCCTTGAATGGGGATTGAACCCACAACCTCAATGCATTGGGTCGACACTCTATCCACTGAGCAACCCAGCCGGGGCCCTGAGATTATTCTTTTTCTGTTTGCCACTATGGGATTTTGGGAGTTGATGTGTGCTTATGTCCAGGTAACTTTAAGTAAATGTTTTATTTTGGAATGATTTTAGGCTTCTTGACAAGTCACATAGATGTTTGGGGATCCCTGTACACCCTCCCTGCAGCTTTGGAAAAGAGAAGTTTTCATGGCATGTTTGCCAGATCTCGGGAACCAATTCTGGTGCGTTTGCATTTCTAGTAACAGAACACCAGATGCTATTTGAACATCGCCAGCTTTCCCATGGATGTCCTTCACGTGCCCCAGGGTCCCACATTGTGTTAGACTCTTTTTAAAAGAATGGATTTTATGTATTAGAAACCTGGTTGTGAAGCCAGAAAAGACTTGAGTGGGGGCTGGTTGTGTCTGTGGACCCCTGTGGGGTTGCCCTTGGGGAAGGGGTCCTCAAGGTCAGGGCAGGCAGCCAGGCACTCGGGGGAGAGCTAAGATCCCATCTGAGAAAGAATCTCCTAACGCTGAGGACGGTCTGGGATGAGGGTCGCACAGGCTGCCCTGTGGGCGGCGAGTGCCTTGTCATGAGGGCATGTAAAGAGGTTCTGTTTGGGTTCCCAGAGAAGATTCTGTGGGTCCTCAGCCTGCCGAGGGAAGTTGGACAGAATGCCCTCTGACCCCAAATTTCTAGTTCAGGTCCCCGATTCTCACTTGGGGAGAATTCTTTGGAGCTCACCTGCCCCATTTTCCCAGTGATCCCCCCACAACCCTCTCTGCCTTTGAACCCAAGGGGCTCAGTTTTCACACTTAGCAAGTGGTCCCCCTCGCTGAGCCTCAGTGTTCCTGTCTGTAAAACAAAAGCTTCCAACAGGATGGCTGTCATCAAAAAGACAAAAATGAACAAATGTTGGCACGGATGTGAAATTGGAACCCACCTCAGTTGCCAGTAAGAATGTAAAATGGTTCAGCCCTGGCCGGTTGGCTCAGCGGTAGAGCGTCGGCCTGGCGTGCAAGGGGTCCCGGGTTCGATTCCCGGCCAGGGCACACAGGAGAAGCGCCCATCTGCTTCTCCACCCACCCCCCTCCTTCCTCTCTGTCTCTCTCTTCCCCTCCCGCAGCAAGGCTCCATTGGAGCAAAGATGGCCCGGTCGCTGGGGATGGCTCCTTGGCCTCTGCCCCAGGCGCTAGAGTGGCTCTGGTCGTGACAGAGCGACGCGCTGGAGGGGCAGAGCATAGCCCCCTGGTGGGCGTGCCGGGTGGATCCCTGTCGGGCGCATGCGGGAGTCTGTCTGACTGTCTCTCCCCGTTTACAGCTTCAGAAAAAAAAAAAAAAAAAAAAAAAAAAAAGAATGTAAAATGGTTCAGTAGCAGCGGGAAAGAGTTCGGTAGTTCCTCTAAAGATTCAACACAGAGTCACCATATGACCCAGTAACTGCACTCCTAAGTACAGACACAAGAGAAGTGAAAACAGGCATCTACACAAAAATTTGTACACAGTGTTTATAGTAGCACTGGTCACAATCGCCCCAAAGTGAAGGAAACCAATTATCCTTTTGTGAAGGAATGGATCAACACAATGTGGCCCATTCATTCAAGGGAATATTAGCCATGCAAAGGAACGAAGCACTGACACTCGCTACAATGTGAATGAATGATTCCTGAAAACATGCTGAGTGAGAGAAGCCAGACACAAAAGACCACATTTTATTCATATGAAATGTCCGGAACAGGCAAATCCACAAAGACAGAAAGCAAATTAGTGGTTGGCAGGGGCTGAGGGAGAGGATTGGGGAATGACTGCTCATGGGAGCAAGGTTTTCTTTTCGGGTGATAAAAATGTTCTGCACCTCAATAGAGAAGATGGCTGCACAACACTGCGAATGTACTAAACCCACTGAACTGTGTACTTTAAAGTGGTTAAAATGGTCAATGTCTTGTTAAAAGTATCAGTGATAACCTCTGTGATCACCCCTAAAGCAGGGGACTGGAGGTCTACACATGGTCCCTTCACCCTCCCTCTGGCCCAGCACACAGGGCCGATCTGAGGCCCCAGACCCTTACAGCAGGCTTGAAACAGGGTGGGTGCTGCAAGCCAGTGCAGTCAGGGCAACTGGGTGTCCATCCGCCTTCCTACCCACCACTCCTACGTGTCGGCCGCCCAGGCCAGGGGGTAAAGGAGGAAGTGGGGCCTTTCGTGGTTCCTAGGCCCCTGGATTTGCATCGACCACTTTTACATAAAAATCTTTCCAGGCTGTGGCCAGTGGGCCCTGAAGCCAGCCGAAGGGTAGGGCTGTGCACAGAGTGGGAGGTGGCCTTGCAGGAGGGTTCTGCAACACTCAGCCCAACACACCGGTTCCCTTTTTAGAGGAATGTTATCACTGCTGGCTTCTTAGAAAGAACTCAGGTGGGGGAACCTGCCAGTCCCTGTCAAGTCCTGGAGGCAGCCTCTGCCCTCTCTTCTCCTTGTGGAGGGTACAGACCAGAGCCCCATCTCAGGGGTGCAGGGCAAGGGTGGGCAGAGTGGGGGGGATGGTGGTGCCCATCTATCGAGCGTGTTCTGTGTTACTGGTTTCCTATGTGCATGGGTTACCTCCTGGGACTGCCATAAGTGTCCCATAACAGAGCGCTGGGATTCATGTGATGGCCAGACGGAAGCCAGGCGAGGGTTGAGCCCCCGCTGATAGAGCCCCCTTGAGATAAGAGGGGTGAGCAACCTGCCGTTACTTCTTCAGGTAACAAAAAAATTAGTGAGCCCTTCCTGGTGCCAGGGTGGAGGCTGGGAACAAGAAATTCCGTAGGGTGACAGGGTGGGGTGGCAGCAAGGTCCCAGATCCACAGTGAGCGGCAGGCCAGGGATGCATGCAGGGGAGGCCCGCGGTGACCGGCCCTGCTTGGCGTGAGGTAGGCATCCCCTGACAGGCATCTCTCCCATCGCGCTCTCTTTTCTGATTCAGTTTCACCCCAGTGGCCTTGAATTTGCATTACTGGGACATCGTTGTCTTTTTTAAACTTCCACCTTCTGCCTTCTCTGCAGTCTCTTTTGGTACTGGTTGGGGGGGGGGCATCCTTACCCGATGGTCCCCCACAGGCAAAGGATTTCCTCCTTGGCTTCAGGCTTCTCAGAAGAGCAAGCTCTGTGGTTGCTGGTTATGATATGTCCCCTGGGCTGCTCAGGTGCCCCTGACCTGGAGGACCTCACTAGACCCATGGCCTGTTGAGCACCCCGCTGCAGGTCTGGAGAGGACCCCTCTTAGGACCCTTAGAGGACCCCTCTAAGGACCCTTCTTCCCATCCAGGTGCACGGGAGTTTGGACTGGAAAGAAGAGGCCCAGGGTCAGGCCAGGCTCGCGTGGCTTCCCCACCACCACTGGTGGCCGAGCAGCAGGGCTTCGCTGGGTCTTAGTCTTCCCCTCTGGCAAACAGGCTTGGGCTGAGCACTCTTCACTCACTCCATCATAGACACTCCTGTTTGTGGCTTCAGTGGCTTTGCATGTGTCCACCCCACATTGTCAGCCTCCACTTGATAGCATTGCTTTTGAGGCTCTAGGTGACCAGTCCCTGTGCCTCCTACCCCGACCACACAGGCCTCTGCCAGATCCTCAAACAACAGGCTCAGCCTGATGTCAAACTCTCTCCTTTCCTTTTCTTCTTTATAAGCATTTTATTCAAATATAATGATTAAAAATAATTCACATATTGGCATAAAGGTGCCTAAATCCTAAGTCTACAGCTTGATAAATTTTTGCAAAGTGAATGCACCCATGTACCCAGCACTCAGATAAAAAAACCCAGAACATTCCCATTCTGACCCCTCCCGCCAAAGCTTCCATGTGTACTCAATATTTTGAGTGATTAAGCTGCCCAACAAGTTTCTGGACCATGGGTTGCATTAATAAAGGTATAAACTCCAGAATAAGAGAGATGATTTCCTTCTCTGTCCTGGGCTTGTCAGAGCAGACAGGCAACTATCCCTGCCACTTTGAAATGGAGCAGGCAGATGGCAGTAGGTTTTGGGAAGACCACTGTGGTCTTCCAGACTAGTCATGTGACCAGAGCAGTCATGTGAATGTGTGTGTATGTGGATGTGTGCACTTTCAAGTGGTATCCTGAAAGACGGCACTGGTGGCTTTACAGTGTCTAACCTAGAGGAGGACAGATGCAGGTCCCTGCCACCTGTTCCAGATGGCCAGGTGGCAGAGCACAGCAGGATGGGCCCAGAGACAGGCACTAACTTTCACCAGGCAATTTGTAAACCACAGACCAAGCTGCTTAGAATGGTAGTGAGCAAGAGAGATATGACAGCCTGATGTCCCCTTGGCAGCTAGCAGAGCAAGAGCTCATGACTGCAGGCTGTCTAAGACATGGTCGTCTTGCTCCTTACCCCATACCTGGACTTGCAGAGAGGTAGGTGGGGAGGAGGGCTGCAGGGGACACGCAGTTATGCTGAGACCTTTCTCAGGGGGATGACGAAAGCCTAGAACTGTACAGTGATCAGCCCAAGGTCATTCAGCCAAAACCAGCTTTCCAGGCTCAGGCCTGGCTTGGAGCTCTGGTGTTGGGTGGAGTTAAGGGCAGGTTATATCTGGCACGGCCGTTCCCTCTGGCGGCTGCAGCTGCCCAGGGTGGGGACTGCTGGGCATGCTCCATCACCCGCACTGGCAAGCAGCCCGCAGGTGCTGGGCCTGCCATTTACATAGCCACGCTTGGCCTCCTGCTTGCCCTGCTGTCCTGCCCCCTCACCTCTCCCCAGGAAAAGGCCAAGGGGCTGAGAGCAGGAGCTGACTCCGAGCCCCAGTGAGCTCTTGAGTATTTTTATTTCACTTCTGCATTTCACTTTTACTGGTCCTGAGTGAAATGTGCCCATTAGTTTGTCCCAATAAATAGTCATTAGGCCCTGAGGGCTCCATTCTGTGATGACCAGGGCTAAGGCTGGGGGAGCAGGCAGACCTAGTTTGAACCAGAAAGCCACTACTAGCTGGCCATGCGATGTCTGAACCCAGCCCCTCAGGAGGGTACCCTGGGCCTGGGTTCTAATGTGACCCTGCCTCTGGTCCTCAATTTCCTCCTCTGTAAACTGGGGACAACCACAGCCACATTTTTATAACATTATCTCTCTGATCTAACACTTGTGTAGGGTCTGGCTAGGTACTGGTTCAGGGGGCTCTGTCGGGCTGGGGGAGGTGAGGAGTCCTGCGGAGGCCTGAACCAGTTGTATGTCCTTGACTTTGAGAAACTTGGGCTTGGATAATGACCTCATCATGAGGCTGGTTTAAAATTCCAATTCCTGGGCCCTGCCCAGGGTGGGAGGAAGGGGTGGGTGGGCCCCTACATGTCAGCAGGCGCTACATCAGGCCCAGAAACTTCAGGAAAGGCTCTGGGCCCCATGACTGTGTTTGGAGTCAAGTCTGTGTTCCTGGGGACAGGACCAGGGGAGGGTGGGCTGTGAGGAGGGGAGAACTGAGGCCGAGAGGTAAAGCCCTGAGTCTCTCAGCAAGCGAGTGGCTGCCTAGAGATGGAAGCAGGGCCGGCGTGAGCCCACGCTGGCGCCTCTGCCCCTCTGCCTGGCGCTGAGCTCCTGGGTTCCCCGTCCCAGCAGCCACAGGGCCAGCAGGGCTGCCGGGGAACATGGAGCCTAGGGCTTCCCTCCGGGAACAGCTTGGAGCTGAGTTGGGGTTTATATAGTGGCTCCCAAAATATCTGGCCGTGGATTGGCCGAAGCTGGGGAGGGCGCGGCTGGCCAATGCTGTGGCTTCCTGTCCTGCCAAGCTGTTTCCTGCTGATAGCCCGGCCCGGTGGCCTTATCTGTGACCCTAGGACTAGTGGGAGAACAGCCCCCCCCAACAGGGAACAGGCTGTTCTGGCCTGGGCAGGGGCTGCAGGGGCCCAGGAGGTGGTCAGGGTGAGCAGCCTGAGGTGGGAGGTGGGTCATTCAATGAATATACGAGTTTTGGAAAGGAGTCATGCTGCCCCAGAGCTGACTCTGGGGTTAAATGGTTGGGTGACCCCAGGGAGTTGGGCCCTTCTCAAAGTCACCCTCATTCATCAAGAAGAGATACTGGTGTCTCCATTTTCCTTCAAGTCCTCCATCACTGGTGCTCAGCCTAGCCCTCAGGGAGCCCCAACTTTGGGGGAGACAGCTGGACACAGATGGCCTCTTTAATGCTTTTCAAAGGATATGAGCAAAATATGAAACTTTTTTCAATAAATCAGCGCTACCTCTATTGAGCCTGAGACACTTGAATCTCCCGATCAGAAGACACAAAAATGTATAGAGAGGGAAAAACACGTGGCCTCCACATTCTCTGCAGCATGACTCCCGGCAGCTAGAAAGTGGAAACAGCTCATGTGCCCATCGATGGATGGAGGATAAATACAACGTGGCCCATCCCACGGTGGAGTATTATTACTCAGCCACAAAGAGGGATGAAGCACTGCCACACACCAGAACGTGGGCTGAGTGAGAGTGACCAGACCCAAAAGGCTACATCTTGTATGATTCTGTGAAATGCCCAGGACAAGCAAATACTCAGGGACAGAAAGCAGATTAGTGGCTGTCAGAGGCTGGGGGACTTGGGAGTGACTGCTAATAGGGGTGGGGTCTCCTTTTAGGATGATGAAAATGTTCTAGAATTAGATATTGGTAGTGGTTCCGCAACCTTGTGAATGCACAAAATGTCCCTGAGTTGTTCGTTTTAAGATGTTTCCTATTCGTTTTATGTTATGTGAATTAAAAATAATTTTTTTTTACATGTGTGGCAGTTTCTTGGAGGTGGTGTTTAAATTTTTACGTGATGAACTTGCACTGTCTGTATTCTGGTTTCCTTGGCTGTGGGGGGATTGCACCCCCTGCCCCCACCTCCAGCTGCCTCACAGGCAGTCAGCACTGAGTAGGAAGAAACCTATGACTGGGCTACAGGCCCGCCCCCACTGCAATGATGACTATGCTGACTGATCTCTACAAGCATGTTAGCTCCCCCAGCCTACCGGACCCCATCTTGCACATGTCCCCCAAGTCCTCTCATGGAATCCTCCCTGAGAGGCAATGGCCATTGGGAGCCCATTTCCCAGATGATGGACTAAGGCTCAGCCACCCAGCAGGCAAGCAGCTGAACCCAGGGTGCACTTGGATCTGGCTGGCTCATACTGCCTGTGCCCAGTCTCCTAGGCTCCACTATTGGGTCTGGAATCCGCAGCCCTCCCTTCCCGAGCGGTGGTACGGTGGGACTGCCACGTGACCACAGCCCCCACACACACACCCAGTCACGTGGCTGGGCTCCTGGTGCTCGTGGCCTTCTGGGAAGCAGTGCCAGGTGCAACCTGTTTCTCTTGGAAGGGAGCAGAGCCAGGAACGGGATGGGAAATGCTCTCAGCGTCAGAGCACAGGCGGGGCAGGGGATGGGCTGTGCAGGAACTGCCGAGGGGCTGGGAACATTCCAGGTGGGAAGGGGCCAAAGGAGAGCCCCCAGCCTGTAGTCTCAAGAGCTGGGACACGCCAGTCCATGTGGGGCGACAATGGACATGTCACTCCTGCTTTCCAACCGCAGTTTTCTTCTGTAAAATGGGCTTTATAACAATCACTGCCTCTCAGAGCAGCTGATGGATGAATGAAATGATTGACGGGTTCAGCTAAGGGGGGGTCCCCACTTGTCAGACAGAAATTAGGACAGGGAGGACTGTCTGGGTCCTAGATGGGGCAAATGAGAAACACTCTGGGTATAAAAGCAAACAACCAACAGTATGGCAGGTCCTCAAAAAATTGAAAATAGTATCACAACAGATGAAAGAAATAAACAAAATATGGTCCATCCATACAGTGGAATATTACTCGGCCTTAAAAAGAAAGGAGATTGTGACACCTGCTACAACAGGCATGAAGACACTATGCTAAATGAAACAAGCCAGATGCAAAGGACAAATACTGTGTGATTCCACTTACCTGAGGTCCCTATAGTAGTCAGATTCATAGAGACAGTAGACAGTGGTGCTCAGTGTGGGAGAGGGGGAACGAGGAGTTAGTGTTTAATGGAGACAGTTTCATTTGGAAGATGAAAAGGTTCTAGAGGTGGGTGGTGGGGATGACCGAACAACATTGTGAATGTACTTAATGTCACTAAAGTGTCCATTTAAAAATGGTTAAAAAGGTGCCTGACCAGGCAGTGGCACAGTGGGTAGAGCGTCGGACTGGGATGCGGAGGACCTAGGTTCGAGACCCTGAGGTTACAAGCTTGAGCGCGGGCTCATCTGGTTTGGGCAAAAGCTCACCAGCTTGAGCCCAAGGTCGCTGGCTTGAGCAAGGAGTTACTCGGTCTGCTGAAGGTCCGCGGTCAAGGCACATATGAGAAAGCAATCAATGAACAACTAAGGTGTCGCAACGAAAAACTAATGATTGATGCTTCTCATCTCTCTCCATTCTTGTCTGTCTGTCCCTGTTTATCCCTCTCTCTGTAAAAAAAAAAAAAAAAAAAAAAAAAGGTTAAGAAGGTAAAGTCTATTATGTATATTTTGCTGCAATTAAAAAGAAAAAGCATCACTTCTCGGCCTTTTGGCTAAGATCAATTGTAAAAAAATTCAAATGACCTGATGACCCCTCCCGTTGAGCTGCTCTGGACTCAGACTACACTAGAGGAGCCTCCCCACCTGCCTGGCAGGCTCCAGCCTGTCCTATAAAACCCAGCTCGAATTCCCTTCCTTCAACAGCCCTCCTTGATCTCCAGGATAGACCCTAGCTCTGCCCTCGGGCCCCTTAGCCCTTCCTCAAGCTCGTCCCTGACACCGTGGAGCTGGGCTGTCGGTGCCTGGCCCCATCGAAGGGTGAGGCTGGGCCGGGATGGGGGGGCAGGCAGTGGAGAGCCCTGCTTTGAGGGTGGGACGATGGGGCAGCAGCAGGGGAAAGGAGGCTTAGGAGATCAAGACTTGTTTTGGGGAGGCACTGTTGACTCCCCCTCCCACACCTACATGTGCTCAGTGTGGGGGACAAAGCAGAACACATGTCGTCATGTGTTCAGGACTGGGCAGGGGCTAAGGGGCAGAGAGGGACATATGGCCCTGGCTCAGGGACACCAGAACTGGCCCTAGGAGGGAATTAGGAGTTCTGGGGGGAGTAGGAGGAGGGACAGAAAAGACTGTCCCTTCAACAGCCAGATTGGAGAGCAAGCGTGTGCCTGTGAGCGTGCTGTGCCCGTGTGTGTGCACGCATGTATGAGGCATTTTGAGGAACTGAATCCCCTGGTTGGATGTGTTTGTTTTCAGAGGGTGTGGGAGGTCCCTCCACACTGCCTTCACCACCATGACTTCCCCACCCACAGCCGCGCTGTCCTCAAGCCTCCTAAACTCTCTTTGGGTACCCTCAAAACCTGACCTCCTCTCCATCGCTTTTCCCTACCTCCTAACTGCCCTTCTGCCCAGTTCGCTCCTTGTCCCACCCACAGGGGAAGCTGTGAAAACCCAAAACCCTCCATGGCTCCCCACCTCCTTCTGGGAGGTCCAGATCTCTCTCTCTCTCTCTCTCTCTCTCTCTCTGTGTGTGTGTGTGTGTGTGTGTGTGACAGAGACAGAGAGAAGAGAGAAGGACAGATAGGGACAGACGGGAAGGGAGAGAGATAAGAAGCATCAATTCCTCGTTGCAGCACCTTACTTGTTCAGTGATTGCTTTCTCATATGTGCCTTGACTGGGGGGCCACTGCAGACTGAGTGACTCCTTGCTCAAGCCAGTGACCTTGGGCTCAAGCTGGTGAGCTGTGCTCAAACCAGATGAGCCTGCACTCAAACCAGTGACCTCAGGGTTTTGAACCTGGGTCCTCTGTGTCCCAGTCCAACACTCTATCCACTCTGCCACTACCTGGTCAGGCGGGCCCAGATCTTTATCTCCCCTGCCACTGTGGGCTGGCTTTGTCCACCCCTCCCTGTCCCCATCAAGACCCCACATGCCATGAGCATGGGGATCACTTTTCACCCCCAACACACTGTCCCCAAAGAGAGAGGCTTTGTTGATTGGTTCAGTTGTCTTTCTGCATTGAGAACAGGACCCTGTACACAGCAGGTACATAATAAATGCTCAAATGAATAAATGAATGAGGACATGAAAGAGGCTGGAGAAGTCAAAGGGCAGGGACCCACCTGCTGACCTGGTCAGGAAATAAATGCTGGGAGGTCACCCAAAACCATAAGCTGGCACTGATGGCCACAGGAGCATCCCATTGGCATGAGTTGGATGAAGGGGCACATACCACATGGGGAGTAGGACCTAGCAGGAGCCAGCCTGTCCAATGCAGTGGATGAAATGGCTTAGGTTAGGTGGGTGCCTGAGGGGAGATGAAAAGTAGGGGGAGGTAAGATTCGGAAGTTGGGAAGGGCAGGAACATCACTCGCTGATCAATGTGAAGGAGGGGAAGCTTCTATTTCCCTTTTGTGCTGTGGGACAGCTGGGTCGTGCTCACCAAGGCAGGAGAGTTGCTGCACCCTGGGGGCAGACAGTGTCTGCTCTGTTGGGGCCTCTGGACTCTATGGTCATTTCCTGGGAGGCAGGAGAACCGGGAGACAGCCTCAGTTCAAGATCAAGCTGAAAAAGAGGATTCAGCTGAGGGGATAAAGTGGGAGGAAACACAAATGAAGATGGTGGTCCAAAGCCAAAGACAGAAGGCAGAGGCTTAAGAAGGTGGGCGTGGTCACACTTGGGACCCTGGCAGGGAGCTTGGCAGTGGGCATGGGGTCTGAATTACAGTGGGGTAGGAACATGCATGAATCACAGCACTGTTCAGAAGGGCTAGTGAGGAACTCTCACGTGCTGCTATGGGAGCCAAAATGGTACCACTGCTTTGGTAGTGTCTACTGTGAGGTAGTGTCTACTGAAGCTAAACACAGGTCTCCCTTCTCCTGCAACCAGACATCCTACCCCTGGGTATTTACCCAAGAAAGATGAAAACACGCGGCGGCACGAGAACTCAGAGCAGCTTTCGACCTGACACCTCTGGACATATTACAGATGTGCATCAACAGAACAGGGAAATAAATCGCATTCAAGTCACACTGAAATAGTATACAGCAAGGAAAAAGGATGAAGACCGTGGGTGAATCCTAAAGGCGTGATGCTGAGCAAAAGCAGCCATATCTTAACCAGAACCCACCCTTATTCTGTTTACCTGAAGTTCAAGGACAAGGGAAATGCACCAATACTGTTAGCCAACAGGATCCTGGCTCTCTCTGGGAGGTAACACAAGGGAGCTGCCTGGGGGACGGAGTTGTGTGATATGTTGATCTGAGCACACAGTGAAAAGAAACAAAAAACCAAAAATGCATCAGGCTGCACACTTCAGAGCTGAGTATTTGACACATTTTGTTACATGTTATAATCAACCCCAGAGTGAATCTATAGCCATTAAAACAAACAAACAAACAAAAAATGAGTAGCACTTTAAATACATGAACTATGTAGCATTACAAATGTGTGAGTGATGAGGATGTAAACAGTGTAGATGTTGCTCTGAGGTGCGGCAAGGAAGGGGGAGCTGGATGGCTGGGGTCTCTGTGAGGAGGGTGTCTGGGGTTGGTCAGGGTAGAGCAGGGCTGATGCGAGAGGCAAGCTGGCAGAAGAAAGTACTCATTGAAAAGGATGTTCCAGAAATTTCCAAGCACAGTATTCTGTTTGTCCAGGCACTGTGGTCTTTTAGTCTTATAAAAATCGGTGAAATCCCTCAAAAAGTTAAACATGGAGTTACCACTTGATCCGGCGATTCTCCCCTGGGTATAGACCCAAAAGAACTGAAGGCAGGGACTCACACAGCCATTTTTACATCATGTTCATAGCAGCACTATTCACAACAGCCTAACGGTGAAAACAGCCTACATGTCTATCAACGGAGGATGGCTCAACAGAATGGTAATTCCACACAATGAAATACTGTAGTACTCAGCCATGAAAAGGAACAACGACTGACACACCACAATGTGGATGAACTGAGAAAACACGATGCTGAGTGAGAGTCGCCAGACACAAGAAGCCATATGTCGTATGGTCCCATTTATATGAAATGTCCAGAACAAGCAAATCCAGAGACAGGAAGCAGACTGGTCATTGCCAGGGGGTTGGGGTGGAGAGCGGCTGCTCATGGGTGGGAGTTTCCTCTGTGTGTGATGAAATGTTCTGGAATTAAATAGAAGTTGTGGTTGCACAATTTGTGAAAACTCTAAATGCCACGGCTCACTTCAGAAAGGTCAACTAAGCTCTGGCTGGTTGGCTCAGCGGTAGAGGAGTAGAGCATTGGCTCGGCGTGTGAAAGTCCTAGGTTCAATTCCTAGTCAAGATACACAGGAGAAGCGACCATCTGCTTCCAACCCCTCCCACTTCTGTCTCTCTCTCTCACTCTCACTCTCGTCTTTCTTTCTCTCTCTCCTGTAGCCATGTCTCAAACAGTTTGAGCAAGTTGGCCCTGGGCACTGAGGATGGACGGCTCCATGGCCTTGCCTCAGGTGCTAAAATAGCTCAGTTGCCGAGCAATGGAGCAGTGGCTCCAGATGGGCAGAGCATTGCCTGGTAGGGAGCTTGCCAGGTGGATCCAGGTTGGGGCGTATGCAGAAGTCTGTCTCTGCCTCCCCGCCTCTCACTTGAAAAAAAAAAATAGAAAAGCCTGACCAGGTGGTGATGCAGTGGATAGAGCGTCGGGGTGGGATGCAGAGGACCCAGGTTCGAAACCCCGAGGTCACCAGCTTGAGCACAACTTCATCTGGCTTGAGCGCGGATTCACCAGCTTGAGTGCAGGGTCATTGGCTTGAGCGTGGGATCATAGACATGACCCCATGGTCACTGGCTTGAGCCCAAAGGCCGCTGGCTTGAAGCCCAAGGTCTAGCTTGAGCCAGGGGTCAGTCAGTCTGCTGTAGCCCCCTGGTCAAAGCACATATGAGAAAGCAATCAATGAACAACTAAGGAGACTAAGGAGCTGCAATGAAGAATTGGTGTTTCTCATCTCCCTTCCTGTCTGTCTGTCCCTCTCTCTGTCTCTATCACACACACACAAAAAAGGTAAACTATATGCTATATAAATTTCACTTGATTTAAAAAACAACAGTGAATTGGCAATATCAGGGCCTTTGCATCTTTTAAAAGAGTCCTGGTCCCTAAAAATGGCAACTAGTTGACAACAACCTAGAACTTCCTTCAAGAGACTTTTTCTTCTAACAAAATGGCATGCAGAAGCCCCATGCGGTCATAGAAATAGGCCCAGAGAGGGCAAGGGACCTGCACAAGGTCACACAGCAAGGAGAGGCATTCTGTGGGGCTCAGCTTTGGACAGGGGCTTCCAGGTGATCTTGGGAGGGGACTAACCCACTTCCCTGTCTGTTAACTAGGGAGCTTGAATGAAGTGGGTGAGGGGTGCCCTGCTTTCCCTCCCCCACTAGGCCCCTAACCTCATGCCAGAGGGCAGCTGGAGAGGATTGGGTGGGCATCAGTAGGCAAGGGGGCCCTGTCTGATCCTGGTTCCTTGAGGACTGGTCCAGTCTGTCTTTGGGTCCCAGTTTCCCTGTGTGTACAATGTGGGTGCTGTGGGCTTAGGCAGGGGATCGGTAGCCTGCCATGAGCTGAGGTTCCTGAATTTGGGAGTAAGAGCCTGACCCTTCACTGGCCCTGACTCGATGGGGATCACAGGCATCAACCTGAGACCAGGGTCCCCAGTGCCCCTCCCACCCCTCACCCATAGCTTCCCTAGCTTCCTCCACAGGGCTGAGAGGACAACTGGGTGTTCAAAACCTATGACCTTTCTAAGATCTTTCCAAGCATCAGTTTCCACATCTTTCAGGGCAGGCGGCAGTGAGAGCCCCCAGGTGCGATAGCAGGGGTCTAGAGTGCTCTTGTGCTTAAAAGAGGGCCCAAGCTCCTCCTCCCCTGGTCTGCCTCGCTCTTCCCTCCCTGTGGTCTTGGTCCATGCATGCATTGATCCCCAAACATTGATTTCTGACCCATGGTCACCCCCTGGTGGCCACAAATGGCAAAGCTTCAAGGACGAATCCCCAGGTCCCAGTCCCAACATGGCACTGTCCTGTGGACACAGCAATGACAAACCAGGGGGGCAGGTGCGTGTGCTAGGAAGACGAGCCACTTTCTGCCCATGCACCTGCCATATTCTCCTCTGTGGACCAATGACAAACCAGGGGACCGTGCCTTTAGGGGGCTTCTAGGCAGACGAGCACAGGAAAATGTGTAAGCAAGGACAATTGCTTGTAGTGACAAGTGCAGTGGCCAGTGGGAGGTGACATTTGAGTTGAGCTGTGGGTGTCAAGGAGGAGGCAGACAAGAGAAGGGTGCACCAGGCAGAGGGACCTGCAAGTGCAAAGCATTCGATGTGAGAAGCAGCTTGAGGAAGAGAGGCAGAGTGGCTGGAACAGAGGGGAGGAGGGCAAGAACAGAGGCCAGACAGGGGCTGGGGCCAGACCACAGGGCAAGGAGTGAGAGTTTTACTCTGAGGGCAATGGGGAGCCATGGGAGGACTTTGAACAGAGTAGAAACATGATCTGAATTATAATATTAAGGGCAGTGTTACAGCATCACAAAAACATTGGTGATTATTGAACAAATGTCCAAGTATGCACACAGACCAGAAATGTAACTTACCAGATACAATTGAAGCCCATGGTCCGGAACAGGCTCATTTCTCTCCTGTCCCAGAGGGTACCACTGTCTAAAATTTGTAGTCCTTTGCTTATATTATTTTATATTTTATTATATCATATACTATATTGTGTCCATTTAACAATATGAAGTATCCCTGGCTGGTTTGCTCAGTGAATAGAGCATCAATCCAGCATATGAACATCCGGGTTCTATCCCTGGTCAGGGCACAAATGAGAAGTGACCATCTTCTTCTCTCCCCTTCCTTCTCCCCCTTCTCTCTCTCTCCGGGTGCTGAGGATAGCTTAGTTGGTCCCAACATCAGCCTCAGGCACTAAAAATAGCTCCACTGATTCAAGCATCGATCCCAGACAGGTGTTGGCAGGGCACATGTGGGAATCTCACTATCTCCCCTCCTCTCAACAAAACAAACAAACAAACAAAAAAAACAATATGAAGTATTGTTTTATGTGATTTTAAACTTTGTATAAATAACAAGAAAACATCCTCCTGCAATTTGCTTATTTCATTAACATGGTGTCTGGTGTTTTCTTTTAGCTGTTAGCACTTCTATTTTTAAGCTTTGAAAGCTGAGATGTAACACACAAAGTGTGTAAAGTATATGTCATCAGTGTGCAGCATTACCCATTGTGTGCACACAAGCCCAGGCATTTTTTCTGTAGCCTTGCCAATTCTGAAAAGTGATTATATCAATTTACACAACTACTAGAGCATAAATATGACCTGAAACTCCACTTTTTCACTACTACATGGTTTTATCATGTTAGTTTTCCCTGCCAATCTGATGTGTGAAATAGCATCTAATTGTGGTCTTTATTTCCTTCATTATGACAAGGTTGAACATCTTTTCATATTTGCCATTCATACAGTGTGTCCGTAAAGTCATGGTGCACTTTTGACTGGTCACAGGAAAGCAACAAAAGACAATAGAAATGTGAAATTGCACCAAATAAAAGGAAAACTCTCCCAGTTTCATACCTATTCAGTGTAGTTCGATGTGGGCTCACGCACAGATTTTTTAGGGCTCCTTAGGTAGCTATCCTGTATAGCCTCTACAGACTCGTCACTGACTGATGGCCTACCAGAACGGGGTTTCTCCACCAAACTGCCGGTTTCCTTCAACTGCTTATCCCACCGAGTCATGTTATTCCTATGTGGTGGCGCTTCGTTATAAACGCGCCGATATTCACGTTGCACTTTGGTCACAGATTCAAATTTAGCAAGCCACAGAACACACTGAACTTTCCTCTGTACTGCCCACATCTCGACTGGTATGGCCTGGGATGCTCTGCTGTATACACGGTGTTACATCATCATCTGCGCAAGCGCACATGCTGCCACAACATCCTACAGAAATTGGGAGGGTTTTCCTTTTATTTGGTGCAGAGTTCACATTTCTATCGTCTGTTGTTGCTTTCCTGTGACTGGTCAAAAGTGCACCATGACTTTACGGACACACTGTATTTTCTCTTTTCAGAATTGTTTGCTCATTCTGCTCATTTTTCTATTGGGTTCTTTTTCTGATTTGTAGAAGTTATCTATATACAAATCCTGTCTTAATGGCATTTCATTCTTTTCCAAACTTGAGTCCTGCCTGACCAGGTGATGGAGAGGTGGATAGAGCATCAGCCTGCAATGCTGAGGACCCAGTTTCTAAACCTCAAGGTCGCCGGTTTGAGCAGTGTTATCCAGCTTGAGTGTGGGCTCATCAGCTTGAGCATGGGGTTGCTGGCTTGAGCGTGGGATCACAGACATGACCCCCATGGTCACTGGCTTGAAGCCCAAGGTTGCTGGCTTGAGCCCAAGGTTGGCTTAAGCAAGGGGTCACTGGCTCAGCTGGAGCCCACTGGTCAAGGTATATTAGAAAGCAATCAATTAACAACTAAGGTGCTGCAAAGAACTGATGCTTCCAATCTCTCTCCTTTCGTGTCTGTCCCTATCTGTCCCTCTATGTCTCGCTAAAAAAAAAAAAAAAAAAAAAAAGAAATTAAACTTGAGTCCTTTTGCCTGTAAATCACCTCTTAGGGTATATTACTGATAACAGTATTGGCTGACTCTTAATCATGTTTTATAATTTTCCAGATGTGCACTCGTGTAGGGTGGCTCTATCTCTGCGGGAGAACCTTGGAGTCACCCCTCCAGAGTCTGCTCCATTTGACTTGGCTTAGGTGTCTCCCCTCTGGGCAGTGTACATTTCAGTCCTAAACTGGTCCTTACAAGACTTCAGGGGAGGCCTTTTCTCCACCGCTCTTCAGCCAAGAGAGTAAAGAGAGCACTTCCCGTCTCCCAGGACCAGAGGGCAGGCAGCTTTTCCAATCAGGCAATCTTCCTACTGTGAGTGTAACCATGCAGGGGTCTCCGTGGCATTTCACCAACCTCCACATGCCCAAAATCCCACCAACAGCCTAGCCCTTAAATCCAAACTCCCACACTTCCAAGAGCACCACCTCATGCTATTTCTTTGGTGCCTGCTTCCTTTGCTTTAGGCTCATACAGACTTCCCCTTTCTTTTTTTTTTTTTTTCTTTTTCATTTTTCTGAAGCTGTAAACAGGGAGAGACAGTCAGACAGACTCCCGCATGCGCCCGACCGGGATCCACCCGGCACACCCACCAGGGGCGGTGCTCTGCCCCCCAGGGGGCAATGCTCTGCCCATCCTGGGCGTCGCCATATTGCGACCAGAGCCACTCTAGCGCCTGAGGCAGAGGCCACAGAGCCATGCCCAGCGCCCGGGCCATCTTTGCTCCAATGGAGCCTTGGCTGCGGGAGGGGAAGAGAGAGACAGAGAGGAAAGCGCGGCGGAGGGGTGGAGAAGCAAATGGGCGCTTCTCCTATGTGCCCTGGCCGGGAATCGAACCCGGGTCCTCCGCACGCTAGGCCGACGCTCTACCGCTGAGCCAACTGGCCAGGGCCAGACTTCCCCTTTCTTGTGGGCTCAGCTGAGCATGTTCATTTTATTTTATGCTTTTGTGTATTTATAGTGGCCTTGCCAGTAACAATCCCCAACTACACTGGTAGCAGAGGGTCCACTCTGCACTATAGATGACCTCTCTCTGTCCCTTGGGGACTCTGGAGACTGGAGTGTATAATGGCAGTGAGAATGGAAAATGAGATCAGACTTAAGGACCTTGGGAGGCCATCAGGCTTGCTGTAATGGGTGCCTCCAAATGCTGTGGACTGAGCCCTGGGCTGGGGCAGTGTTCTTTACTCCAAGTAGGTGGAAGGCTAAGATTCCACTTGGGCTGATGTTCACTAGACTGGCAATGGGGAACTGGGTGATATGGGAGGAGCACAGCCCTTAAAGATAGGGGCTGGCACGTGGAGCGATCATGGTTAGAGGAGCAGCGAGCAGGAGGGCAGGTGCCCGTGCTGGGAAGTCAAGCCACTTCCTGCCCATGCACCTGCCATATTCCCCTCTGTGGATCAGGCATCAGTTCTCAAGCTCCAGTGTGAGTATGAATCACATGCAGGCTCTGTTAACTGGTCTTCTGAGCCATCCCAAGACTCTACCTTGGCAAACTGGGTTGGCCCATGGATCTGCATTTCTAGTGAGCTCCCAGGGGATGCTGAAGCTGCTGGCCTGAGGACCACACTCTGAGAAAGACCATCAGGTTGAGGGGAAGGGCAGCAAGCTGTTGGCAATCTGAGTTGAGGGTTGCAAGTCACCTCGGATGAGGTGAAAGAATTTTCTGGTCCGTCCCAGGGTCCAGTGCAATGGCTCTGCTGTCCACTGACTGCTTATTCCCCCATTCATTTTGGGGGCAAGTTAGAGGTGCTGGGAGCTGGTGACACAGGTTGGTGTAAGCCCCGCACCTGCCCCTGGTCAACTAGGTGGTATCTGCACCAGTCATCTGAGGGAAGGCAGGGTATAATTCATGAAATTTAATCTAATCATGACACGAACAGAGACGGGAGAGGGTGACCAAGCACAGATGCGGATGACCTGTACCCTCTGAGGCCAGTGGCCCTCACTGCACCCGCCTCACATGGTGGAACAAACACTGGTGTGGCTGAGGGACAGCAGTGTGGCACAGGTTGGTCCTGGGGAAGCACCTTATCGAAGCCTGTGGGTCGAGGTGGGAGCCTCCAAGGGGACAAAGTGCTGGGGTTCTGGCCCCAAGTGGAGGATGGCCCACTGTGGAAGGAGGCCGAGAAGGGGTCCTGTCCTCATTAAGTGCTGTGTGTCAGGGCGAGGAGCAGGAGGAGCGGACAGCAGGTTCACGTAAACAGCAACGAAGGAAGAAGACAAAACCCCAGACATCCATGAAACACATGGTCAGAACGAGCCAGCCGTGGCCCTGCGGCAGCTGCTGAGTGTGTCCCCATCTATTTGGTGCCTGGGGCTCAACAGCCTGGAGGCTGCAATGTGACCTCTAGGAGGAAGACTTCACTTTCTTCCCCTCAGACTGACTTGGGGGCAGAGACAGGACATCTGGAAGATGAGACTTCCGGGAGAAGGGGCTTTGAGGACAAGAGTGGTGACAGCACAGCAGGTGTGCCTGGAGGAGGGGGTCTCCTGGCAGAGCCAGGACAGTGGCCAGTGTTGGGGTGTACTCCTCCTTCCAGCAGGCTTGGCAGGCCTTCTGGTGCTTCCACCAGGGCGGCACTGACCCCTCACTGGGTCCGGAGCTGGTAATCTAGGAGACAGGAGGGAGGTATCCATGAGTGCACCCAGGGCAGTCACCTTGGAGGCAGCAGCTTGGCCACTAGGGTCCCTCTCAGAACTCCCTACCCCCGCCCCACAGGTGGGCTGCACGCACCTCCGTTCTGAGTGATGTAACGCACCCACGGCAGGGCCTGGTAGCCGCTCTTCTCAATGATCTTCAGGTAGCGCACCTGGGGCACAGGTAGCAGGGCCCTGAGCACACCATGCTGTCCCCCTCTGGGTGACCCCCATAATCATCCCCCTGAAGCTGGGTGGGGGAGGCTGTGATGAGTGACAGGCGACAGGGGGAGGTGAAGGGTAGCAGTCTATCTGTTCCTCACAGAGACTGTGGGAAGGTGGAGCTGCTTCTAGAAGATGCAGCAGAGCCAGGCTGTGTGCTCACAGATGGAGCCTCTAGAAGACTGCTGGAGAGGGGCCGGGGTTTTCTTCCCCTCGAAGGTTTCCCATGGAGGTGCCCAGGAAGATGGCCCCAGAGAGACAAGTCTGTGGACATTAGAGACTCCGACTTTAGTTCTGGTGGCGAGTGCATCTCCAGGCTTAGAGCTGAAGCACAGGGCCAGGTCTGAGATGAGGACGGGCCTCTTTCTGCCAGGGCTCGGGCTGCCGACAGACAAGCAGAGCTGCGGCGGGCCGGTGAGAGCCCTTTCTAGGCTGGCTGTGTTGCTGTGTGTCACCTGCAATGCTCTGGGCCTGGGCTGACCACAGTTAGTTGTCCCTGCTGTCCACATCTGCTCTGGGCCCTGGCAGCCCTGGGCACGTACCTGGATGCCAGAGGTAGTGAAGTAGGGGATCTCAAACTTGACGCTGATCGGGGGCTTGCCCTCCTTGTCCTCAGCCTCCACGCTGGGCAGGCCAAAGTGGGCCCGCATCAGGTACTCCTTGCCACCCTGGGGAAACAGACAAGGGTGAGGACGGTCAGGCTGAGGCTCTGGCCTGGGCTAACCAACAGCTGACCCTGGAGAACATGGGCTGCCAGCCCGCCCACCGAGCCCTTTCCCATGTGGCTGGCAGATACCCAGCAGCATAGCTCCTCTAACACACGCACACTTACCCTCCAGGCCTCTAGTACTGCCCCCACCAGCCCTACTGCAGACTGGAGGCCATGATGGGCAAAACTATCGAAATCTAAGGATCAACAGAAAGTTTCACAAGCTCCCAGAGACAGAAGACTAACTATTTCAAAGCAAATGAGACCAACAGGCCTCAGGAAGGAAGAAAAGCGGGAGTGTGCAGGTATGGGCGGCCATGGGATGAGAGTCCAAGTGAACACCCATGTATCCAGTGTCAGGAGGATATGTATATGAGAGCAAGAAGGGACTGTCAAAATGAGGAATGAAGAACAGGGAGAGGTAACAAAAGTAAGAGATCAAGGTGGGGGCTGATTGAGGAGCTGGCCCAGAGCTGAACAGTGACTGTGGAGATGGGGCTCGGAGCAGGGCCAGGAATGACTGAACCCAAGTCCTAGAGCAAGGAATAAGGAGTCTTGGCCTGGTCATCTAAGCTCCCAGAGCATCTCACTCCGAGCAGTAGGGAGCAGGGTAGAGCACCAGCCTTGTCACACGTGGGACCCTGCCATCTTGGACCCCCAGGGCTCTGACAGCAGGAGTGGCTGCTTCTATCCCAGAGTAGGGCCGTCCTTACACCTCAGACAGGGCCAGGGCTCCTGACGCTGGGCTCATGCTTCCCTCCCTGGGACAGAGTGGTCACTCTGTTTATAGTTGCTGGGGCCAATCTGAGAGCAGAGACTGTGTCTGACTTGGTGACGTGTCCTGAGTCAAGACTCTGGGACAATGAGGGAAGAATAATATGGTCTTGGCAACAAAGAAATAAAATCAGCCCCATTAGTTGAAACAATAACCAGATCACAATTCTGAGCCTTAGAAAGACAAGGAAATATCAAAGCCAAAGAATGTGCAGAGAAGCCCTTCCACAGGGGGTGAGGTGGGAACATCTCAACACCCACCTCAAAGAGCTCATGCCAACATATGTGAGCTTCAGTCTTCAATTAATGGGAAAACTTACAGTTTGGCCCATGGACCAAAACCTAACTCTGTGCTGCCAGAGCCTCAGAGCAGGGGCTGTTGCCACAGGGAGCATTCAGAGCAAGACTTTAGGCCACAATCCTAGAGACTACCCCATAGGAAGACATAATAATTATGAGCACCTAAAAGCCAACTAACACAACAGCAACTTTTGATGAATGGGAACTGGAGGAGGCAGAGCTGGCCCAGCTCTCAGCCCAGCGGGTAGTGTACCGTCACGGTGCAAACGCAGACCTCGTGGGTGCACATGACAACCTTCTATCCTGGTAACAGAGCCTTACCTTCTCAAGTGCACATGGGATGGGATATTTTCAAACTCTGACCTTATATTGGCCTACAACAAACACTTCAATAAACTCTAAGAGAAGAAACAGTATGAATAACATTCTCTGACCTCAAGGTACCACCTGGAAATGGAAAACAAAAGGCCCTTCTATCAGGAAATTAAAAACCAACCAACCAAACAACCAAACAAAATAATACAACTTAACTCTATCTGACTATAGAATTTCTGGATAATGGTAATATCAAATATAGCAAGTCAGTTGCTATGGGTTACAAAACGAAGGTAGGGCTCAGCGGGACATCTATGGCTTAAATACTTGTTGTATCAATGCAAATTCAGTAACAAAAAATAATTGAGTTAAAAATCTAACTCAAAAAATGAAAATTAGGACAAAAAAGACTAAGAAATTAAAATGAAACACTTACAAAATGGAAAAATATTACAAGTAAATTAAAAAGCAAACCTGAGCCTGACCAGGCGGTGGCACAGTGGATAGAGCGTCGGACTGGGATGCAGAGGACCCAGGTTCGAGACCCTGAGGTCACCAGCTTGAGCGCAGGCTCATCTGGTTTGAGCAAAGCTCATCAGCTTGGACCCAAGGTCACTGGCTCAAGCAAGGGGTTACTCGGTCTGCTGAAGGCCCGCAGTCAAGGCACATATGAGAAAGCAATCAATGAACAACTAAAGTGTCGCAATGTGCAATGAAAAAGTAATGATTGATGTTTCTCATCTCTCCATTCCTGTCTGTCTGTCCCTGTTTATCCCCCTCTCTGACTCTGAGTCTCTGTAAAAAAAAAAAAAAAAAAAAAAATCTGAAAAAAATAAACAAACTACTACATAACCATAACCTTACCAAGGAAAAAGAACACAAAAATATACAAAATAAAAAATAGTCCCTGGCTGGTTGGCTCAACAGTAGAGCGTTGGCCCTGTGCGTGCAAGTTGCCAGTTCAATTCCTGGTCAGGGCACAGAGGAGAAGCAACCATCTGCTTCTCCACCCCCCCTACCCCCCCCACCCCCCCACCCCCCCACCCCCGTCTCCTCCTGCAGCCATAGCTTGAATGAGCAAGTTGGCCCTGGGTGCTAAGGATGGCTCCCTCCATGGCCTCACCTCAGGCACTAAAAAAGCTCGGATGCTGAGCAACAGAGCAGTGGAAGAGCAGATGGGCAGAGCATCAGCCCCAAATAGGGGTTGCTAGGTGGATCCTGGTCGGGGCTCCTGTGGGAGTCTGTCTCTCTGCCTTCCCACCTCTCACTTCATAAAAAAAAAAGAAAAGAAAAAAAAAAAGGGAAAGGAGGAAGGGAAGGAGGCAGAGAGAGAGAAAGAGAGGAAGGCACTAATGCTGAAGGGGAAGAGGGTGAGGCACCCACAAGGTTGGGCCAGCCTCCGCTCTCCCAGAGGCTCCAGCTTTTCTTCGTTGCCTGGCCAGCTCCTCAGCTATCCGCCCTCCTTCCTGACCCTCCCAGAAGCCCCAGGTGCGGATCCTAGCCCTGTACCCTGTCTCAAGGCTTGGGGGGTATCCTGCAGCTGCAAGGCCACAGTGCAATGTGGGACAGAGGGAGCACATGAAATGTAGGCAGAAGTCTGGAGGGGGCACCCTACTGAGAATGGTGCTTACTGGGAAGGACTTGATGGACCACACGATCTCACTGTTTTCAGGGACCCACTTGACACTCCCCACTGTCGTCTTAAACTTGGGTGAGTCAGCATCATTGGGCACGGGGATGTGGATCTCCACGTTGTTGGCTGTTGACCGCCGCTTGAATTGACTCTTGGCCTGGAGAAGAGGACCAAGTGGTCAAGACTGCAAAGGGGAGAAGAGCCCAGCCCCCACCCAGCCAGCCTGCTCCCACAAGGACCACGTGCCCCTTGGCCTGGCCCTGGGGACCCACCACCACGCTGATCCCACACATTCTCTGGTACTACCCATGGCATCTCTTACCACCTGAGATTCTGCGTAAGCTTGAGTCTGATTTTCGTTTCTGCTTTCCTGTTCCTTGGCCTTTGGGGCTTTCCATCCCTCCCTCCGGCCAGCCTGGCCTCCTGAGACAAGGTCTGTGTCCCCACAGCTGGCATGGGCTAGATACAGTTCACTGAGTGGCAACAGTGCCAGCCTTCCTGGTTGTCAGACCACACTGCGTGTCCCCAGCCCACTCTTGAATCTGAGCTCATAGTGAAGAAGCAAGGATGACAGCTACAGGCCTTGTCGCCCAGGACGGGAATCTGAGCTGCACAGCGGCCCCAGCCTTGTGTTAGAACTCTTTGCCAAAGGCTCTGGAAAGGCCAGACACATAGAAACACCCTCACCAGGAAGAACTGTCCCATGCCCCAGGTTGACTCTGTACATAGGACAAACACGTACCTTAATCATGTACTCAATGCGGCTGTGGGAATGCTTCTCAATCACCGACTCAATCCAGATCAAAGGCTTGACCTACCGGGGAGAGTGGAGCCAGCACTCACACCTGGCTGTTTCACAAAGGCGAGACAAGGGACCAGGGCAGGGGACTGTTCAGCCAGGTGTGAGCTCGACACACTGCTGCCTGGGGCTCTTGGGAGTCCACAGCTGCACTAGGTAAGACCAGAATGCAGACACTGAGGCAGCAGGAAGATGCCAAGGGCCTCCATGGAAACGCAGAGAACATGATGGGCCACACTGGACAGGAAGGGGCAGTGGTGCCAAAGGGGCCTGGTACTTCATAAAGTTTGGGTTTTCAAACACAGGTTCCTTGGAGCTAGGGCAGCCCCTGTACCTTCCCTGGGTGTCACCTCATAGATTGGAGACTCATTCTGGATAGGGACTGTCCCAACCACGGGAATTATGCAGGAAACCCATCCCATCCCCACCCTACCCACACCCAGAGCCTTCACGGCCACTGCCCATGGTGAGAGCCAGCCGTAGGGGAGAGGAGCCTGGCGCACTCACATGGGTGTTGAGACGGTAGGACATGAGCTCGAACTCGCCGTCGGGTGGGATGAAGGAGATGGTGCGGTCGTTCTCAAAGCGGGATAGCCGCACACACTGGTGGAACTTCACATCCTCCAGCTCCACTGACTTGCTTTTGCCACCTGAGGGGGGGGCAGTAAGGGCAGGACAGACCTGAGCCTCCAGGTCACTCTCAGCAATGCTCCCACTGCCTGGGGCCCACCCTGGCAGAACAGAGTACACCCAAATCTGACAGTATCCTGGGCAGTGAACAAAGGGGCCTGGTTCTAAGATGACCCTCCCCACCCGTCTCTCCTTACCCACCTGGAGGCTGAGGGCAGGACTGGTTGGCCTGGTTCACACCAAGTCACCAGGCAGGGTAGCTACTCAGAAACGTTTGTTGAAAAACTAATAAGCCCAGCTGTGGGTGTGTGGTGATGGTTTGGGGCTCCTGAGGGCCCTGGCCCTACCGTCTTTTGGGTCCTGGGGTCCCGTCCCACAGAGAGCTGTGTGGGTTGAACCCAGCCCTGGAGGGGAGCTGCTCTAACAGGCTAACGCCTGAGAGGCCCTGATTCCTGCTGCTGCAGATGGAACTGGGACCAGGTGGGTACCACTATTTTGGGCCTAGGGCAGGCTGGGAGGTCGGTGATTAGCTTATAAACACAAAGTTCCAACTATCTGGACCCCTGAGGCTACTCTGGCCCTGCCCTACCACAGGAAGTTCTATTCCCAGGCCGGGTCCATCCTACTAATTTATTACATATTAGTTTTAGGTATCATTAATTTTCACAGTTGTCTTGTAAACAATGTGAAAATACTTCTCAACCATGTGCCTGAGATCAACGTGCTCCTTCACTCAGGTGAACATTCCCTCAGCTCCAACTTGGACCCAGGATGAAGCCCCCTGAGTGAAACCTGCTCTATGCACAGGGCCCCTGTGGCACAGGGTACTCACGGCCCGTGTTGTCGAAGAGGACCTTGTCATTGAGGCCCAGGCGCAGTTCGGGCATGCCTGAGAGGAAAACCCGCATCTTGATGGAACCCACAATCTCACTGCGTAGGACGTTGCCATTGGCACTGACCTGTGGGATGAGGGGAGGCTCCAGCTCGCCAGCCATTGTCCCCCACCATGCTGCATGACTCTCCTCACCACCCCCATCCTCAACACCCTGCTCACTGTCCCCTGAGCTGGGGAAGGCTCACCAGTCTCAACCAGCCTTCATGCCAGGGTCAGTGAGGCAGACACTCGTGGGGCTCACTCTCTAGGCCTTGGGCAACATGAGCTTCTCTTCATGGACAAGCCTGGTGACCTGGGCCTGGAATACTGTCTGAGGGTTCTCCCATGCGCCATGCGCTCTGAGGAGCCCTGAACACTCCACGGTAGACCTGGCAGCTAGTCCATGTGGTGCCTGTGGAGGTCACTGAGCACACATCCCCAGGGCTTGTTAAAGATGGAGCTTCCTACCTGACCAGGTGGTGGCACAGTGGATAGTGCATCAACCTAGCACAGTGGATAGAGGTCACTGAGCACACATCCCCAGGGCTTGTTAAAGATGGAGCTTCCTACCTGACCAGGTGGTGGCACAGTGGATAGTGCATCGACCTGGGATGCTCTGGTCCCAGGTTCAAAACCTTGAGGTCATCAGCCTGAATGCAGGCTCACCAGCTTGAGCATGGGATTGCTGGCTCAGCTGGAGCTCCCCCCCACCCCCCCATCAAGACATATATGTAAGAAGCATTCAGTGAACAACTTAAGTGCTGCTATTATGAGTTGATGCTTCTCACCTCTCTCCCTTCCTGTCAGTCTCTCTCTCTCTTTCTCGCTCAAAAAAAAAAAAAAAAGGATGGAGCTTCTTAAGCCCTGACCCCAGGGCTGCCCTGAAGTCTGATAACCATGGATCCACAATAACAATGCACTTTAAACAGAGAGAAGCACAGCGTCCACATGGACCAAAATGTTCCTCTGCACCAGGTACCCCCTTGGCACCCCTCAACAGTCAGTGGGGCTGGGCTATGACTTGAGCAACTCTACAACTCATGCCAACCAGGAGGTATCAAAGAGTGTGCTTAAAGCTCCCAACAGGCTCATGGGAAAACTGGGACTGTCCCAGGGTCCTTGAGTCCATTTTAGAGAAAAGGACACAAAGAAGGGGAGCCATGTGCTAAGGGAACAGAGCAGCTGGCAGGTGCTAGGGCCACAGCCCTGACCACCACCCCAGAGCGACACTCTGCATAAGGCCACATCCACACCAGCAAGCAGGTCTGGGGCCACCTGGGATACTCAGGCACCAGCCACACTTACATGGTGGAGGGCCTGAGCTCGTATCTCTACAGAGAAGCAGGACATCCTGTCCAGTCTTTAACTTGGAGGTTTCAACAATACCTATGCCCACACGAAAGCCCTTTGCCTCTGATGAGAGCAGATACCTAATGTTGAGTGGATTATGGTCCTGAGGCACACAAAACAGGCCTGAAGGCCCTACAGATCCTGGCTCCACCACCTCCTCACTATACTCTGGCCACACTGGCTCTCCCTGTCCTTATCCCAAAAGACAGTTCCTAACCTCAGAGCAGCCGCCCGGCCTCTGTCTCTCACCAGCCCTGTCTGCCTGTTTCATCTCCTCCTAGTTGAGGGGCTATGCCAAACTGCTTCCTGCTGGGTCAGCAAGCAGACAGTGCTGGGGGCAGGAGGCACTCAGCAAGCACGGTAGACGTGTGTCCTCACTGTCTGCTTGCATCTGGGTCAGCACAGGGAGGCCTCATAGATAGGGACCCTCACTTTCCAGGCTCTGGCTGGCTGCTACTACCATCTGCCTTAATCCATGGGCCCTCGTCCTGTGACTGCCCCTAATTCCTTCCTCTGGGGGGCTACTTCCTCCTTGGAGAGTTGGAACTGCATGGCTTTCTGCAACTAAACACATGAAGTTGCTAAGGCTGGGAAGGAGGGTCCAGGAAGTGGAGACAAAAAGCCACACAGCCCATCTTGGGCCTGTGGGCAGCAATCAGGACAAGCTAGCCTTCCCAGCTGAGCCATGATAGGTGCCCAAAGCCAGAGGAGATCCCTGCCGAGGGATTGGCTGCTAAAGTCTACCACTCTGTCCAGACTTCCAGACTCTGGAGGCGATGTTGACTCAACTGCCAGCTCTGCAAACACACTCAGGCATGAGTGTTCTAATGTGCCTGCATGTTCACACCTGCCTTGTGCTGCCTCCGTGTATGGAGAACAGGGTTCTTCAGGCACAGCCCCCAACACATGCCCCCAAACCTTCTGAACTCTCCACACTTTCCCACACAGCAGTTTATAAGCTGATCTTAGGACTTGCTTTATCACCCAGGACACCATAGAGAGATGGACTACGTTTGGGGCTCAACAAACAATTTAAACCAAGGTCCTAAGGTAGGAGGGGAGCATAGTTAACTAGTGAGGCCACCATCTTGCCCTTTGGCTTAAAATGTACGTAGGTAAATACCGTTACCTTAAGTCTACTGGGCACATCTCTTTGGGAAGCACTCTCAATAATGCTGTGTCTGGGAACTCAGCCTCCAGAAATCCCTCCCAGGTAAGGGAGATGTCCAAAATGCATGTCTGAGGATGCATAAGCATGCTCATTTCACACCGTCTGTTACAATCATAATGGGCTGCCTGAGCCGCCCCAACAGTGTAGTCAGGGCAATAACCAATGTGGAGACAGGCAGGGTGCAGGGGAGGTGGAGCTGGCTTGCATTCGTTCTTAGCCACCAAATTCAACTACAAAACCTGGACAGGAGGCACAGGCAAGCATGGGAAGACTGAGAAGTTCAGCAGGAGGAGCCAAGAAGGAGCCCGCCCCACCCTGCCCCGCTCCCATGTGAATGTGCAGAGGAATTGGGAAGTAGAAGTGAGCCCCCGGGTACAGACCTGGCTCTCTCGAACCCTCTGGCTCTGGCTCCAGAAGCGGATCTCCTGCTGCTCAGGGGGAGTATATAAACCTCCTGCTTCCCCCACTTCTCTGCTCTCATGTTCCAGGCCCCAGGCATTCTAGTTGCTGTTCTGAATCCTGCACACCCAGGATTCAGGCTCAAGTGCTGACAAGGGCGACACAGTGGGGAGCTAGAACCTCAGAACCAAAACAACAAGCCCCAGGCAGCTAGAAAGTACCAACCAGGCAGATAGCAGAGAGCGTGGGTTTCAGGAAAGCAACCCCATCAAGTTGTTCATGTCTCTAGACCAGTGTTTTTCAACCAGTGGGCCGTGAGACATGGTCAGGTGTGCTGTGGGGAAATTAAACATGGGTCCCCAAACTACAGCCCGCAGAGGCTATTTATCCGGCCCGCCGCCAGCCGCCTCCATCCGAACATAAATATTCCCCTCACAATCCCTCCAGCTATCAGCGACAGGAAGAGTGGAGGCACAGGGAATGCTCACTGACCAATCACCTTCTAGGATTTATACTGACCACTAGTGATGAACCAATAGTAGGCCGCCTCTCATCCACACCCAGGAAGGTCCCCACTCGGGCTGCCGCGCACTTGTCATTGTGTGGCCGCAGTGAGTAGTTGAAGCTGCTACTCCTCCCCATGGTCCCGATTTCTAATCCTGTCAGGACTGGAGGTAAATGTTGCCAGCACTAGATGAAGCCTCAGCCTCAGCTGGTTATGTCTATCCTGATGGTGTATATAGATATTTGACCTTTTTCTTTTTAAAAGAGGCCCCCGCAGAGGGTGATATACAATGCATCACAATGTTATCTAACTTTAAAGCTAAAGTTTGCTGATCTTCCTTTGGACAGTTTTTGGTTATCTGTTGCCAAGGAGTTCCCCATTCTGGCCAACAAAGCTATTTTGACATTGCTCCCGTTTCAATCACGTATCTATGTGAGCTGAGTTTCTCAAGCTTGACTGCGATAAAAACTAAAAACAGAGAGACTGAGAACTGTTGAGGAAGAGCTTCGTGTGTGTCTTTCTACCATTCCTGCCAGGATATCCCTTTTGTGTTCATGGAAACAGGCCCAGGTTTCACACTAAGTGAGTATAAATACATTTAGAAACTATATTATTAACTATATGTATAATATGTACTGTGTTAGAGTGTCATTTTGGTAGGTGGTGTGCCCCAGGATTTTGTAAATGTAAAAAATATGTCGCGGCTCAAAAAAGGTTGAAAATCACTGCTCTAGACATATCTTCGGAGAATCACATTACCTAATTTTCAGACTTATTCTAAAATTAGTTATCAAGACAGTGTGGTATCGGAGAAGCAATAAATACACAGATCAATGGAACAGAATGGATAGTCCAGAAATAGTCTTGCACAAATATACCCAATCGAATCTTGACAAGAATGCAGAAGTAATTCAATGCAGAAAGGATAGTCTTTTCAAAAAATGATGTCAGAACTGCAAAACACTGTGCTATGTGCAAGCAAAAAAAAAAAGAAGGATCTAAACCTCATACCTTATGTAAAATTTAACTCAAAATTGATCATAGATTCAAATGTAAAACTATAAAGAAAATTTAGAATCAATTTTTAAAAATCAATAATTGGACTTTCTAAAAACGTTTCCTCTGTGAAAGACACTGCCAAGAGGATGAAGAGACAAGTGACAGACTAGGAGGGGACATCTGTAAACCACATAACCAACAAATTATATCCAGAAGATATAAAGAACTCTCAAAACTCAATAATCAGAAAAAAAAACGGCCCAGTTTAAAAGTGCTCAGAAGACATGAAGAGACGCTTCTCCAAAGAGTCTATGTGGGTGACAGAGAAACACATAACAAGATGTTCAACAGCATGAGCCATTAGGAAAATGCAAAATTAAAGCCATGACGAGATCCCACTACATTCGTATTATGATGACAGAAATAAAAATACTGCTTAAGGATGTGAAACCACCAGGACTCTCACATGTTACTGGTAGGGATGCAAACTGGTGCAGCCACTCTGGAAAACAGTTTGGCAATTTCTTATAAAATCAAACATATACTTAGCATATGACCCAGCAATCCTGCCTCTTAGTATTTGCCCTGGAGAAATGACAAGTTCTGCCTACATATAAATCTGTGCACGAAATGTTTATAGCAACTCTGTGCAAATGCCAGACACTGAAAACACCACAATGTTCTTCAGTGAGTGAATGGATAAACACATTGTGGTTCAGAATATAAAATAAATATAAATAAATATTAGAAGAAACAAACTTTGAATAAACACAGCAACATGGAGGAATCTCAAAGGCAATATGCTGAGTAAAAGAAGCCAGGCTCAACATGACAATCTCAAAAAGACAGAACTATAGTAACGAGGACCAGATCAGTGTCTGCCATAGGTTGGAGAGAGGCAGGAGGGTGACGGGCTGTTTGGCACCCTGATAGATAATGATAACAGGTACACAGAGATGCACATATTCTAAAATTCATAGGTCAACTTTAACTAATGATAATTTAAAAATAAAATTAAAGAAAAAAAACAAAGATATGTAAAACAATAACCCTCTCCCCCCAAAAAACAAGTTGTAGAAGAAGCACGCCTTACGTTCTCTGTTTTATAGACAAACAATGATGTTTGTAAACCTACAGAATGAAGTCCCAAAGATGACAATGAATTCTTAAGCCAGCTGAGCTTTCTGATTATGGAGCCTTTCACTTTCTAACTTAATATACTTTTTTTTTTAATGTTCACATATTGATTCTAAGTAAGAACAAAAGCTCACAAAGACAAAACAAGCTCATGTTCAAACTGAATCCCGCTGATCTATCACATGGAACCGAAATATCTCTCAGAGCTTTGCTAGTTTTAAAAGCCTAAGTACTTTTACAACAATCATGGAGAAGACAAAATTTAAAAAAAAAGAGCCCTGGCTGGTTGGCTCAGTGGTAGAGTGTCAGCCCAGCATATGGATGTCCTGGGTTTGATTCCCGGACAGGGCACACAGGAGAAGCGCCTATCTGCTTCTCCACCCCTCCACCCATTTTCTGTCTCTTTCTTCCCCTCCTGCAGCCATGGCTTGATTGGCTTGAGTGAGTTGGCCCCAGGTGCTGAGGATGGCTCCATGGCCACCGCCTCAGATGCTAAAAAATGGCTCTGGCTGCAATGGAGCAACAGCCCTAGATGGGCAGAGCATCGCTCCCTGGTGGGCTTGATGGGTGGATCCCAGTAGGGGTGCATGTGGGAGCCTTTCTGCCTCCCCTCCTCTCACTAAAAATAAAAATAAATACATAAAAAATTAAATTTAAAAAAGAAAGAAAAGAAAGGAAGTCTACCAAGAGGTTGACAGACTCGATGACGTCCAAGAACACCTCGTTTTTCCGGTACTTGATGCCCTCAGACCGCCAGGACACTGCGTTGGTAACAGTGGCTGGAGGGCGTGGTGCCCCCGTTTCCAGCTTGTGGCCTTCCTGAGTGATGTACCTGTGGGACCATGCTCAAAGTTAAGGGGTCAGTCACTGACTGTCTTGGAGAAGGCCCCTCACTGCAGCAGGCTCCAGAAATGGCAGGCTCTGGTTCCACCTATGGCTGTTTAATTCAAGAATATCTTACAATTCCAAAAAATCCAGCAAACTCATTGGGGGGGGGGGGGTCCAAGGAGACAGCGGCAGTGAGGAAAACCACTACTCGCATACAGAGGGGGACTGATCCTTGGGAAGTAACCTGGTGACCCCACTCCCACTTGGGGAACAACAGGTACAAGACATGGGCAATTTACATGGCTTCTCTGAGAGTCCCTTTGCTCCCCTGAACGAGAGACAGCACCTCAGATTGTGAATCAAGTGGGTGTAAAGTGCTTACGCAGGGCCCAGTTCACAAAAAAGTGCTTAATCCATGGTGGCCATTATTTGAAGGACAGGATTCCAGAAAAAGATATTTTATCACAGCCTCCTTTATGAGAGTAAAAAAAAGTTAGGGACTGACTACCTAACAACCATACATTTAGTGCATGTCTGTGGATGAAAAATAAAGACCTACTAACAGAAAAATGCTCATGATATGCAAGGCTGCTGCAGGGGAAGGATCCCCAACTGCCCACTGCTGGGAGCCCCGGCCCCCACCCCGACTACTCACTCCTGTAGAATCTTGCTGTCTGTGGTCTGGGGGTAGCCGAAATCCATGAGCTCATCCAGCAGCTCATAGATGATGACGAAGTTGTCGCGGATGCTCTCCTCCTCCAGCTCCTTGAAGTACTCTGAAAACACCTGTGGGTGGCAGAGGGGGCAGGCAGAGGGCTGAGAGGAAGGGTGGAGAAGGGAGCCACCTGAACAAAGCCATGCCCTCATGCCCCAAGGCCCAGAAACAGCCCTTTTGCCACAGCGGCATTTGCACATTTTCTAGGCTTGGGGACATACTACACACTAGACCTTTGACTCAGGAAATGAGGGCAGCAGTGTGGCTAAGAGGTGGGAAGCAAGGTAGGCGTCATAGACATCCTCTGAGGCCTGGTCAGAAGCCCCACAGTCCTGTGGCCCACTCTCCTCCCCTCCCTGAGAGATAGCCCAGGCCTGCGGCCCCTTTGCAGCTTCTCTTTAATCCCCACTGTCACTCTTGGTCTCTGGCCGGAGCCACTGGGGACAGAACAAGTGGTGCTTCTGGAGACTCTGGCCTCCCTGAGTTGCCAGTGTGTATAGCTGTGCAGACAGATGCAGGGTCTCCATTTCAGCAGGACATTAAAAGGCTCAAGAAAAGAATGCCAAGGGAGAAATGTTTCATTAGCACTAACACCAAAGGAAGGTCACCAAAGCAGAGAGAATTGCCTGGCACTCCAGGGAGAACCTCCCCCTTCCCACTTCCCCACCCTCAGGCCCCACTGCAACAACCCCAGCACTCCACAATGGAGCCCACCTGCTGCTCTCCTTCCCTGTGCCCTCACTGCCAGACCAGCCCATTCCTCAGAGTTCAGCACAGGTGACTCCTGGGCTAGCTGCACACTGTGCCACTGGAAGTATGCAAGTTCTCCTGGGCCCACCTGGATCTCCTGGGTCTGATTCTCCACTGTCTTCGACCCCACACCCAGTGTCAGCCAGGCACCTCCATTTCTCTTCTAGAAGCTACAACTACCTCATCAGTGGCCTCCCTGCTGCCCTCACATTTTTTCTGCACTCAGCAGCCAGATATTGTAATAACTCAGATAAGGTGGACACTCCTTGCTTAAAGCCTTCCATAACCTCTCATCACATTTGGAATGAAATCTAAACTCACTAAGCCTTATATACCTCCCCACACTCCTAACCATGGTTCAGTCCCACCAACCTTGTTGACCTCAGCCCAAACTTTGTTCCTCACTCCCTATGTCTTGGGCACACTAGCCTGCCTGATGTTCCCTGACTGTACCGTGTACTCCTGCCCCAGGGCATTTGCATCTGCTGCTCTCGCTGGTTCCTTATCCCGCTGTCAGCCTGGGCCTGGCATGTGTCAGCTCTCTCCATGGTGGGCCTCTACTTTGAGTGCCCCCCAAGAGATTCTGAGTAGAGCCTGGCTCTACCCTTCTCTGGGTTACCTCATCTCTCCAACCCCTGACTCTCAGCTGGCCAGCCTCTGCCCTTCCAAACCAGCTGGTCCCTCCTGGAATCAGGGGCACCCCTATCCTGAGCCCCACCATCTCCTATTCACTTTTCTCTTCTCAGTGGGCGGGGGGGGGGCGGGGGAAGTGTAAGGAAGGCTATTGAATCCCATACACTGGGCAGCTGGAGCTCCCCTATCCCACTTCCTGGGGTTTCAGCCCCAGAATTCCTTGGGGATGCTGCAACTCTTGGGTGGCTGGTACGGGAGCACACAACAGAGCCAGGTGACCAACACCCTCCGGGGCCCCTGTGGCTCGACTCACCTGCACTACCTTGTAGAGAAAAGAGAACACTAGCGACACACACGCATTCTTCTTGGAGGTGGCAACCACTGCATAGCAGCTGCAGTTAAGGAGTGTACAGAGGCCTGGGCCGCCACCTCACAGACCCCAGGGCTTGGAGCCTCCCCCAGCTCTACCCTATCTGTTCATTCCCCATCTCATTTAAGGTGATATCCTATGAGAAACTGCAGTATACATCTGCTACCAGTGTGCCACCTCCTCAGGGAAGCCTTTCTGGATCCTCATATCAGGTGAAAACTCCACACACCCCTTCCTTTTCTAAAACTCATCACCCTTGTTGTCATGTGTTCTCTGCCCATCTCCTCAGGCAGCAGGAAGCTTCCTGGAGGGTGGGGCAGGGCTGGGCCTTGCTGTGCCTGGGCCAGCTCTGGGCCAAGCCAGCGCAGGTGCTGGCAGCTCTCAGCTGCACGTGTGGACGCACACATACATGTCCACAAGAGTCCCCAGGAGCTCCCGCAAAGGGATACGATACAGGTTGTTGTGCTTGATCCACATGAAGCGGACACCTCCATGGGCCAGTATGGGTGACAACATCCCCTCCTCCTCTTTCTCCATCAGGATGGGCATGAAGTGCTCCACTTCTGACATGTCCACGTCACCTCGGTAGTTCCGGCAGATGAGTACCTGGGCAGGGACGGAAGGGAAGGGAGGGAAGACACTTTCATTTTGAATGCCTGGGCAGGGCTGAGCCACACCAGCTTCTGTCCCTTAGGGCAGAGGTCCCCAACCCTTGGGCCGCGGACTGGTATTGGTCCATGGGCCATTTGGTACCTGGTCCGCAGAGAAAGAATAAATAACTTACATTATTTCCGTTTTATTTATATTTAAGTCTGAACGATGTTTTATTTTTAAAAAATGACCAGATTCCCTCTGTTACATCCGTCTAAGACAGGGGTCCCCAAACTTTTTACACAGGGGGCCAGTTCACTGTCCCTCAGACTGTTGGAGGGCCGGACTATAAAAAAAACTATGAACAAATCCCTATGCACACTGCACATATCTTATTTTAAAGTAAAAAAACAAAACGGGAACAAATACAATATTTAAAATAAAGAACAAGTAAATTTAAATCAACAAACTGACCAGTATTTCAATGGGAACTATGAGCCTGCTTTTAGCTAATGAGATGGTCAATGTGCTCCTCTCACTGACCACCAATGAAAGAGATGCCCCTTCCAGAAGTGTGGCAGGGGGCTGGATAAATGGCCTCTGGGGGCCGCATGTGGCCCGCGGGCCATAGTTTGGGGACCCCTGGTCTAAGACTCACTCTTGACGCTTGCCTCAGTCACGTGATACATTTATCCGTCCCACCCTAAAGGCTGGTCCGTGAAAATATTTTCTGACATTAAACCAGTCCGTGGCCCAAAAAAGGTTGGGGACCACTGCCTTAGGGGATCCCAGTCACATTTCTGTCCATCGAAGGGCATAGACTGGAGGCAAACTGATTGCTACCCCCCATGGACTTCTTCAAGGAGTGTTTCCCAAGTGAACTCCTACAGGGGCCAGCAGAGTTTTTGCAGGGGAGGGTGGCAAGGATCCAAGACTGGATTGCTTGGGAGACACCAGGTGCTGTAACAATGTCCCACAGGCTCTCATTGCAGATGTTCTCAGAGCCTTCCCTGTGCTAACCCACCCTGCTCTTCTTTCTGTGTCAGGGCACTTGTTTGGGGGATGCTGCTGAGTGCTCGCATCTCTCAGAATCACCCCTCCCTGCCCCATGGCCCTTATCCTGGTCTTTCTCTTCCACAGACTGTGGGTTTGGACACGCAGCATCTGGAACCCTCGTCCACTGTCAGTGGGAACAAAGAATGGGACAACCACTTTGGTAGAGTTTGGCAGGTTCTCCCAAAGCTAAACCAGCTTATGAATCAGTCATTCCTCTCTCAGGTATTTACTCAAAGGAAATGAAACCATACTGTTATTATGAAGGCTCAGACATGAATGTTTATGAAAAGGAGTAACCGCTGATACATGCAACAGCATGACGGAATCTCAGGATGACTGGGCCATGTGAAAGAAACCAGACAACAGGTAACACATCCCACTTCTATAAAATCCTGAGAAATGGTGACAGAAAACACATATGGCTGCCTGGGGACAGGCTGGACAGACATCTGGACAAAAGGGGTGTGAGGAATCTTTAGGGAGTGACAGAATGTGTTCTTATGGCTTCCTGGGTATATAGGGGTGGGCAGAAATAGGTTTACAGTGTTCATATGGAACAAGGCATGCAGTTTTGTATTACAATAGCTTTATCAACTCTGTGCTTCATGTACTTACAACTGTAAATCTACTTTTGTCCATCCGTATACAATGACTGACTCATCAACCTTTAGGCTTTAAATAAGCCAGTTTGTTACATGTAAGTTACACATCCCTTAAGCAATAAAAAAGAGGTCTGAGGCTTTGACAGCCTGAGCAAGACTCTATTTGGAGATGCTGCCTAGAGCTGCTGCTGCTGCTGCCGTTTTTGTGGGCCCATGAGGACAACCAGCTGCAAGACTCAGAAAGGCACTGAGATCATCACTGAGCTGACCAACCTGGGAACTGCCTGCCTCAGAACCTGTAGGTTATAAAATACATTATTGTCTTTAGCGTTTTAAGCCGGGGGGGGGGGGGGGACGGGGTGAGGGAGAGATGGAGAAAGAATACCTTCCTATCCTAGTTTCTCTTTCCCGGCCTGTGGACAAGGTACTCTGTCCCATTCCTGCTGAGGCTTAGGCCTCTTAGGGACCCGGGACCCGGTGAGTGAACTTGTGGGTACCAGGACCAGGCTAAGAGACTCCCACATACTCCCTTATATACTCCTTGCCAACAGTATATACTGCCTCATACACTGCCCCAACCATGAGGCGGGACTGTTATTTTTACAGAAATGAATGGTGATGCCTGGAGAGGTGCAGCTATTTCCCTGAGGTTCCACAACAAGCAAAGCTGAATAAGGATTCTAGCCCTACTTCCACTCCCTGCAGGGCTGCTTCTGCTTGCTAACACATTGCTTTCTTGAGCTTCTCAAGGCCTACTTTCTTCTTCAGGTAGCCAATTGTGGGGGCGGGGGCTGGGGCCGGCATGGAGCCCCAGGGGGCCCCCAGAGTGCTCAAAGAAAGAGCAGGAGGCAATTTGCTCTCACCAAAGATACACAGAGGCCTGCTCACTCAGCAAGCACACACCACTTGTCCCTCTATTGTGGCACTGTTTTGGGCCTGATGACACACAGGTCACCAAGACAAATGGGGTCCCTACACTGGCACACTTGCTTGAGGGAACTGAAAGCATCCCTGAGGATATGACCTTTAAACTGAGGCCTGAGGGAACAAAAGCAGAGGGACCAGTGTGCCTGAGAGGCCATTGGTGTGGGGTCAAAGCCCATGGGGGGACCTGGGAGCACTAGTTAGGTGGAGTGAGTAGTCTCTAAGCAGGGTCCCAGATGAGACTGCAGTCTACTCCAGCCTGTTCACACAGAATGAACTGCAAATCTGTTCCCACGGCTATCTGCCTCTTCACAGTCCCTTCAGTGCCCCCCTGCCCATGCTCCTCTGGCTCACTGCATTCTAGCCATCCTGGCCCCTTGCTGGTCTCTGAGCAGCACATCTGCTCCTGCCTTGGGGACTTTGCAATTCTCACTGCTCAGAATGCCGTGACCTGGCTCTTCTCATTTCTCAAGCCTTGACTCATATGGCACCTTCTCCAAGAAATCCTTCCTTCCTGCTTGCTCTGGCTGTGAGATCACATCCCATTACTTTCTACCCCCAACATGAGTTTACCTCACTGCCCACATCACGACAGTCACTTCGCCTGTCACTTCTGCTGGAGTTTAACACTCCCTGAGAACAGTGACCATTTTCAACTCATTCATGGCCATGTTCCACCATCCAGAACAGAGCCTGGGCTATGGTAGCTGCCTCGGGGGGGTGAGTAAAAAGAGGTCAGGGTAATGCCCAGGTCTCCAATGTGGGAAGTCCCATGGATGGTGTTGTCACTCACTGAGATGGAGGGAGAACAGGTCTGGGGGGGGGGGGGAAGGTGGCAGTTCATTTTGAGAAATGCCAAGTTTGCCGTTGCTGCGAGACCTCCATGGTGCCCTGCACGCCAGTGGGTCTCCAGATAAGTGCTCTGGACTACAGTACAAATTTGAGAGTCACTGACACACTGACATGAATTAAAGCCAGCCTGAAAAAAAGGACAGTATGGGAGGCATACCTAGGCCGGAGTCTGAGGAGCTGACATCCATGGGGACCAGCAGCCAGTGAGAGAAATGAGGGAAACAGTGCAGTAACCTGGAGGCCAGAAGCTGCCAAGGAGGGGAGTGAGTGGCATCGAGAAGCAAAAAAGATAAGGGCAGAGAAGTGTCATGGAGGGCTTTCCATCAACTAAGTATGGCCATGCAAGTTTCCTTGGCAATCAGAGGCTCTGGTTAACAGATAGATGTGTGGTTTTAAATTTCTTGGTGTGCCATGACCTTATTTGGGGTTAAATGCAGTTATTGCAGGAGGCAAACTTTCAAAACACGCAGTCTATGGGGAGTGGAATAATAAATGACACGATGGCTGCTGAGGATGAGAAGGATGCCATGGCTGCTTCAGGGGCTTCCTGCCAAGCAGGGCTGACCATGCTGCTCCTGGGCTACAAGCTCCTTGTAGTGGCTCCTCCATCCTGAGATCAAAATGGCTCCCTCTGGTTCTTCTTCCTGTCTGGACGTCCTTAACACCTATGGCCCTCCTTGTGTCATCCTCTACACTCCAGCATTATCCAAAATTTTTGGCTGCTCCTCACCAACTGAGCCCATTGCAACACCTTCTTATCCACTTAACTGCTACCTGGTCACCATTCTAGCTCTTCCAGGAAGCACTGTAACCAACTCTCCAGCCAAAATGAAGGTTGCATAATTGCATTATGTGGGGGCCTTGTCCATGCCCTTATAGCTAACTTGGGTCTGACCATTTGGATCCTTGTGTTTCCCCTGCCAGACCTCCAGGCCCATGGGGGCTAGTACGAACTATGGACCCAGAGTGATGAAGGCCTATGCCCAAGGACCCAATGGTGAGCAGCAAAGATGAGTTTTGACTTCAACCCTAACTCCACAGTCATGGTGAAAAGGTCAGCACAGGCCTGGTACTTGTTAGATGCTGCTGAAATGTTTGCTGAAGGAACAAGTGAGCTGCAACAGGCAGCCTGTGGGACCTCTGCGGACATGTGGTGGCCAAGGTGGAAGCAGAAGATATACCAGGACTGAGAAACCCACCTAGCATACACCTAGCCTTGGCATGCCCTGTGTCTTTCCTTGCCCCTAAGATGGCTGGGGAAGGAAGCCCAACATTGGGAATCACTGGCTATTGACCCTGGGTGGCATCCAATGCAGGCAACCCACTCAAGGAACTCTGGGAAAGTGCTCGGGTGGGGAGTGGGTCAGGAAGAAGCAGCACTTGAACTTCACGTCCTCCTGCTTCTGAGCTAACGCCTGCTCACACCACCTAGGCTGGACACCCACAGTTCTCTCACTGATTAATGTAGGACTTCAAGTTTAATGTTGTTGCACTTGTTCTTGTTGCTCCCAGATGCAAGGGCCTGATATTTACTTGCCTTCTATCCAGCAGGATGGAGTAGGTGGACGGCAGCAGACCACTTCTAAATGGATTTGAGAGACCTCCTTTAAGCAGCTTTCTTAGATATCCCTGGAGGAGGATCCTGGGTCCTAATTATGTCCAACTCCTCCTTCATGTCCCAGCTAGATTTGTCACTCACACTGGGAAGCCTTCCTGACCCCCAGTCAAGGTTGAGCCTCTCTGTTATATCCTCATTGCAGCTCCATTACAATTTACATTTATTTGTATTTCTTGAGACTGTGAGCTCCAGGAGGACAGCACCGGACTCTGATTTTGCTCACGAAAGGCGGCCCAAGGTTAACATCCTGCCTGGTACCTAGGAGGTGCTCCTCACATTATCAGCTCAATGAACAAGTGGTTCTGGGTTCAACTCCTAAACCTGCCACTTCTATAACCAGTGTGACCTTGGATGGTGGAATCTCTCTATGCCTCATTTTCTCCCTTCTGTAAAATGGCTCTCCCACCACTCACCACACCTAACTCTTGTAACTTAAAGTCACAACAAAACGTTAATACATTCATACAGAGAATGGCACAGAGAAACAGCCTGACAAACAAGCTGCTGCACTTACAGAGGGCGGGGCGGGCCCGAGGGCACACTGGTCCCAACTTGCCCCGCCACCTCCAGCCAAGGGTCGCGCCGCCGCTCGGCTCTAGGCCTGGGTGCAAAGCCGGCTGCAGCTCGCCCTCCTGCGGGCCTCACAGAGGCCTAAGCCCTCTGCTCACAGAAAGAGCGGGGTCGTGCAGATCGGTTACCTAGCAACAGGGTGAGGCTATCGGTTTCTTTGCTTAGGACCAGGGTGGGTCCCATTTGCTGGTTACCCAGCAACAGGGTGGGTCCCCAGGGGTGAGGTCCTCGCCGGTTGCATGGCAACGGGGAGGGTGGGGAGCCCTCCGTACCTTGCCCTTCAGGTCCAACACGTAGACGGCACTGGCGGACATGGCGGCTGCGGGAAGCCTCGGCAGTGGCCGAGGGTGGAGGCAACGGCAGAACTGCCCGGCGTTGAGTAAGGCCAGGAACTCCCCGCGACGGTTAGGCTCCACTTCCGGTCCAGGGAGCCGCGCGGGGACCGTTATGTCCGGTCGGGGGAGGAACTACCAGAAATGCGCAGGCGCAGGACGCCCAATGGGACCTTATTTCTCGCTCCCACCTACAGCATCCCGGAAAAAAGACCCAGAGGGGCGCGTTCGGGAAGAGCTGACTGATACAGTGCAATCTCTATCTGTCCAGTCGGGTGAATAATACTCGGCAGCTGGAAACTCCGTCCTGTGGGCTAATTTGGAGAGAGATTCCCCCTCGTGGATCCACCTGGGGTCCAGCCCTGTGGAATTTAAGGTGCTGGTTACTTAGAAAGGGTGCAAACAAGCCTTGAATGGCAATGAAGACTAATCAACAGTCACTACCTGTCACCTGTATGTGTCAACATTCGTCAGTGAACAAGCGTGCCTGTTGATTGCCTAGAATGACCTAGAGTCACGCCCCATAGAACCTAGGCAAAAAGCACGTGTTTCATTTCTGTAGTTAGTGGCCACTGATGGGTAATGCAATTGATTAGTCAATTGAATTATATCTCATTTGCTTTTATGAACTTTAGGCTGGGGAGAAATGCCTGCGTTCTGTGCCATGGAAACATCAGTACCTTGGGGATCCCAACTTTGCAGTATCAGAACCATTTACTTGCGTTGCCTGCCTCTCACTTTTCATCTTCCTCTTATCTCTGGGGTTTTTGAAAGATGGCTTTTACAATATATCTTCTGCTATGATAGATATGTAATTGTAGGAAAATCCAGAGAAAAACACTGGAATGTTTTAGGAATGCTAAGTAAATCCTGGTCTGGTAGCCTTCTAGCACAAAAACAGCCCAGAAAGGCTTTTTGACAATTTTCTTGTAAGAAATTCTTTTGTACCTAGCATCATACTTTGCCAGCATTAGAAAAACATGTCTTTTTTTAAACTACAAAACTACATTTCACTGAAGAAAAACCGAGGAAATGCCAAAAAGTGTAAGATGAAAAGAAAAACCAGCTGGGAGAGGTGACCTCTCATTATTGAATATTTCCTTTTAGATTTGCTCTGGGCATCTTAGATGTTTAGTACAGTTATCCATGGCCCTGGCCAGTTGGCTCAGTGAATAGAGCGTTGGCCCAGCGTATGGATGTCCCTGGTTCAATCCCTGGCCAGGGCACACATGAGAAGCAACTGTCTGCTTCTCTTCCCCTCCCTCTTCCCCTTCTCTCTTCCTTCGCCTCTCACAGCCAGTGACTCTGTTTGAGTGTTAGTCCTAGGTGCTGAGAATAGCTCAGTTGATTCAAGCATCAGCCTGATAGGGGTTGCCAAGTGGATCCCAGTCTGGGAGCATGAGGGAGTCTATCTTCCCTCCAATCACTTAAAAAAAACCAACAACCCAGTATTATAGGGGATGGGAGGACAAACATCTTTTATACATTTTTTTTTTTTTTTTTTGTATTTTTCTGAAGCTGGAAACGGGGCGAGACAGTCAGACAGACTCTCGCATGCGCCCGACCGGGATCCACCCGGCTCGCCCACCAGGGGCGAGGCTCTGCCCACCAGGGGGCGATGCTCTGCCCCTCCCGGGTGTCGCTCTGCCGCGACCAGAGCCACTCTAGCGCCTGGGGCAGAGGCCAAGGAGCCATCCCCAGCGCCCGGGCCATCTTTGCTCCAATGGAGCCTTGGCTGCGGGAGGGGAAGAGAGAGACAGAGAGGAAGGGGGGGGTGGAGAAGCAAATGGGCGCTTCTCCTATGTGCCCTTGCTGGGAATCAAACCCGCGTCCCCCACACGCCAGGCCGACGCTCTACCACTGAACCAACCGGCCAGGGCCAACAAACATCTTTTAAAGAAACCGACTCCCAAGTGCCAAAAGGACTGTTAACAGTAAACACTTCATACAAATTACTTGTAACCTCTTCTCCTTATGTGGTGGAGTGTGAGTAACATCTGTATTTCATCCTTAACATTTAAATATGTAAGCCAAATTTAGCTGCAACAGCTCAGAAGAGACCATATTTATTGTGGTAGACCAGGGTTTCTCAAAATTTGCTGCATATTAGGGCCACCTGGGGAGCTCTGAAAATTCTCAATGCCCAACCCTAGGAAATATCAGTGGTTTCTTAAGGCTAACACTCAGCAGAACTGGAGAGCCACTGTAATACAGTTATGGCTACCAATAGATAAATGTCTTCTGATGTTCATGCCTTTGTGCAGTTCCTCCCAGATGGAGTGACTTGTATTGGCCAATGAAATCTCGAGGATGAGATGCCATCTTGGATTCTCTGGCTCCAGGCAAGTCAATGCAGTTATATGATGCAGCTACACCATGTGGAGTAAAACTATCTGGCTGAGCACCATCAACCAACAATTGGAAGAGAAATCCTGTGGTTTGAAGCCACCGTTTTGGTTTCCTGGGCAGGGAGAATTAGACTGTTTATCTTCCACTTACTTTTTTTTTTGACAGACAGGGAGAGAGACAGATAGGGACAGATGGACAGGGAGAGAAATGAAAAGCACCAATTCTTTGTTGTGGCATCTTAGTTGTTCACTGATTGCTTTCTCACATGTGCTTTGAGGGGAGGCAGGCTCCAGCAGACCGAGTGACCCCTTGCTCAAGCTAGTGACTTTGGGCTTCAAGCCAGGGACCTTTGGGCTCAAGCCAGTGACCATGGGGTCATGTCTATGATCCCTTGCTCAAACTGGATGAACCCACACTCAAGCTGGCGACCTCAGGGTTTTGAACCTGAGTCCTCTGAGTCCCAGTCTGATGCTGTATCCACTGTGCCACTGCCTGGTCAGGCTCCACATACTGGCTTTTCACAGTACATCATGTCCACACCCAACTGCTGGCTTTTGGGTAAAAATGACCTGCAAATGCCTTTCCACCTAGCAGTTGGGGAGTCTGCCAAAAGAAGCCAGTGATAATTAAAGCATGTCACTTCTCTTAGGTGTGTTGGGAATCACAGGTCAAAACACATCAGCTAGCTTTCTCCAAATTGAGGGCAAATCGTCATTTTGCAGTATACATTCTTCATGTACAATAAATCCAAAAGGCAGTTTCTAGTGATAAAACACAGTATCTAATGATAAACAGCCTATAAATTAAAACACTCAGACTTATGTTTAATAACTGGTTTGCTTTATTCTGCAGTTCACACATGAGAGTCCCAAAGGAGCAAAGGGCCCGACACGTAGTAGGTACTTAAGCAGATTTTCTCATCTGAATTTGTTCAGTCTCATCAGACTTATGACAACAGAAACTGTTTCTCCCAGTAGCATATGCAGTCTGAGCCTTGTGCAGTGGGTACGCACAGGCCCCCAAAACCCTGGTTCTGCAGCACTAGAACCTGGGTCCTCCCCTCAGACTGCATGCTTGTCTGTGCTGAGGCTCTGCCCTGGTCCCATCACCCTGAGGTGTCCCTAGGCCAGGAATGCCAAACAGGTTCCACATATGTGGCAACTCTGAACAAACATTGGGGGAGCCTGGAGCCCAGGGGTGAGGAAAATGAGGCAGGAGATGGCTGGGTTCCATCACAAAGAGCACTGCTTGACTGGCAAGTCTGCCGTGGCAATACCCACTTAACATGTACGGAATGGGGATGCTGGGGGAATAGGCTGCATGCCGGTCACCGGCTCAGCTAAGAAAGGGGCAAGGTGTTCATTCCGTCCTTGCCTTGAGTGGCTACTCTCCCTGGCCAGGTGGCTGAGGAGGCAGTTTGAAGGCCACAAAGCTGCAAGTGGCTTCCCCAGGCCCTGGATGGAACAGCGTAAGCCCCAAGCTAGAGGGAGCTTGGAGGGCAGCCCATGCAGGGCCCCAGGGAGGTCTGCATGTTGCATCTTCTCCTCTGGAGTCAGTTTCATCCAGGCAAAGACACCTGGCTGGCTGTCAAAATGAGTCAGATGCAACTTGGGTGTAAAACACTTCCATGGCATTTACACAGAAATAGCCTTATTCTCTGGATGAACTCTCAATAATTCCCAGTCCAAACTAAAAAGGTTCACCTTCAGTGAGCTACTGAAAAACTATAGTAAACGAATAGTCTTACTTTAATTAAGTTCCAGAATGAGGGCATACTGATTTGAAAATCAGTTGTCTTAGCAGAAGATGCAAGGGTGTGTATAAAAGAAAGTTTCTAGAAAATACCAAAGGCATCAAATATAACCCCAATTTGGCTTTCCATTTTCCGTTGGTGCCACTCCATATCCCAGGCAGGGAGGCTACTTTGTCCAGCTGACTTTGGGAATGTCATAGTGCTCCGTGAGTGTATCCAGGTGCCTGTTGAAGTCCTAGGGAAGAGGAGGAAAAAGCCCACGTCATCACAGCACCAAGCAGAGTACTAGACCCCCGTTTCCTACATCCTGCCTCCTCTCGGTGAGCCCCCTCCTCTGGGCAAGCCACCCTTGCCAAGCCTTATAGCTGTCTGAACCCTGGCCTCTTCCTTCAGTGACTGTAGGGAAGCTAGGTAAATCCTCTCCCCACCAGCATTCCAATGGCTCCTGCCAGGTTCCAAGCCTCTGGGCTCAGCTGGGACCTACATGGCTCAGTCTCCCCCACTGGGCACGAGACTGACCTCCACTCTTTGCTTGTGGGTTTTGGAGGCTTTCTTCAGGATCCTTTCCATTTTCTAAAGAGAGGAAAGAAAGCAGGTGAGTCACATGCTCGATTAATATAGCCCAGCCAACACAGGATGGAAGATGGGAGCCCAGGCTGGCCTGGCTCTCATACCTAGAACATCTACAGGTCCCAGGTCCCTCAACTCCACTCAGGCTGGTCCAACAGGGACACTTGGCTACAATACACCCCAGTAGAAACCCTGGTCAGCTGCCCTTTGGTCTGAGTGGCAGGAAATGCACTAGCACTGATTTGGGCAGACTCCACTGGGAGCTGTGCAAGCGCTTCCTGCCTTCTTGGCCAATTGACAGAATCCCATTTTGCAGAAAAGGAAGTTCCAGATAGGGTTTGAAAAAGGATGAGAATGGAGCAAAGGGCCTGACACATAGGTGTTTAAGTGACAGTTATCTATCCTGATGCTCACAGTGCCAGGAGGGCTACAAGGTCCAGATGAGTGATTCTAGATTATGTATCCAGCACAACCATGACCTGCCCAGCACTCATTCCCAGTACTCAACAGTACCTGGTCCGAGGTAAGACTGTGGGATACAGAGCCAGACAGACCTGTGGCTGCACCTGGCTCTCCACTTACTAGCTAGGTGACTGTGGCTGACTCACTCTGGTGGCCCTCCCTGACCCCTTTACATCCAGGAATTGCACTGCCTGGTACTTATGGCCTTGTGCAGTTGTCAACCACACTGACTCTGACCCCATGCTTCAGTTTATTTAACAGAATGTACCGTCAGTACTAGACTGAGAAGACCTAGCATCGTTTGCTTTGTGCTCTTATAAGCCATCTATCCTGTAGCAAGTCTGATGACCTAACTGGAAAGAAAGGACCTGGTAGATGAAATGACATGTGGGGAGAGAAGCCACGGAAAGAGCACAGAGGCACTGGACATGTGATGGCAAAGCCATCTTGGATATTCCAACCAGCTGGGCCTTTAGCCCCAGCTGCCATCCGACTGCACCAGACCCTAAGCAAGGTCAGCAGAAACACCCAGCTGAGCCCAAACAATCCACGGACCCATGAGATAATACTGTCAGCTGCCACCTGGCTGTTGTTTCCTGTCCTTCCTCTTCTCCTTTGCTACCTTATTTCCCTCTGCCTCCAGTCGGCTTAGCTAGACTGTCTGCCCTGTCCATCCCCACCTCCCTTCCTGCTGCCGTGAGCCCATGAGGCCCGTGTCTCCTCATAAAAGGCCGAACTAACTTGACTAGCTGTCCCCAATGCCAGGCCCTTGGTGGGGATCTGCCTTTGCTCTCCCCACTCCATGCACTAAGTTCACAGGATGTCTTGGATGCTGTCGCCTCCACTTCACAGAGAAAATAAGGACCAGAGTGTATAGCAGGTGATGGGCCTGGAGATACCAAGCCCTGACCCCTTCCAGTAGGCAGGGGCCCACCCCACGGGCCCTGCACCCATGAGCCAGGAGATGTCCAGCCTTCATTCTCCCTGTGCTCAATCAAACACCTTCCACAAGGGAATCTGTGTTGCCCACCTGCACCTAGCTTTGCCCACTTCCTTCTCTCTCCTGGGTCAAACAAAACCAGCAACAGTACTTCTGAAGTGCCAACAACAAAAATTTCCTCTTGACCTTCCACCACCTCCAGCTACAGGCCTGTTTTTCTGTTCCCCTTGACAGTAAATCTCCCAAAAGCCGTTTCTATTCCTCATCGCCACCTCTGCCTTTCCCCTCTTTCTCTTGGATCCACTCTAATCCACTTTTATTTTTAATTACAGTTGACATACAATATTATATCTAATAAGTCTTTCTTCTCATTCCAAATGCCAACTATGGGCTCTCAGTGTTCACCCCGTGAGACCTCTTGGCAGCCTATGACACAGTTGATCACTTCCTCATCCTCAAAACACTCTCCACTCTGCACCTAAAAACACACACTCTAACCACCAGAGGTCAGACCTTAGACCTCTTCCCTGTCATTGTCCACCAAACTGCAGATTTGGATGTCAAATCCTCCACAAGAATTCTCCACTTGGATCTCTAACAGGCACCTCAAATTTGACTTTTCCAAAATCAAGGTCTTGATACCTTCCTTTAGAAACTTGTTTTACCTGCAATCCTTTGTCTTAGTAAATGGTACCTTCATTCATCCAGCTTCTCCTGCCAAAAATCTTGGTCATCCTTGATTCTTCTTTCCCACCCTCTACCCCAGTGGTTCTCAACCTTTCTAATGCCGTGACCCCGCAATACAGTTCCTCATGTTTCGGTGACCCCAAACCAAAAAATAATTTTGGTGGCTACTTCATAACTGTAATTTTGCTACAGTTATGATTCGGAATGTAAATACCTGATATGCATTATGTATTTTCCGATGGCTTTAGGCGACCTCGCCGGGGTCGCGACCCACAGGTTGAGAACCGCTGCTCTACCCAATCCTCTGCTGTTCTTTCTGTTTTTCCTTCAAAATCTACTCCAAACCTGGTACCTTCCATAGCTTCCACTGTTACCGCCTGATTTTGTAGGCTGCATTAGCTTCTCCCCCACCCTCCCCCTGCTCCAGGAGTAACTTCCCAGCCCACCCCTGATGATAATCTTAGGGAAAGTACTTAAGTGCATTCACTTGTTAAATCCTCACCACAAACCAATGTGGCAGGGACTTCAGCTCCACTTTCCAGATGAGGAAACTGAAGTGTGGGAGGTTAGCCAACTTGCCCAGCATTACACCATCAACAAACAGTAGACAGAGTGGCACCCAGGTCTATCTTGCAAAGCCAGTACATCTCACTTTTTTTTTTTTTGTACAACTGAATTAGACCTGGGAGAAGTGAGTAAACTTTTCCCTAATGCAACTGGACCAAATCACCAACCATAGTTAATTTCTCAGCCCGGGCACTGACATTTTGGGTCACATAATTCTTTCCTGTGGGGGCGCTGTCTCAAGCACTGTAGGATGCCATCCACCCACTAGATACAAGTAGCACCCAACCTGAGTTATGACTGACAAAAATGTCCAAATACTGCCAACTGACTTCTTGTGAATATAAGTAGGGGGACAAAACAGCCCTCGGTTAAGAACCACTGACCTAGACCTACTATCCCCGCCATCCAGCATAAAAGGCCAACCTTAAAATTTATCTAAGGCTGATTCCTCTTATCCTCTGCTGCCCACATTTAAGTGTTTAATATTAAAATAAGTAATTTAACAGAGCCTTAAAAAACAACATATTTGAATCGACCAACAAAGTTATCATGGAAACAGACTTTGTGGTGACTTACAGCAGGAAATATGGCCACTTAATATTAACAGCTAACATCAACTGAGCATCGACTTTATCTAGAACTAGTGACAAATACTATACTTGCATTTCAAAGGCCCCATCTCTCTTAGGAAAGAGTGCTATCCTAGCCCCCTATATATGAAAAAACAGGAAAGGGGAGAAGAATTCCTGGCCCAGTGTCACAGAGCAAATAAGGGGCAGCACTGGAATCCAAACCGGGGTCTCCAGCTCTGGTTCCTTTCATCGCCACCTCTAGCTCTTCCTTCCGCTGTCCGCTCGGGCCTAAGGGTTCTCCCGTCCTCGGAGCTCCCCCAGTAGTGGACTCTTCCTCACTCATAAAGCGTCTTCTCCCCAAAGCTAAGGTTCTCTCTGACCGCTCGCCTCCTCCAAGCGTCCCCGCTCTTCCTAAGGACCCACTCCGGGAGACCCAGGCCCATGCAGCGGGGCATCCCTAGCCTACGCACCCGCTTCTCCTGCATCTTCTCGAAGGCTGCCTGGGCCGGAGTCCGCTTGTCCAGGCCGCGCCGCTTCTCCTCCTCGTTCTTTTTGCTTGTCCCCATGGCTTCCAGGAGTTTGGCCTTGTCCTTGTCCTTCTTTTTCTTCTTCCTATGAGGGGAGACGGGGTAAGGGCGGGCCAAAAGAACAAGAGCTCACGCTCTCGGAAAAAGGCTTAGGGGGCAGAAGATGGGTTCCAGTGGGCTCCTGGTACTCACTCACCGCTTGGTCACTCCGAGTTCTGCAACGCCTTTCAGCTTCAAGGTCCCCCTCTGCACCTGTTCATAGGCCTCCATGGCGACTGGCCACAGTTCGGTAGGTAAACTGCCACACTTCCTGTTTGAGAACACTACATCCGGCCCAACGCCCGCCTCACTTCGTCTTGATTGGCCGAGCTAAGCGGCGCTCATGTGCCTTAAGTATCTGACTCCGGTCCCACTTTTGGGTTTCGGGCAGAGCCTAGAGAGTCAAGGCTTCCTTCTCATCCCATCTCCAGACGCACTTCCGGTCTTGGCGCCCACTTCCGGCTTCTCTGCCCTTTGGCACACCCACCCCAAAAGGGAAACCAATTTGACAAATCTTGTTTCTTAAAGTCAAACGTCTTTTTGAGGGTTTTACATTTGGATGTTCTGTTTCCTTTTAATGCCATATTTGAAGGGTTCAATGTGTAATAAGCGTTTAATTTGTACTATTGTTGCCCAAATTGTGCCAGGGACTTTGGGCGGAAGGAGGGTAGGGGATGAAGGAGGGAGAAAAGAGCAAGCATCCCCAAATCTAAACGACTAATCTAAACGGCTCTGGACAAAGGAAGTCTCAGTGCTTGCGTTTCCAAGTTCTACCTGAATGGGGAAGCAAGCGACTGCCCAATTCTCCAGTCCAGTTCACCCCTTGGTATTCCAGAATTGGATGTCAGTGCCAAAAAAGAGGGCTAGGGCCTGACCTGTGGTGGCGCAGTGGATAAAGTGTCCACCTGGAATACTGAGGTCGCCAGTTCGAAACCCCCTGCTTGCCTGGTCAAGACATATATGGGAGTTGATGATTCCTGCTCCTCCCCCTGTTCTATTTCTTTCCTATCTCTCTCCCTAGTAAAAGTGAATAAATAAAATCTGGGAAAAAAAGTGAAGCATACAACAACTGAAATGAAGAATACATTATTTAAAAAAAAAAAAAAAAAAGAGGGATGGGGCCGCCAGCTTTACCAGCTGCCTCTTGGGACAGAATCAGCTCCTCAGAGAGGGACAGGACAGACTTAACTGGAGAAACCTGTTCTCCTTGAGCCAACCCAGCATCTGTGGAGCTCCTCTCTGGCACTTCCAAGGCTGTGTGCCCTGGAGCAAGTGTCTTGACTTCTCTGTCCTTCCTTTTCCCCATAAAATGGGGATGGTGATAACAATAATGGCTAATACTTTAGATGAGTTTATATGGGTCATCTCATTTACTCTCACAGTAGCTCTATTACATAAACCATCATGATTTTGTTCCTTTTTTTTTTTCCAGGGACAGAGAGAGAGTCAGAGAGAGGGATAGACAGGGACAGACAGACAGGAATGGAGAGAGATGAGAAGCATCAATCATCAGTTTTCGCTGCGACACCTTAGTTGTTCATTGATTACTTTCTCATATGTGCCTTGACCGCGGGCCTTCAGCAGACCGAGTAACCCCTTGCTTGAGCCAGAGACCTTGGGTACAAGCTGACAAGCTTTTTGCTCAAGCCAGATGAGCCTGCGCTCAAACTGGCAACCTCGAGGTCTCGAACCTAGGTCCTCCACATCCCAGTCCGACGCTCTATCCACTGCGCCACCACCTAGTCAGGCCATCTTGATTTTGTAGGTAGGGAAACTAAGGCAAGCTATAATCAGCCTATTCTGAGTGTTCCATTCTTGCTTTTGTCATCACACTATGATGTCCTTCCTCCATTGTAAATGCAGGCAAATACTGTCAAGACAGTATTTCTCAATCTTTTTTCCTCATTATTACCCCCTAAAAAAGAACACTTTAACTTAATTTTAATTTAATTTAATGAGAGAAGTTAAATACTGATGAGTAAAATTATGTCAGGGAGCGTAGACTTTGGAGGGCCACAAGCCATCAAAATATCTAAAGCTTTTTGGCCCTACCCCAAACCAATTTTTGTCTATTTGTGGTTATTGCCCTCATTGATAACTTACCATATTTCCTCATGCATAAGACACACACACCTTTTCCCCAAAAATTTGGGGTCTAAAAACGGGTGCATCTTTACAGTGTATATTTTTTAACTTGCATTTCCCACTTTTTTTGTACTTGTTTTTGCATTCATTATTGAAGACAGTGATTCGTCATCAGACACAGATGAGGACAAGCTAATGGATGGGAGTTTTGACAGTGATGAGAAGTTGTATGAATTTAACTTAAGTTCAATAACTTTATATACATCTAATACATTTTTTTTTTTAATTTTGGGCCTCAAGATTAAGGTGCGTCTTATACATGGGATCACCTTATACATGGGGAAATATGGTATGCTCTAAGAGGAAAGGACACATGGGGTGTTTCCCCATTTGGGGATATTATGAATAAGACATCCATTACAGATTTTTGTGTGGACATAAGTTTTTATTTTGCTAGGCCTGCCCAAGAGCGCAAGTGCTGGGTCATATGATAGTTGAATGTTTTTATTTTATTTTTTCTGGTAAGAACACTTAACATGAGATCTAGCTTCTTAAGTGCACAATACATTAATGTTGACTATAGGTACAATGTTGTGCAGCAAATCTTAGCGCTTATTCATCCTGTATGCCTATTGATCAGTTAAGTCCCATTTTTTTTTTTTTTGCATTAATGACCATTAGACCTTCAGAACAACTTTAGTACCACATGGTAGGCAGTAAAGTAATTTTTTTTATTTTATTTATTCATTTTTAGAGAGGAGAGAGAGAGAGGGAGAGAGAGAAAGAGAGAGAGAGAAGGGGGGGAGGAGCTGGAAGCATCAACCCCATATGTGCCTTGACCAGGCAAGCCCAGGGTTTTGAACCGGTGACCTCAGCATTTCCAGGTCGATGCTTTATCCACTGCGCCACTACAGGTCAGGCATAATTTCTATCTTATAAAACAAAGCTCAGAGAGGTCATGTGACTTGCCTGAGGCCACATGGCAAGTGGGTGGAGAACTGGTATTTGAGCTGGGTATGTTTGCAGCTTCTCCACACCCTGCCTGTTTCTGGAAGGTATCCCCCTGGCGGTGGCAGATGTGGTCTGAGGCTCTGTGCCCTCCCACAGCTCTTTTCCTTGCCCTGGTGTCCGTGGACATACTCAGGCTGTTGGCCAAAGAGCTTGGCTGTAACTTGAGTCTCACCCAGGCTGGGGGTGAAGGGGCGGGTGGGCAGGTGACAGCCAGGGCAGGGAGATTTTCCCAGACACTGGTGTGTGGCAGCCTGGTAACTGCGTGGCCGTGAGGAGATTGGAGGCTTCTGGAGCCTGTTCTTGGAGGTGGTCTTCACCATGGGCAACAAGCAGACAGTCTTCACTCATGAGCAGCTGGAAGCATATCAGGTTGGAGTGGTGGTTGGGGTTCTCAGTGGGTTTGGCTGCCTTAGATTCCTGGTCTGATGAATGGGGAAAGCACCTTTCGATCTTGGGTGTACAGTCAACAAGGGTTCCTGTGTGCAGCATCAACAGAGATGAGCATGGGGTGATGGGGAGAGGAAGGAGACCCCCCCCCCCCAGGAAGGGTCTGGGACAAGCCAACATCTTTCTCCACAGGACTGCACCTTCTTCACGAGGAAGGAAATCATGAGGTCAGTCTGGGGAGGAAGGGAGGAAGACCTGGAAACAACTTTCTATACATTGCTGGAGGATATTTGCAATTTGACAGGACTCAATGCTTCATGGAAGAGTGCTAATTAATGGTCAGTAGATGGAGGCAGTGGTGGAGAGGCTGAGAAGTCACATCTTGTCATATTGTCACACCTCTAGGCTAACAAGCTTGGGCTTTTTCTCAAGGGTGTCAGGGAGCCTTGGAGAGCATGTGAACAGGGGAGAAACGGATCAGCAAGTTAGAAGGTCTCCCCTGAGGCCAATGTGAAGAGGCTGGGAGTGCAGAGGCAGAGGCCGCAGCCAGTCCTGAGCTATTACGTTGGCATTAGGATGAGGGTAGGGGTAGGCATCCTGAGGCTGCTGCAAGTGTCTGGTATGATCTATACAGGAATAGATGGCTATCCCATACCATTGCTCAGCCCAGGTGCCATTGTCCAAAATCCCTGACCCAAGAACTTGGAGCTGTGAAACCCAAGCTGACCAGGGTTTGGCTGCAGAGTGATCAGGGCCAAGGGCCTAATTGTGTGGGCATGGGACATCCATTATTGATAGGCACACCTTTCACAATGAGCCCCATTGTCTGGGTGAGGACAGTTTGCAGGGTCACCCTGACCATGATGATCAAATTTCTGATGGGGAAACTGAGGCTTAAACTGGGGAGGCTGATCCTGGCTTTGAAGATAGGCCGAATCCCAAGGAGTTTGAGAACTGAAATTTTGTCTGTCCCAAGCTTCTCACTTATTAGACAGACTAACCAAGGTTCACAGGGAAAGAGGGACTTGCTCAAATCCATACAGAAACCCAAACTCAGGCTGTTCCCTCACAGAACCCAAATAAGGAACTGGGTGGTCATTGCTGAATTCCACATACTCCCTCCTTAAGTTCTAGTGATCATATGACCCCGGGGCTCCTGTTCCCTTCGGAGACAGTCCCTAGAAGATTGGGGGTCTCTGATTCATCAAGAATGGTCTCTACAAGGCTGCTGCTCAGTGTGCTCTGGTGAAGGTGTGGCATCACCAGGTGAGGTCATCAGAGTGGAGAGCTGCTGTCCCCAACTAGCTAGTGTGTGTGGCATTTGGTGTTTTCCAAAATGCGTTTCAGCCACCCTTTTGAAAAACTTGACTATTAGCTTTTGTCTCTGTTCTTCCCAGTTGAGGAAATCTGGCTTCCCATTACGGAGGGAAAGAAGAAAAATGTGAGGATGCAGGTCTTTAGAGGCATGGTCTCGCCAATAATTTGATGATGTCCAGAAATTCATAGGGTGGCTTAGATTCTCTATATACTTGCTGTAAAATCACCTTGCCTTAGGTACTCTTCTGCCAACCCCATCTACCTGGTGAGCTCCTACTCGTGCTTCAAAGCCCAGCACCAGTGCCTCTTCCTTCAGGAAGTCCTTCCTCCTTCTTGGCTTGCTTTCCACATTCTGGTCTCCCTGAACTCTGGGGCCCTCTCTCTATCTTGGTTGTGACCCCAGGGAGACAGAGGTGCCTATGTGCCTGAAGACTGGGCCCAGGGTTGATGGCTCTTAGGAACTCCGCATCTTTCAGTATGGAGGGAGCGAGTCCCCTCCCTCCCATCATCTTTTAACCCTTCACCGCATTTCCATCTTTACACCAGGCTCTTCTATCGCTATCAGGACCTGGCCCCGCAGCTTGTCCCCCTTGACTACACCAGCTGCCCTGACGTGAAGGTGCCGTATGAGCTCATTGGCAGCATGCCTGAGCTGAAGGTATGCTTGGGCAAGGGGACATGCAGGGCAAGAACAGGAGTGATGTTCTTTCTGCATTCCTATGAGATGAGTGTTGCAATTATTCACATTTTATGGATACAGAAACAAGTTCAGAGGAGTGAAGACACTTGTTCATAGTCACAGAGCCAGGATGTGATGGAGACAGGATTCAAACCTGGGGTAGTTGGGAGGATGAGAGGATAATGCAGGTAGAGGGCTTAGCACGAGGCCTATTCAAGGCAATTACCCAGGGAACGTTAGTCCATTTCATAGTAAGAGCAGCTAAATGCAGGTTCTTCTCAGCTGGATATTGAACACATATTTTGTGCCTCTGAAGGGGACTTGAGTGAATGGGCATAGAAATATTGTATCACAAGAAACAAAAACCTCATTCAAGAGGGAAGGTTGGGAACTGGTGAAAACAATTATTTCGAGGACCGCAAAAGCAGAAATCACCCTGAGCATAAGCAAATTCGATTAAGATCATTGAGTCTATAATCTTCACACAACATCAGGGTGGTTAACTCTTTCATGGACCAGCACAAAGTTTCTGGCAGATGGGTCCACGGACCAGCAGTTGAAAAACATTAGACTAGATCACATGAGCAAAAACTAGAGGAGCAAGGCTAGCGGCAGGTACAGCTGGAACCAGGGTCTCTTAGGATGGGCACAGAAATCTCCTTCCAGCTCTTAGCTCCTTCCAGGAAGCAGCTTCAGTCTCAACCAACCCTTTCTCTTGAGGTAGTGGAGGGAACCCCGGGCGCCCAGATTTCCTCCTGGCAGCTCTGCAACCAACAAAAAGCAGGTCCCTTTTCCCCAGTTTTTCAAAAAACATTCCAGGGGAGCCTCTGGTTGGCCAGTTTAAGTCACATGCCTACCCCAGAGCCAATCACAGCTGCCAGGTAAATGAAAATCTGTCATTGTCATCACCTGGTCATGTGGCTGCCTCTGGAGCTGGAACAGTGCTCAGACTACAGGGGCAGAGAATGGAGGTGCCTGAAGGACTGTCCAGGGACCATGCGAGGGAGGAAGTCTTGGTGGGAGGTACTTGGGAGTTCCCAGAAAGGTGGGTGCTGAGAATGAAAGCACGTGGAACCTGAGACCCTAGTCAGGAATGGCTTCCCTGCCTCTTGACCCCAGGACAACCCATTTCGTCAGAGGATTGCCCAGGTCTTTTCTGAGGATGGGGATGGCCACATGACCTTGGACAACTTCCTGGACATGTTTTCTGTGATGAGTGAAATGGCTCCCCGTGACCTAAAAGCCTACTATGCTTTTAAAATCTATGGTGCGTGCAGGGCCCAGCATTGGGGGTGGGGTGGAGTGCTGTGCAGTGGGGAGTGGAAACAAGACCAGTCCCAGGACCAGGGTGCCCTGCTGTCCCGTGTCTCTCCAAGACTTTTGAAGCCCAGGTTGGCCCTGTCTTACACCCAACCCGTACCTCCCGACCTCATTTCCTTGCTCACTCCATTCCAGCCACACTGGCCACGCTCTTCCTCCAAGACACCCAACTCTTTCTGCCTCCAGGCCTTTGCCTCTGCTGTATCCTCTGCCCCAAACACCTTTCCCCTGGCTCTTTATTTTGAAATCTTGGTCAAAAGTTGCCCCTTCCAGTCATTCTCCACCCCCCATTTTTTTTCTAGTATGGAGTAATGCTGCTTAATTTCTTGTTCATTGATCTGTTCATTTCTTGTTGACTTTCTGAGTAGACCCAGGGCAGCAACAGTGTCTGCTTAGTTCATTGTCTCCCATGCCTGGCACATAGTAGGTGCTCAATAAATACTTGTTGATGAATGAATGGAAGAAAATGTGTCAGTGCCTGGCACACAGTAGGCACTTAATAAATACTTGCTGAGTAACTGAATGAACGAAAGACATTTATCATAGTGTCTGGCACAAAGTAGGTGCTCAATAAATGCTTGTTTTGTTGTTGTTTTTAGAGAAAGAGACAGACAGATACGAACAGATAGACAGGAAGGGAGAGAGATGAGATGCATCAAGTTGTTGTATCATCACTTTAGTTGTTCATTGATTGCTTTCTCATATGTGCCTTGACTGGGGGGCTCCATCTGAGCTAGTGACCCCTTGCTCAAGCCCGCGACTTTGGGCTTCAAGCCAGTGACTTTTGGGCTCAAGCCAGTGACCATGGCGTTATGTTTATAATCCCATGTTCAAGCCAGCGACCCTGTGATTAAGCCAGTGTCATTGGGGTTTCAAGCCAGGGTCCTAAGTATTTCAGTTAGACACTCTACTTGTTGGCCACCACCAGGTCAGGCATAATACTCGCTGAATGTATGAATGAATGAACTTGTCCCTGCCTAATTCGAAGCAAGACCCAGCTTTTCTCTGGAGGGGGGTATCTTTGTTCCCCTCCAGTACCTCAGTTTCCTCTTCTGTAGCATGGCAATAAGATTTGCCCATGCTGGTCCAGCCTGCCTGCCCCCTGCTGTCCGCCTACCCTACATCCCCATCCATCCTTCTGCACAGACTTTAACAATGATGACTACATCTGTATGTGGGACCTGGAGCAGACAGTGGCCAAACTGACACGGGGGGAGCTGAGCGCTGAGGAGGTGAGTCTGGTGTGTGAGAAGGTGCTGGATGAGGCCGATGGGGACCATGACGGGCGTCTGTCCCTGGAAGACTTCCAGAACATGATCCTGCGAGCGCCCGACTTCCTCAGGTGATACTCCTTGCCGCCACGCAGCCCATTTCCATATATGGGAAAGGATCTTATGGGGGTAGTTCACAGACTGCCTCTGCCATAGTTCCTTCCTTTCTTCTTCATTCATTTGTGACCGTGGGAAACGTTCTGAACCTCCCTGGCTTCAGTCCCCACATCTTTAAAATAGGGATAATGAGAGACTCCATGGGCACCTTCTGTGGGTGGTCACAGGTCTTTGGGTGGATGGAACATGATGGATTTCAGCCCTCACTTGCCTAACATTTTTCAATGAACAGACCGTACAACTATACTTGGCAGCCCTGGGAAGATCTGAGTCCACCACCTGTTTTTTGTACCTCCAATGAGCTAAGAGTGGTTTTTAAATTGCATTTTTTAATTTTCAAATTTCATTATTATTTTTATTGAGAAAGAGTGAGAGAGAGAGAGAGAGAGAGAGAGAGGAAGGGAGAGAGGGTGAGAAGCATCAACTCGTAGTTGCGTTCACTTTAGTTCATTGATTGCTTCTCATACGTGTCTTGACTGGGGCTGTGCCAGTGTTCCCTTGCTTAAGCCAGCAACCTTGGGCTTTTTATGCCAGTGACCTTTAGGCTCAAGCTGGCAAGCTTTGGGATTGTGTGAATGACCCCTCCCTCAAGCCAGTGATCCTGCTGATGAGCTTGTGAAGTCGGGGCTTTGAACTGGCAACCTCAATGTTCCGGGGTGACATTTTATTCACTGCACCACCACCAGTCAGGCTAAATTGCATTTTTAAATGGTTGGGAAATACCAAAGAATAATAAAACTCCACAACACATAAAAGATATGAAATTTAAATTTCCAGGTCCATCAATAGCTATACTGGTACACAGTCATGCCCTTTTGTGTACACGCCTATGGCTTTCACATTACAAGGCAGAGTTTAATAATGGGTCTGTGTAGCTGTTATCGTCCCAGACCACTCTGTGCAAAGTTGGAAATATCAACTATGTGGCCCTTTCCAGAAAAAAAGTGGCTGACCCCGAGTTAGTAATGGAACGAATTTAGAGCAGTACCAAGCACAGAGTAGGTGCTCAGTAACTGCGTACTGTGGTTGCTGGTGTGGCCGTTATTATTGCTGGTGTCCTTACATGCACAGAGGGCCTCCTTTCTCTACCCTAGATAAGCAAGGCTGGTCTCCTGGCAGATGGACACATGAATAATGACACTGGGATGAGAAGCACCTTCTGTGTGTCCCACTCTTGGCCCTGAACACAACCTTATGAAGGAGGGACAGCTATTATCCCCATTTCAAAGGGGAGTAAACTGAGGGCCAGCCACCCACTCAGAGTCCCACAGCAAGTCGGAATATAAACTGACTCAAAGAGATGTGCTCTTAACCCCTGGGGGGAGGCAGTCAGGAGGGCCATAGCCAGGGGCTTCTTGAGGGCGGGGATCCATCCTCCCACATGACTCCTGGTCTGCCTAGCAGACTCCCAGCAGGAGTGCTGGGGGGGAGGGGGAGATGCAGGAGAACTGCCCTCTGCCTAATGACACTGACTTCTTTCCCCTCTGCACACAGTACCTTCCATATCCGCATCTGAGGACACAGAGGCAGAGAAGCTGAGCCAGAGGGGGCAGGCTGACCCTCACCCCACTGTGGAATCTAGGTTCTGGGAATAAACACGTCACTGAGTCACATTTGCTGGAACGACACATTTTCTACCTTAAACCTGGTGGATGAAAGGGAGGAGAATTGGGCTCTCATCTCTGCTTTCCCTGTGTGAGCCTGGATGTGGCTGCACTCTCTCTGGGCTACCATCTCCCTGACTGTACAAGGAAGAGTCTGACTTCTAGATCCCTCTCCATGGTGCGGGCTGAAGTGCCTTGCCGTGGGTCTTGGTGTATAGAAATGGGGTGTGCAGATGAAGCATGCTGTCCCCACTCCAGAGCCCCCAAGGCCAAATGCTATGGCAACTGCTCACGTCCCCTGAATTCCTCGAAAGGGCTGAAGGTTTAAACTCCTTGCTTATTTATTCAAACTGAGGGGCTGGCAGGAATGTCACTCACTGAGATGGGCACAGTACTTTACAGTGTATGAGGCACCTGCCTCTGTCATTACACTGGATGCCTGTGACATCCCAGCAGGGTGGCTAAGGACCAGTCACACTTCATCCAGAGGAAACAGAGTGACTTGCCCAAGCCCATACCTCCAGTCATCTACAGAGGCAGATTTGACCTTGGTCCCAGCTCACTCCAGATCCCCAACCCATACACTTTGTGGGTTTGGGGTCCCCCATACCCACTCTATCAGCAGTTACCCCAGGGGCCCTTCTATGGCCCCAATCAGTTCAAAGAGTGGTTTTTTTGAATGGGGCAATTGAGAGCAGCTTCAGGGAAATTCCCAGATACCCCCACTGTGTGGCATTTATTTTATTATTATTTTTTTCATTTTTCCGAAGCTGGAAACAGGGAGGCAGTCAGACTCCCGCATGCGCCCGACCGGGATCCACCCGGCATGCCCACCAGGGGGCGATGCTCTGCCCCTCTGGGGCGTCGCTCTGCTGCATCCAGAGCCATTCTAGCACCTGAGGCAGAGGCCACAGAGCCATCCCCAGCGCCTGGGTCATCTTTGCTCCAATGGAGCCTTGGCTGTGGGAGGGGAAGAGAGAGACAGAAAGGAAGGAGAGGAGGAGGGGTGGAGAAGCGGATGGGCACTTCTCCTGTGTGCCCTGGCCGGGAATCGATCCCTGGACTCCTGCATGCTAGGCCGAAGCTCTACCGCTGAGCCAATCGGCCAGGGCTGTGTAGCATTTCTAGAGAGCCCATTGCCACCCTAAACCCCTACTGTGCACCAAAGCCCCAGGGTTTATGCACATCCTGCTGCATCATTCCCAACAATAGGGACTGTGCTTCTCCCCATTTTCCAGATAAGGCCCAGAGAGGTATAATGACTCACCAAAGGTCACACAGCCTTGTAGCTCAGGATCCCTACCTCTCAAATCCATCCCAACCACAGCCTTGGGCTGCCTCTCCCTTTTTTTTTGTTTTTTTTTTTTTGTTGTTGTTGTTTTTGTATTTTTCTGAAGCTGGAAATGGGGAGAGACAGTCAGACAGACTCCCGCATGTGCCCGACTGGGATCCACCCGGCACACCCACCGGGGCAACGCTCTGCCCACCAGGGGGCGATGCTCTGCCCCTCCGGGGCGTCGCTCTGCTGCAACCAGAGCCACTCTAGCGCCTGGGGCAGAGGCCAAGGAGCCATCCCCAGCACCCGGGCCATCTTTGCTCCAATGGAGCCTCGGCTGCGGGAGGGGAAGAGAGAGACAGAGAGGATGGAGGGGGGGGGGGGTGGAGAAGCAAATGGGAGCTTCTCCTATGTGCCCTGGCTGGGAATCGAACCCGGGTTCCCCGCACGCCAGGCTGACGCTCTACCGCTGAGCCAACCGGCCAGGGCCCTGCCTCTCCCTTTTTAAAGCAAAGGACACATTTGCTTCTCCTAAAGCTGACATTGGTGTCCAGAGTGCTTACTGTGCACCAAGCTCTCACAAGTCTCATCTGATCCATGTGAGGACCCAGGAAGAAGGTGTGTCCATGACTGACAGCTGAGCCTGGATGCTGGGGATGTGGGGAAAAGGACTCCAAATGACGTGACTTCCAATCATGGCACCGACACCCAGTGGCTTGGTGACTTTGACCATGCTTCTCCTCTTCTCTGAACGTCAATATCTGAAAGGTGCATAAGGTGCCTACCTAATAGGCCTGCTTAGAGGCATACAAGAAATAATGAACACAGAGGGTCTGATATAAGGTTGATACACAGTAGGTGCCGCAACCCCTTTTGTAAGTAACTATTATTATTATTCAAATACCCAGGTCACGCCATTGGCAATTGCAGGACCTGCCCTAAGCAATGTGTTTATTCTGTTTCTCAGGTTCCAGAGGGCTGGTGGGGAGAAAGCAAGGGGTCCAGGTGTAAGCAGCCCCTGGCAGCAGAGGTCCCAGAGCCAGGGCCAACCTCTTCCCTAGCAGTAGCCAGGGGCAAAGGGTGGTGGTGGGCGGTACTCCTCAGGCAGACAGTCCTCCTGGGGCTCTACCAGGACCTTCGGCTCCTGTTTGGACACCTGTGAGGACAGGGCCCTCCCTACCGCGTGGTGCCATCCCCTGGTCCTTGATTTCACCTCGCTCCAGCTGGCTGACCTCGAGGCCTCCTTGGAGGAGTTATCTCTGTCTCTCGGACCCTGAGGCTGTGAGGAGCTTGCAAGTGATGTGGACACAAAGGGGTCTGTGTAGCTGTTATCGTCCCAGACCATACTGTGCGCCCTGGCCCTTGAGCTGTGAGTCACCCCTGATAGCTCAGAATCCTGGAGTGATGACAAGCTCCTGGCTGCCAGGTGGGATTTCAACTTCTGCTGGACCTGCTTGCCTGTCTGGGGGAGTATCTTGAGGTTCCTCCAGAGTTTCTGGCAGGCCTCCTCAAGAGGGGCTCTCTGAGGGTGAAGGGAAGCAGCTTCCTCCGAGGGCACTCTGTCCATTTGTTTGGATGGCTTCCTTCCCTTTAGCCGATGGGATAGGACCGGCGTTGCTGAGGCCTGAAACAGAGAGTAGGTGAGACTGTGGCCGAAACTCTCAATCTTCCCCAGAAATTGGGATCTGGGTTCCACCAGATGCACTGGGGCAGAGAAACATCCTTGGGTGGACCCCCAACCTAATCTCATGCCCCATCCTTCCCATTTCGGTAAATGACCTCACTAGCTCCCTCAGGAGTCAGCAAACCTTTTCTGCAAAAGGCCAGGGAGCAAGACTTCCCACTTTGCAGGCTGTATAGTCTGTCTCATTACTCAGCTCTGCTGTTGTTGAGACAGTGGGTCTGGGTTCCAATAAAACTTTATGGACACAAAAATCTGAATTTCATCTGATATTCATGAGCTTTGAAATATATGTGTGTGTGTGTGTGTGTGTGTGTGTGTGTGTGTATATATATATATATATATGTATTATTAAGTGAGAGGCAGGGAGACAGAGACAGACTCCCACATGCACCCCAACCAGGATCCACCTAGCATGTCCCTTACCAGGTGATGCTCTGCCCATCCGGGCCACTGCTCCGTTGTTTGGCAACTGAACTATTTTAGCATCTGAGGCAAAGCCATGGAGCCATCCTCAGCACCCAAGGCCAACTTTGCTTGACCATTCAGGCCATGGCTATGGGAGGGGAAGAGAGAGAGAGAGAGAAAGAGAAAGATAGAAAGATAGAGGTGGGGAAGGGTAGAGAAGCAGATGGACACTTCTCTTGTGTGCCCTGAATGGGAATTGAACCTGGGACATCCACACACTGGGCTGATGCTCTACCACTGAACCAGCCAGCCAGGGTGCAAGCCACGAAATCTCATTTTTCTTAATCATTCAAAAATATAAACATGCCCTGGCCAGGTAGCTAAATTGGTTAGAGCATCATCCCCATACGCCAGGTTGAAGGTTCAATCCCTGATCAGGGCACATACAAGAATCAACCAACAAATGCATGAATAAGAGGAACAAATCGATGCTTCTCTCTCTCTCCCATCCTCTCTCTAAAATGCAAAATAAACGCCATGCTTAGCTATAGGTCATACGGAAACAGGCTCTGAAATGGAGGTGGCCCTCAGGCCATAGTTTGCTGACCACTCATCTACCATTGTTTACTTTATTTTTTAATTTTTTTTATTTTCTGAAGCTGGAAACGGGGAGAGACAGTCAGACAGACTCCCGCATGCGCCCGACCGGGATCCACCCGGCACGCCCACCAGGGGCGATGCTCTGCCCCTCCGGGGGCGTCGCTCTGCCACGACCAGAGCCACTCTAGCGCCTGGGGCAGAGGCCAAGGAGCCATCCCCAGCGCCCGGGCCATCTTTGCTCCAATGGAGCCCCAGCTGCGGGAGGGGAAGAGAGAGACAGAGAGGAAGGAGGGGGGGGGGGTGGAGAAGCAAATGGGCACTTCTCCTGTGTGCCCTGGCCGGGAATCGAACCCGGGTCCCCCGCACGCCAGGCCGACGCTCTACCGCTGAGCCAACCGGCCAGGGCCTCATCTACCATTGTTGAGGTCAAGAATGTTCACAAGTAGCAGATGCTGTTGATGGCCCACCCAGATCCTCTTTGTCCCCAGCACCAGGGGCCCTTCTGCCTGGGGGTCTTCTCTGGCCACCAGTGCCCACTGTGTCCACATGGCAGACCAGAAGTGCCAGACAATCAAAATCTCCTAGGAACAGTGCTCGGCCAATGGCTGATGGAATTTGGATAAATACCCCAGCTCCCTCATCCCTAAGTGGTGATAACTCAGGGGGGAGGCAGACAGGAAACATGAAAACCCAACAATAAACAAGATTTTTCAAATTTCAAGAGTGCTCTGTTACAAATAAACAGGATGATGTGATGGGGAAAGCAGGGTGGGGGAGGTACTTTAGGTCTGGAGATGGGAAGGAGACACTTGAACTGATGGAAGAAGCCAGACATGGGAAATCTGGGGCATAGCATACAGCACAGCACATGCAAAGGCCCTGCAGTTAGCTTGATGTGGTGTAGAGGGGCTGAAGCTGGGCTAGTGATGGGCAGGAGGAACTGAGGTCACAGTCTGGATTTTAATCTTGGTCTGATCTTCATTCTAGGAAGTTGCCACTGGCAGCTCTTGGCCATCCTGCTCCTGACCCTCCCCCAGGTTGGAGGTGCCGGCTTTCTGCCACATACCTCCTTGGGTGCAGCCACCGGGTGGAAGGAAGCGTGCTGATGTTCCCTGGGGCCAGGGCCGAGGCTGCCAGCATCCGCAGCCAATGTGTTGTAGTAAAGGAAGAGGTCCTCATAATCCACGTTTGCTGGATCCTCCTGCAGGACAGAGGGGGCCTGCAGCTGAGCCCCAAGGAGGCGAATAGGGATTGGGCTGGGGTCCCTGGACACTGGTAGTTGGGACTCATGAGCTGCTCCACCCACAAACCTTGAAATGAAGCTGCCCCTCTGACAGCAGCTTCTGAGGGTCTAGGCCCCGCCCGCAGCAATCTGCGTGGGTCTAGGACACACCAGTAGCCCTTACAAGGAGGTCTCCCCTCTGCAGCCCCACCCTTTGAGGCTTATCAGAAAATAAGCTATTCTTTTTTTTTTTTCTTCTGAAGCTGGAAACGGGGAGAGACAGGCAGACAGACTCCCGCATGCGCCCGACCGGGATCCACCCGGCACGCCCACCAGGGGCGACGCTCTGCCGTGACCAGAGCCACTCTAGCGCCTGGGGCAGAGGCCAAGGAGCCATCCCCAGCGCCCGGGCCATCTTTGCTCCAATGGAGCCTCGGCTGCGGGAGGGGAAGAGAGAGACAGAGAGGAAAGAGGGGGTGGGGGTGGAGAAGCAAATGGGCGCTTCTCCCATGTGCCCCAGCCGGGAATCGAACCCTGGTCCCCCGCACGCCAGGCCGACGCCCTACCGCTGAGCCAACCAGCCAGGGCTAATAAGCTATTCTTATAGATCAGTAAGGTTATATCTGGTACATGAAACCTTTTGAAAAATCAGCCTGGGGGAAACTAGAACCAGCAGGAATGGGGCTGTGGCAGGACAGGGACCATGAAAAGACAAAATCACGAGACTGAAGGCAACTGGTGAGATTAAAATGAGTCTGGAGGGCTTGGCCCCTGGGAGAAGAGCTACAGCTCACCTGGGTGAAACCCTCACCTGCTGGCAGGGCTGCTTCAGCAGCTCCCCATGTGGCCGCATCGGCTGCTGCTGGTGGAAGGCAACCAGGGCATCCAGAGAGGCGTGGGTGCTCTCCTCCCCAGGGATGACAAAGCTCCCATCATCCAAGAGCTTCACCATAAAGTGGCGGCAGCAGTTTTGGGCCCTGCAGAGACACTGCCAGGGCTGGGACACCCCACTTCCCTCATCCCGTCCTCCCCCCCCTCCCCCCCGTCCTTGAAGTGGCAGCGTCACGGCTGCAACCCAACTGCCCAGGTTCCTATGTAAGCTTCTCCACTCATCAGCTATGTGACACTGCGTAGGTGACTAACAGCACTGTGCCTCAGTTTCCCCACCTATAACGGGGCTATGAAGACTGACATCAGTTCTTGTGAAGATGAAATAAATGACTGCAGGAGAAACGATAGTGACAATTTGAGTCAGGCTGTGTGCCTAGCACACTGTGCCAGTAACGAATAGGTGCACTTATTCATGGACTACTATGTGCCAACTATATGTTTCAATCCTCACATCAAAACAATTTTAACATATTCCTATGTTAGAGATGAGGACTTTGAGGGAGGCACAGAAAAGCTGAGTAACCTATCCAAGGTCACACAGCATGTAAATAGGAGAATCAAGCCTTGGAGTGTGTGGCTCAAGTCCTAAGGATTTTCCACTATGTATAATTCTGTAATGGAGCCATTGGATTATTTTATTTTATTATTCCTTTGGCTTGGAATCCTTTTGAAAAGTAGTTTGTGCTCCTCTAACTGGGAAGCCAGATCAGGCTCTGAGGCCTCCAGTAGCTGGACTGCCCTGATTTCCCAACACATCCTCCTTAGTGGAGTCAGAGTGTTGCCAAGTACATGGTGGAAGGGACACGGGTGGTTAGGGAAAGGGCAGTAGCCACTCTCAGGCCCCAGCAGCCCCTGTTCTAAGACATATCATCTTTCTTACTACTGGACCCAAGTCTGCTGGTTACAGCCAGACCTGCAGCTGCTCATTTTTCAGCCAAATCTGTCCAGAACTTCATACTGGTTGCTCTCTGAAACCTGTGGTATGAAGCACCCCCTTTCCCCTCCAAGGAAGCCTGAAGCCCTCCTGCCCCTGCCCTGTCCCCTAGCCCAGGCCTTACTTGTAGGAGAGTGTGTAGCCCACGTGACTGTGACTGACCCTGATGAGAAAGGATCCCACTGGCTGTGACTCCAGCAAGTTCTCCGCATCCCTGGAAGGGTACACACAGGAGGGAGATGGCTAAGGCCCAGCTTCCCAGCACACTGCCCAGACCCTTCGTGGATTAGTCATACCAGGACTGAACAGATAACCTCAAACAAGGTTTTTCTTGGTTGTTTCAGACCTTGAGATATTCAGGGATATGATGTTCCCCCAGAGGTGGTGGAAGAGCTCGGATGACCTTGACCCCAGAGAGACCTCCCACCTCCCACAGCCCCTGCTTGCCTTCCCAATGCTTGAAATTCCCCCAGAAAGGCACCTTTGGGTGGATCCAGGTATGACAGGTAATAAAGCAGTAACCGTTCCCAGATGCATTTGAGATCAAAACCCAACTCTGCTGTTCATTCACTGTGTGACCCCTGGCAAGGGTCAGATGCTTTCTGACCTCAGCTTCTTCAAGGGGACAGAAAATGCTCCCTCCCAGCACCAATGTGAGGACAGACGAAATGCGTGCAAAGTGAGAACCCTTACCTGGTATGTGCTTTCAAAATATTCACTATTAGTATAGCTGTCCCTTGAAGAGTACTGGTTTGAACTGCCAGCTCTAAGTGGATTTTAAAAAATAAATACACAGCCTGACCTGTGGTGGCGCAGTGGATAAAGTGTCAACCTGGAAACGCTGAGGTTGCCGGTTCAAAACCCTGGGCTTGCCTGGTCAAGGCACATATGGGAGTTGATGCTTTCTGCTCCTCCCCCCTTCTCTCTCTCTCTCTCTCTCTCTCTCTCTCTCTCTCTCTCTCCCCTCTCTATAATGAATAAATAAAATCTTTATAAAAAAAATTAAAAAAAATAAATAAATACACAAATTAGCTCTCTATTTGATCCAAGGTAGGAATCTGTGGATGTGGAAGGCCAACTATATACATGGAACTGCACCACTTTATAGAGGGGACCTGAGCACCTGCAGATCCACTGGGGTCCTGAACCAGTCCTCACTCAGACCACAGAATGACTGTAGTTAAGTTTTTTATTTTTTTAATTTTATTTATTTATTTTAGAGAGAAGAGAGAGAGGGAGAGAGAGAGACAGAGAGAGAGAGAGAGAGAGAGAGAGGAGAGAGAGACAGGGGGGAGGAGCTGGAAGCATCAACTCCCATATGTGCCTTGACCAGGCAAGCCCAAGGTTTCGAACCGGCGACCTCAGCATTTCCAGGTCGATGCTTTATCTACTGCGCCACCACAGGTCAGGCCTGTAGTTAAGTTTTTGAGAAGTCAAAAGTTATATAAAAATTTAGACTTGGTGCCCCTAAACTCTGTACTGTTCAAGGGAGGGCCAACTGTATTACTACCAATTACTATCATTATTTCTACTATTTTATGGGGTTTGCCGAGAGTAATCTAGTAGCTGTGGGGAGCTACTAGCTTCTGTGAGGAGCCTTCGGGCCTGTGTTGTTGTTCAGTACCGAGGCCACTGACCACCTGTGGCTACTGAGCACTTACGATGCGGCTGGTCTGAATCAAGACATGCTTCTAGTATACAACACACACCAGATTTTAAAGACTCAGAATACAGCATAGGGAATAGAGTCAACAATATTGTAATAACTGTGTATGGTGTCATATACTAGACTTATTTGGGTAATCACTTCCTAAGTCATGTAAATGTCTAATCACTATGTTGTGCACCTGAAACTAATATAACAATTGTATATACATAATTGAAAAAATGTTTAATTATAAACAAATAAAAATATACTTAGTACAAATAGAGGAATATACATACTGTGTCATGAATGATTTTTTAGTAGTAATTACTTGTTGAAATGATAGTATCGTGGATATACTGGGTTAAATAAATGATGTGATTAAAATGAATTCTACCTGTTTCTTTTTGCTTCTTTTAATATAGCTACTAAACAATTTAAAATTGCAATGTATGGCTCATGTTATATTTTACTGGTACACCCCAGAACTCAGAAACCATGTCCAATCCTGCCTCTTTGTGGCTTTTGCAATGTTCTCTCAATTTCCTGAATGCCCAGGGTGGCAATAAGTGTCCTTTTTTCCATTTTTTTTTTTGAGCCAGACCCTGGAGTGACTAGGTGAGTGTGTTCATCTCCTCAGAGCTCAGTCTGATGTAGAAAGGGCATGTTAGCTATACACCTGAGGGACTGAGAGCAGCTGTTTGGAGCTCCGTGTTAAGAGGATTTTGAGACTGCATCCGGCCATCATTGGTTGGTGATACCTGGCCTGGTGAGGGGCAGAGGTGGGGGCTCTGCCAGGTCCCTGGCAGTTCTGGTCTGGTGGCCACTTGGATAGAGAAAGCTAAGGTCCAGAGAGGGAAAATAACTTGCCCAAGTGCACAAAGCAAGTCCACAGAGGAGACAAGATTCAAGCCCAAAACTCCAAAGCTCTTCTCATCCTGTTAACACACTTAGGAGAGAAGAGCCCAGAATTTGACAGTCAAAGCCTGCTCAGGGTGGGGGCAGACAAAGAGGGTGAAGGCATGGGGGAAGGCATGGGTGTGTCCTTACAGTCTGGATATGGCACCATGGAACCACAAAGGGACTCCTCCTTGGACCAGCTGGTCCACCTGCGTCTGCACAAACCAGTCCAGTCGTGGGGGCAGCGGTGGGGGCAGCTTTCTAGCCTCTGTCATGACCTCCTGAGGGGCAAGGCATTACCTGGGGGCAGGAAGGTAGAGACAGAGTCAAGCCTGGTCCACCTCCTATCTTTCTCCTGTTCTTGCAGCTCATGGCGCCTTCTCTTTGGAGAAGTCCTCCAGGCTGAACAGAGCAACAAGCTTGAAACTGGCTTGTGTTTCATGAACACCTACTATGTGCTGGCACTTTAGGTACATTCACTTATTGACTCCTCCCAAAAATCCTCCAAGGATAATAAGAATAATATAATAAAAGAAAATACTAAGAATACAAGGAAAAAGAAAAAAATCTGAGGATCTGAGGATTTCCCCCCCCTTTTATTCTTATTTCATTACTGCAAGTGTTGGAAAGTTCTCTTTATAGATACATGTATTTAAGTTTAAGAACTGAATTTATTTAAATACTAAGTAACTACCAATGTCTCTGGAGGCATGTGGAGATGGCAAAAGGATAAATGAATGAATAAAATAGTAGACAGTCAGTGGATGCCATAAAGGGTTGCCACAATTGCATTAAACACCACAGAGATGTGGCCCAAACAGTTGCTTCCTGCCACCAATGTCGCCAGGCATGGTGGCCACAGATGGCACTCCTATAACAGGTCAGGTGCATGGTTAATTCACACTCTTTTTTTTTTAGCATGCGCGTATACACGTATGAGAGGGGGGTGGGGAGGAGAGAGATGAGAAGCATCAACTCGTACTTGCGATACCTTAGTTGCTCACTGATTGCTTTCTCATATGTGCCTTGATTGAGGGGCTCCAGCTGAGCCAGTGACCCCTTGCTCAAGCAGTGACCTTGGGCTCAACCCAGTGCCCTTGGGCTTCAAGCCAGTGACCTTGGGATCATGTCTATGATCCCACTTTCAAGCCAGCAACCCTGTGCTCAAGCTGGCGAGCCTGTACTCAAGCCAATGACCTCGTAGTTTTGAACCTGGGTCTACGTTCTCTCCACTGGGGCCACCACTGGTCAGGCAATTCACACTCATTCTCAAAAATTTTAAGCTCAGGTGCCACTGGACTTCGTGAGCTAATGACACAGAACTAGAAAACAGGAAAAAAACAGTGCCAATTTGCAAAACAGTATGAAGTCAGTGTAAAGCCAAAAAGAGGGTTGACACCACATACTCATCCTAATTCTGTCCCCAAACTGCTCCCCTCCCCCCACCGGCCAGATCAAATTTTTCAATACTGCAGAAGGTCACTGTTATCAGGTCATTTCCACAGAGACGACCCTGTTGATCAACACAGTCAATATTTACTTTCTCCTTCCAGAAGACAGATAGCAAGCACACCCTCCAGGCAGCAGCCCAAAGGAATTCTGGGGCAAGTGAAAATAAATTTACTAAGAAATGTTTAAAAGGCAGGTGACAAAGTGGTTAAGAGCCTGGAATCAGATCCTGGGTTCAAACCCCATTTCTCCCATTAGCTGTTGAATGATTTTGGGCAAATCAATTTAATCTCTCTCTCTTTTTTTTTTTTTAGTGAAAGAGAGAGACAGACAGTCAGACAGGGACATACCGGAAGGGAGAGAGATGAGAAGCATCAACTCATAGTTGCGGCACCTTAGTTGTTCATTGACTGCTTTCTCATAGGTGCCTTGACCAGGGGCTCCAGCTGAGGCAATGACCCCTTGCTCAAGCCAGCGACCTTGAGCTTCAAGCCAGCAACCATGGAGTCATGTCTATGATTCCCACGCTCAAGCCAGCAACCCCGCGCTCAAACCGGTGACCTCGGGGTTTCGAACCTGGGTCCTCAGCATCCCAGGGCAACACTATAGCCACTATGCCACTGTCCGGTTAAGTTCAACTTAACCTCTGTGCCTAAATTTTCAAGTGCAATTTGGAGGTAATGATAATATTTACCTGGTGTAGTGGAATTCCTGACAGAGTGTGTGTGTATGCTTTCCTTTTCTGTACTGCTGAGTGTCTGACTTAAACTTTGATTGCTGAGGCACCCGTTTCAACAATAGCAATCTCTAAAAATGTTGCAGGCCACACGGCTAAAGAGCCAAGCTGCCTTCCCCCACAGAGGAGCCTTTGTTTTAGAACTCCTGGTTGATTTCAATGACTGGGCCATTTGGGATACTTGCCTGTGTGCACGCTTGCTCTCTCCCTTCGACTTCACTGGGAGGTCCCAGGTATGCTATATATATGTTCCCTGTCCTTAAGTAATAAATATACCTTAATTTTCTTTTTTTTTTTGTATTTTTCTGAAGCTGGAAATGGGGAGAGACAGTCAGACAGACTCCCACATGTGCCCGACCGGGATCCACCCGGCACGCCCACCAGAGGCGACGCTCTGCCCACCAGGGCGATGCTCTGCCCCTCCAGGGCGTCGCTCTGCCGCGACCAGAGCCACTCTAGCGCCTGGGGCAGAGGCCAAGGAGCCATCTCCAGCGCCCGGGCCATTTTTGCTCCAATGGAGCCTCGGCTGCGGGAGGGGAAGAGAGAGACAGAGAGGAAGGAAGGGAGGGGTGGAGAAGCAAATGGGCGCTTCTCCTATGTGCCCTGGCCGGGAATCGAACCCGGATCCCCCGCATGCCAGGCCGACGCTCTACCGCTGAGCCAACCGGCCAGGGCCTACCTTAATTTTCTTAAAGTGTCCTGATGATTATTGCTGAAGGGCATCTCAAAATCATCACAAGAATCACAAGGGATGGTTCAGTCACAACATCGCTATTGATTGGCAGAGACCAGCACAAAACACCTGTTATGTATAACAAATATTCACGAGTCCCTTTGTGACCCACTATGAGGTAATGTTTACAGACTTGTTCTTTCTAATACCTGGAAGAACTCCTACTTATACTTCAAGATACAGCAAAAATATCCCCTCCTCTATGCAGCTTTCCTCCTCTTCCCCCATACAAAAATCTGGACCCTTCTATGTCCCCCACCTTCCCCACAGTTCTTGCCTCCGGTCTGGGCAGGCTTTGTGGAGCTGCAGGGGTGTCTGTGGCTGGTTCTATCGCCCCATATTAGGGGTTCCAGGGTCTGGGCGCAGGGCCCCCAACATCGCCTGGAGCCGGGTGGGCACAGAGGAGGGTACCGGATGCTGCTGAGGAACAGATGGTTTGGCGATGAACAAAGCCATACTAAGTTTCATGTTTCTGACCCTGGCGTTGGGGCCTCCCCCATTTCCTCATCCCCAGTTCCAGCCCTAACAGTAACCTTGCTCTCCCCAAAACTGATCAAGTTCTGTTTCTTCTCCACACCTTTGCACATGCTGTTCTTTGCTAGGAATGCAATTTCCCCTGCTCTAGCTCTATTTTCCAGTGGTCACCTCCTGGTGCCTTTGGAAAATTCCTCATGCATCTCTGGTTCCCGCCAGCCCCATCCATCCCTCTGGCCCAGCCTGCACCATCTCTGGCTTCCTGAGGCCTGGGATGGGGCTGAGACTCTCAGGAGCCCCAGCCTCACTCAGCATGGGGCAGGCAGAGAGGTGGGCATGTGAATGACTGAGGAGTCCCCATCCGGGGAACATACCTGGCAGACCCTGGATGGCTGAGGCCCTCACTCTGGCTGTGCACGCGCCTGTGCCTGTAAGAGACTGGGTTTCGGTTCACAGTCTACACGTCAGCAGGGCGGGGTCACTGCCCCTGGGTGGTTCCTGTTTCCTTAAGCAAGTGAGCCCTGGGGCGGGACCAGGAGAAACCCAGTTGCCCTCTGCACTCCAACAAAGTGCCGAGCTATCTGTGGAGGGGCACCCTTGCTCTACCCAGACCTGGACAAGTCTTTCTTGAGCACCTTTTGTGTGCCAGATCCTCAGGGCAGAGAGGAGACCCCAAGACAGGCACAAGACCCATCCTCCCAGCATCTACAATCTACTGACCAATGAAGAAGAGTTAGAAATTATGACTGTTGCTCCAAAGCAAACAGCAGGTCAGGACGTGGGGACTGGAGTTGCAAGGACTCCCAGAGGGGGCCTAATCTGTAGGAAGGGGCACCTGGGGGCAGGAAGGAGTCAACTTGATTGGGAGGGTGTTGCAGAGAGAGTGCTCTAGGTAGAGGAAGCCGCACAAAGGGCCGGAGGCAGGTTGGAGCCTGGACAGGATGAGTTTCCCTGTGCACACAGGGCCACATTGTGATTTCTGTAAGAAAATATACCCGAACCATTTAACCCTATATTTTATGACTGCATTGACATCATTATTACATATTCATTATTATTGTATTTTTTTCTGATTTTGAAAAACTAAAACATTGTGGGGGCCCCTACACACACTGTGGGCCCTAATCATGGGAACCTATGTGTAATGAATCAGCCAGCACCAGATGTGTGCTGGCCACCTCCACTAGGGCAAAACCACTTCCTCATCCTCTTCCCTCAGAAATGGCCCCGGCCTTCTGGTGGAGCTGAGAGCCTCCCGCAGGCTTTATCACCCTGGCCCAGCTGGTTTAGTCTCATTGCAGGCTCAGGCTCAGGCTGGGTGCTCCTGCCACTCTCTGCTCTATGGAGGGGGGATTGTCTGGAGTCTGAGGGTCAACAACCTCAAACAGAAGACACAAGGAACCCATTTCTCACTCACCCACTGTGTGGCCTTGGGTGAACTGCTCAACCTCCCTGGGTCTCAGTTTCCTCATCTGTGAAGTCACATGACAACAACCCTTCTTAGATAGGAGAGACAACGTTCAGGCAGGTAGCAGGGGGCTCAGTTAAGAGTAATGATATCAGGACTCTTCACTGTGACAATCTGAGGCCTTTGTGTCTGGCTGGGGGAGATGCAGGCTTGGGTTCCAGACCTCCCAGGCTGGGCAACCTTGGGCAACTCACTCCATCTCTCTGGTCCTCCATGACTTCCATAGCCCAATGGGCTGGCTCTGAGCATCGATGAGGAGGAGTAGTGCTGTTGGGGAGGGAATCAGAAATGCTCAAGCAAATTTTGTCATTTAGAAAGCCTGGTCATGGGGGTAGCATTTGCATGGAGTTCGGTTTCTAGAAACATGGGCTTGTCAGTCCACCTCTGGTCCAGCCCCGAGGCCCCACCACAGAGGGCTCCACCCTGACTGCCCAGACCCGCTTGGCAGATGTGGTCTCTCATAAACTAACGTCCTCCCCAGAGAGTGCACCAACAGAATCACCCCACCCTGTGCCTCAGTGAGCAGTCCTGGAACCAGTGAATGGACAGGTGGTCCCCAGAAGAACTTCTGGAAGGGGGCCAGTTGGGAGATCTGGGGTTTGGACTCTGAAGCCCTTTCCGCTCTAACTCCAGGTTTGGACTTCTCACTGGAAGCCTCAGCTGGTGATTGGGGTTTCTTTTTTTTTATTTTTATTTTTTATTTATTTTTTTTATTTTTCTGAAGCTGGAAACGGGGAGAGACAGTTAGACAGACTCCCGCATGCGCCCGACCAGGATCCACCCGGCACGACGCTCTGCCCACCAGGGGGCGACGCTCTGCCCCTCTGGGGCGTCGCTCTGTTGCGACCAGAGCCACTCCAGCGCCTGGGGCAGAGGCCAAGGAGCCATCCCCAGCACCCGGGCCATCTTTGCTCCAATGGAGCCTTGGCTGCAGGAGGGGAAGAGAAAGACAGAGAGGAAGGAGAGGGGGGGAGTGGAGAAGCAGATGGGCGCTTCTCCTGTGTGCCCTGGCCGGGAATCGAACCCGGGTGATTGGGACTTCTAATGGCCCCATGTGGGGTGGATGGTCCTTGAGGTAAGTGACCACAATTTATTTCACTTTGGATATCAGGGGTGGGGAAATCAGGGTCGGGTAGCTCCCACACTGAGGGGAAGACAAGGGTTGGATGTTACAGTGATGAGGTGGGAAGAGAGAGGGGAATGGGGGCTCTCTGCAGAGGCTGTCTTGGATGGGCATGACTTGATGGTAAGTGGGCTTTGCAGATCCTGGAGGACTGCCAGACCAAGGGTGTGGCCAGTGCAAAGGCACCAGGGCAGGGCATGGGATAAAGGAGAGTAAGGCAGTACAGGGGCTGGGGTGAGGTGAGTAGGGGAGGAGGGCAGAGAAAGGAAGAGGTAGGCAGGGTCACAGCATGCTAGAACTTGTGACCCATGGTGGAATGAGTTATATCTATGAGCTGGGGGTGACACTATATAATTTTTATTTTTTTTTTAAAGAGAGAGAGGGACATACAAGAAGGGAGATGAGAAGCATCAACTCATAGTTGTGGTACCTTAGTAGTTGATTGATTGCTTCTCATACGTGCCTTGACGGGGGGGGGGGGGGGGGGGGGCTTCAGCCAAACCAGCGACCTTGGGCTTCAAGCCAGAGACCATGGGGTCATGCCTATAATCCCACACTCAAGCTGGTGATCCCGGCTCAAGCTAGCAATCTTGGGGTTTCGAATCTGGGTCCTCAGTGTCCCAGGCTGACGCTCTATTCACTGTGCCACCGCCTGGTCAGTCCAACTTCAGTTTTTCCTTTTTTTTTTTTATAAGAGACAGAGAGAGGGACAGATAGGAACAGACAGACAGGAAGGGAAAGAGATGAGAAGCATCAATTCTTCGTTGTGGCATCTTAGTTGTTCATTGATTGCTTTCTCATATGTGCCTTGACTGGAGGCTACAAGAGACCGAGTGACCCCTTGATCAAGCCAGTGACCTTGGGATCAAGCTGGTGAGCCTTGCTCAAACCAGATGAGCCTGCACTCAAGCTGGTGACTTTGGGGTTTTGAACCTGGGGCCTCTGCGTCCCAGTCCGACGCTCTATCCACTGCGCCACCGCCTGGTCAGGCTAACTTCTGTTTCTTAAGGATACTTTGAAAACAGACTGAAGAACAAAGGGAAGGCTGGGACAGAGGTCTAGGGTGATATGGCTCCAATGTGGGAAGAGAAGCATGATGGAGGATGGAGACCAAAGTAAGAGCTGTCTTGGCTGTTACATTTATGATGCTGATCATATCTGAATTAGATAGAAAGCAGGCAGGTGAACACTGGGGTCTAGAGCTCAGGCTGGGGTCTGGGCTGGATTTGCAGTGTAGATGTCACTGCCATGTCTAAAGCCCTATTGGTCAGGCTGGCACTCAGGAATGAGGCTGGTCAAGTTCCCTTGACTGAAATAAAATCTTGTCTACAGGAAAAGTGGCTCAACTATGCCTAAACTTGGTACAATGTGGTTTATGATAAACCCCCGCTTTCTTTCTAGGCTGCTGGAATTTGGGACATACCAGGCGAGGGGCCTGTGTGACCAGCCCCAATAAAACCCTGGGTACCGAGTCTCCAAGGGGTACCATGGCAGACATCACACGACTTGTCACAGCTTGGCAATGAAGGAACTAAGAGTGACCCCATTCGGAGGCCTCCTGGAAGCTTGCACCTGGCTTCCTCTGGATGTGGCCCCATGCCATGCCTTTCCCTGTGTATCCTGTGGCTGCAATACATTAGCTATATGCCAAGTCCCAGTGAAGCACTCACCTGGAGTGGTCTTGGGGACCGTACAGAATAAAAGAAACCCATTGGGGCCAGTCTGGAGAAGAGGCAAATGGTGGCTGAGCTATGTGCCAGAACCCAGGGAAAGCAGGATCTCAGGGATGGGGGTCAGGGGTGCACCCAAGGCGAGAAAGAGGTCTCAGAGCTGAGTGTGCAACGCGGCACACAGGTGCCAACAGAGACCAAGATGAGAGAATCTTGTGGCATTGAGGGATCTGATGTTGACCAAGCAGGTTTAGTGTGAGACCTGGTAAACCCTGTTTTCCTGTGAGGTGGGGGCAGAGCTGGGTGAGGGTAGGAGGTTTAATTTTCCAAGTCAATATTATGGCAACAGTATCATCTCCTCTTGGCTGTGCTACATTTATGGCGCTGATCAGATATCATTCTGAATTGGGATAGCAAGCAGGTCAACATGGTGGTCTAGAACGCAGACTGGAGTTGGGGGGGCTGGACCTGCAGTGTAGACATTACTGGCATGTCTAAAGGCCTGCTGCTACATGCTTCCTCTACTTTGATCCTGTCCAGATCTGAGGTCCCTGCCGGCCTGGGCTGTTTTAAATAACAGGCATTATGTGAACCCTCCACCCAATACTGGGCCACATTTGTCTACCTACAGGTAACTGTGGATATAAAAACAGATGAACTTTAACATGAGCTTTAATTTGTTGTTGTCCTCAACCGTATTTATTGATGTAAACAGAGCATGTTAAGAGATTCCAGGGAACAGAACTATGGCTGGTACCTTGGTTTTAATTCAAAAAGGAAATTATGACACCAATGGCTTGGGTGGACAGCAGCTTGGGGGTGGGAGTAATAAAAAAAATATGAAGGCTTCCTGGTGACACCCCTTGGACCTGGTGACCTGGTCTCAACTGCACACCATCTACGGGAAGGAAGAGCTGTCAACACAGAATCAATAACAGCAGTTAAAAACCAGCCTGGCTCTGTGGTCAGGCTGTCGCCATGGACACTTCATGCTCTCGACATGCAGCCATAGGCGCACAAGTGTCCCTGGTCACCTGGTCCTGCCGCTGAAAATCAAAGGTGGAATCACTTCATGGCACTACAGATCTGGAAAAATAAAAATCTCAGCTAGAAAGAATGTCCGATTTGGAGACTGGGAGGACAAAGAGGAGTGGGGGTTGTTTAGTGGGTGAGGACACCCTGATTGCAGGTGAACGGTGTGTGGTTGTGTTTTTGGGGTCACCCATGGGATGCATGGAGTCCCCTCAGTGATCAGACAGGGACCACTGGGGCCCGCTGACCACGCCCGAGGCTGGCTGTGAACAGGGAAGGCCCTCCACTCCTCTTTTCCTGCTGAACGCTTACACAGGATTTCCTTAATTTGTGCTTCCCTTTGGTTTGAGAGTCAAAAGGAGGGAAGGGGGAAAAAAGAAACAAAATGGTTTTGTCACTTGTCCAAAACTGAGAGAAAAGGTGAGTGGACATCAGATGTGTCGGCACTTCCTGGGCCTGGTGTGGGTCACCTCACTGAGGGTGCGAGCTCAGCACTCCTGGGACCACTACTGGCTTTTGGGGAGCTGGCTTCTGTGGTGGGAGATGTAGATAGGCTTTGCGGTGGGATTTTAGTTCTGTCACGCCCCAGAGAGGGGGCCCACCGTGTTGGTCCCTGTTGGCGGTTAGTTGTCTGCACCTTTCTCTCCAGGTACACAATGCATGGGCCGGTTCGGTGGACAGCGCAGGAAAAATAGCAAATCCTTAACTTAGTCCATCTCCAAAGTTGAAAAGATCAGACAGTTACTAAAATAAACAATTTCTCAATTGTGTTCTGGTGGCCCTGGGCCCGGTGGCCGCGGCAGGGGCATTGGAGAGGGGAGGCCCCAGCTGAGCGAGGGGCTCACTCAGGACAGGCACAGTCAGCTTGCTGAGCAAGGCTCAGAGTAAGGCGGCGTTCCTCACAGAAGAACACATCGGAAAAAGCTGGTCTTCTTCTGCTGGTCTGGTGTGATTTTGACTCCCTGGTTGCTTCCCTGGGGGCTGTTGCCTTCCTGAAGTCATAAGAGGTTTTCTGAGGTTATGGCGGAGCATCAGCACTATGTCTCTTAACCAACTAGCCAGCCAACCAAGCAACCATCCATCTGCAAGTCTATCCACCCCCTCCTGTCCATCATCCAATCACGCATCCGTTCATCTCCTTCCACCCAATCATCCAACTGCAAATCTATCCATCATCCATCTATCCAACCACCCATCACTTTCAACCAAACACCAATGAATCCATCCCCTTCCAACTACCACCAATTTATACATCCCTTTCCAAACATCCATCCATCCATCCATCCTTCTTCATTTTCAAACTAGCCATATTGTCTCTTCTCTTCCTTCTATCCAGCCATCTCCTTTCATCCACCATCCATCCTCTTGCTATCACCCATACGTCTGTGCATTCTCTTCCATCCATCTACCCACCCAACCATCCCTTTCCATCACGTATGTATCCAGCTGTCACTTCCAACTGACAATTCATCCTTCACAAACCCAGATACACGTTTTCTACTACCCACCAACCCTTCCAACCACTGTGCAATTACTTATTCACCCACTCACCCTCCTTTCATTCATCTCCTCAAAACCTTTCCATTTATTCACCCATCTTACTCTTTCCCCTACTTCCTTCTCTCTCCTCACCCATCCTGCCCTCCTTTCTACACCTACCAGTGAAGGCAGCCAAGGGGCAGCAGGCTCTGTCCCTTGGAATGTGGGGGTTGGAGGACTGAATATAAGGTCCCAATGCCACTCACAACTGGATGGTCTGTGTCTCTGTGCTAAGCCTCAGGCTTACCACTTCCCCCTGGTCCACTTTCCACTCTGCTGCGGGTGACATAAACCAGAAACCCTGACCTTGTCCACTCAAGCCTTACTGAAAACACACCAGTGCCCCCACTGTTTTCAGAGGGCTGCCCAAATCTGTCACCCAGCATTTGAAGCCTCTGTGATCTGGTCCCTACCAACTCTGGTAATGTAAATCCTATTTTCTCCCACATCACCCTGTTTGGAAAAGTTCAGTCCCCTTTTCTTTGACTATTTCTCATCTTTCAGCTCTTAGGTAAAACTTGAATTCACTTAACAATAACTCTTGAATGCCTTTGCTGTGTCAGACACTTGGGTGGGCCCTGGGCATGTGGTGGCAAACAAGCGCCCCTGCCTTGGGAAGCTCACACTGTGAGGACAGAAATTATGCCAGAAAACAAAAGGGTGGTGATTTCCCACCATGGTGAGGAATGAGAGGAAAGGCAGGGCAAGGGGTGGAGGTATGCTTTGATGGTGATGTCAGAGACCGCATGGCATGAGGAAGTGAGACCTGGGACAGGCCAGGTGTGTGGTAAGCACAGGAACAGCCCCCAAAGCCATCTGTCTGCACCCTAATCCCTGGAACCTGTGCACATGGTACCTGACGTGACAACAGGGACTCTGCAGATGTGGCTGAGGTGAGACAGGACAGCATCCGAGCGAGCCCTACCTAACCCTGTGAATCCTCAAAAGCAGAGTACTTCTCAGCTGAGAGGTGAGATGGACACAGGGTTGGGAGGTGTGGAGCAGCTGGCTCTGAGGATGAAGGGACTGGCTCTAAGGTAAGGGAGGCGGTGCCCTCTAGAAACTGACAGGCAAGAACATGGCTCCTTCCCAGAGCCTCCAGAAATGAATTTGGCCCTGCTGACAACTTTGATCTGAACCCAGTGAGACTCACTTCAGTTTCCTGACCTCCAGGAGATCAAAGTAATGACTGTTGTGTGGTGTAAGCCGTAAAGTCTGTCATGAGAATTTGTCATGGCAGCCCTAGGAAACTAATGAGGGGGGAGCACCCCAGGTAGAGGGGAAGGAAAGCCCAAAGAAACAGAGGCTGTGCCAAGAACAAAGAAGACATGCCTGGCTGGAGCACAGGGGGTGAGAGGGAACAGCAAGGTGGCAAGGTGACAAGGTGAAGCGGGTGGCAGCAGTCAGAGCACGAGGCCTAGGCAGGCTGGTACCGCATGTGCAGTCTGCTCAGCACAGTGAGAAGCACTGCGTCACGTTGAGGGGAGGATGCCTGAGGTCTTGGGAGTGGGGTAGACACCCGCAGAGACCAGCTTTCTGTGACACTTTCAAGACAAGACGGGAGTGGGCTGAACTGGCTGTATCAGTGATGATAAACATGAACTTGCAACTGGTAGATAAAAAAGTCCTGGGGAATCTAATGAAAAGCACTGTAATTAGAGTCAACAATACTACATTTTAAACTTCCAAGTTGCTAAGAGACTAGACTTTAATTGTTCTCAACACAAAAAAGCAGTAATAATTACATGAAGTGACAGAGGTGTCAGCTAATGCTACCATGGTAACCGCATTGCAACATATTAATGTATCAAGCTACCACTGAAAACTGCAAACTTACACAATGTTGTATGACATATAATAAAAATGGTAGAGGACTACAATGCTAAATATAAACACAACGATGGCAGGAAATGGGTAGGAATTTAGTCAGTGATTTGCAATTCCATTAAGAAAAAGAGAGGCCCTGGCCGGTTGGCTCAGTGGTAGAGCGTCGGCCTGGTGTGTAGGAGTCCCAGGTTCGATTCCCGGCCAGGGCACACAGGAGAAGCGCCCATCTACTTCTCCACCCCTCCCCCTCTCCTTCCACTCTGTCTCTCTCTTCCCCTCCCCCAGCCAAGGCTCCATTGGAGCAAAAAAAAAAAAAAAAAAAAAAAAAAAAAAAAAGTTGGCCCGGGCGCTGAGGATGGCTCTATGGCCTCTGCCTCAGGCGCTAGAATGGCTTTGGTTGCAACAGAGCAACGCCCCAGATGGGCAGAGCATTGCCCCCTGGTGGGCATGCTGGGTGGATCCTGGTCGGGCGCATGCGGAAGTCTGTCTGACTGCCTCCCCGTTTCCAACTTCAGAAAAATACAAAAAAACAAACAAACAAAAAAAAAGAAGAGAAATCACAAGGATTATGGCTGCACATCAGCACTTCGTGATCTGTGCCCCTAACAGGATATGGCATGTGCTGGAGGCAATCAACAGACCAGGACCAGAAGCACAGGCAGTGTCACTGTGATGCTCAGTGTGACTGCCAGTGGGCAAAAGTGAGTCAGACGAACCATTAAGAACCAAAATTTTGCTATTACACTCAAGAGAAAAAAAAATCACAGTTGTAAAAAATCAGGTGACCTACCTGAACGGTGTTTTGTGTCATACGTACGCTCGTGTGAAGAGACCTAAATGGGCCATGCAGAGCGCCTGGGATAGAGTGGCCACTGGAATGAGGCTCCCAGGCAACTCTCACAACAGCTTTTGGGTGCTAAGCACACCCAAAGTACAAACGAGCTGTCAGACTCAACCATGTAAACACTAACTCTGCGGAGCGTTAAGGTCTAAGAGATGCTTGTGTAGAGAGCAAAAAAGCCAGCAATAAATGAAAGGGTGATAAAGAGATTTAGGTAGGATCTCCTGGAGGTCTCAGAGCCATCACAACCTGCAGAACTGCGGCTAGTGGGAAGGAAAAATGGCTATCAACCTGCCAGACTCTCAGGAAGTGATGCTGGGGGCTGTTGCCTCCCGAGCAGAATTGAGGTACGTGTCCCCTCCCAGCCAATGCGCTCAGCAGGCAGGGCCTTCTCTGCCTGGACACAGACTGAAGCTGAGCAGCTCTGGGCCAAGGAGAAAGAACAGACTAGATGAGCATGTCCGGGAGCTGATGCCCTGACCACAGCTGCTATTCCTCCACCTTCCTAGCCATGCCTGACTGGGTCCGGCTGCCCCAAAATGCAGGATCTGCCTGAGTGTGAGTCACACCACTGAGGCAGAAAACAGCAGGCTCCAATTGGGGAACCATTCAGGGATAGGGAAAGACACACACTCACCAATTTTTTGTCCATTTTTGCTTTGATGTCTCTGGCGAGAGTGAAAAACGCCTGTGGAATAAGCATGTTGTCAATGCCTTGGCAGCAGAAAGCAGATGGGGGCTTGCTGGTCCCTGGATGCCACTAGGGATGGTATGGTGGGACAGCAGGGCAGGGGCTCACCTGTCCAGCCCCATCTCCTACTCCACTGCCAAGACCACCACCTTCCCTTGATTGGTCAGGGAGGAAAATGAGGCCTGAAGGGACCAAGTCACTTGTCCCAAGACATCCAGAGGTTAACTGACCAGTCTGAAAGGATCCAGGAGGAGAGCCTATCCTTGACACCTGGGCTCTATCTGCCCGCTTTGCCCCTTTTCTGATGGTTAGGGGCAGGGCAGAGAAAGATACGCAGCTCGTTGGCCAAACAGGTTTCATTTTGGGCCCTTGCCTGGGAGAGAGGCTTGGAAGGGCTGGGATGAAAGGGCTGTCTTCTAGGAACAATGAATGCTTGAGCTGGCCTGAGCCCAGGCTGCTGCCTCTGGTGCAGCCTCCTAACCCTCTCTTCTCTTCCCTCGTCTGCTCTTTTGACAAACACTTATAAACCACCCTCTCCCCCAAGGCCTCACAGAGGGATGACTCAGCCCCAGCCCTTGCACTTGAGGGGCTCCTGGTTTGGTAGGAGGGGCAGTCTCAGCAAACACTCATGTGATGTGGAAAGTTCTGTCATGGAGAGGGGATGGGGTGCTGGGGACCCAAAGTGGTAGACCTGAGTGGGGATGGTGGAGGCTGCCTGGAGAAGGGCCACTTGGGGCCAGGCCCTGATGGAAAAGGGGGTGCAAGGGAAGGGACCATAAGCAAAGGCTCAGAGGTGGCCCAGGATGGATAGCAGTGGGCGAGGACTGGTCTATGGGCCGCACACACAGCTGGGAGCTGCTGGGTAGGGCTTCTCACGCCAGGGGTAGGGGGCTGAGGTTGGCAGTGACGCAAATGATGTTTTGGACAGATCACTGGGGTAGTGGGACAAACGGGAAGGCATGTCAGCAGCAAGGCTGGCATTGCCTGTGGAGAGGAAAGGGTGGCCTCAGTCATGGTTTGGCCAAGGCTCCCTACTCCATCTGGGCTTACAACTGGGACCTGTCTGTGTGGATGGCATGGCCCAGAGCACCTACCAAAGCTGGGCTAGCCACCTGCGACTCCAAGCCTCAGTTTTCCCATCTGCAAGACCCTGTCTGCTTCTCAGGGTTCCCTAAGAGCGAGTGAGATAATGTCCTAGGTGCCCAGCCATCACAATGTGCCTGCTGACATCAGAACACAAGAAGTGGGGGGTGGGGAGAGATGGAAGGGGATAATACCCTGGGGCCAGCTGTGCTTTTTAAGGGGACTGGAACATGATCCTGCCCAGAAAATGTCTCTTGGATGGATAACCAACAGGGCAACACGTAGCCTGTGGTCAAACCCTGCGTCAGAGCCATCCTGAAGGGTGCGACCTGACCCTAAGCCTGAAGGGGCTGGTGCTGTGGGCCTGGGACTCACATTCTCCACGTTGATGTTGGCCTTTGCACTGGTCTCCATGAACTTGATTCCATAGTCCAGGGCCAGCTGTAAGAGGGGGGGGGGGGGGAGACATATACAGGCACACACGTCAGATGCCAGCTGTCCTGACACCCAGGAAGCACCCTGAGGGGAGGGGGGACAGTGATGAGGGGATGGTCTGGGGGCTGTGGATTTGCTCCCTGGAGTCACCAGTGGAAGCAGACAGTGACTGTCCCTGGAAGGAGGGTGGAGAGGGCCTTGCTCAAACCATGGCTCTATCCTCTGCTCATTGGGGCCTCTATAGGTTCCCATGAGACACCATGTAGGAACATGCACAGCACAGTCTAGAAACCCTCAGTGCTCGCAGTCGTTAGCCTGAAACCCCTCTCTCTTCTCATGTCATGTGCTCCACTGGGCAACCGACTCATCCCCTTTGGCCCAGTAAAGTCCTGCATCCTGGGACTCCCAGCCTTGGACAAGCTAGGGTGGTAGGTCACCATAGACTTGTCAAGATTCTAAGGGGTTTAGTGAGCAATCAGAAAACCCTGTGGGGTACCAAAGACCTGGGCTCCATGCAGGGAAACCCAAAATCCTGAAGTTGCCCTGTTCCAAGGAGCCTAGCAGTGCCAGGCCCAAGAAGGCCACCATGCCCACCTTCTCTCCCCGTTCCTTGGACACTTGTCTCTTTTCGTTCACATCACACTTGTTTCCAAGTATCATCTTTTCAACATCCGCAGAGGCGTGCTGGGGAGAGGACAGATGGGGAGGTGAGAGGCACAATTAGACTGGGCCAACTTGTGGCCTAACCTCAGAAATCAGTGTGGTAGGGTCAGGACTGCTAGACATACCCTTGTGCAGATGACAAGCTGAAGCTCAGAGAACCTGAGGGGGCTGTCCTGTGTCACTAAGACAATGCCAGGGCTAAGTTCAGGGTTTAGACTATTTCTCTAGCCAAGTGCATGCTTTCAGGTTGCTGAGGACGGCTTCTGTGTGGGCTGTATCAACCAGGTTCCTGTGTCTGTCCCTGGGATCCTGGTGGGGTCTATGGGAGGTACCCCTGCTCACCTCCCTCTTTCCCTCCAGGTTCCTTTGCCGGGGCCCCAAATGCTTCTGTCCTGCTCCGGCTCACTCTCTCTGGGCTCTGGAAATGAGCCATGCTGGGGTGGTGGCAGCCATGGGTGCTTTGCCATCACCTGGCATTCCCTTAACTCTGCCCTCACACCTGAAAATGGCACCTCTGTCCCACCCACCCCCTTCCTCACTGCCATGACCCTGGATTCCTGAAGGCCTGAGGCACTGGACAGGACCCTCCTGCTGAGGGTCAGAACTGATCTCATTAAAATGCCCTGTGAGGGTCCCTAACTTCCGGTCAACTGAAAGGTCCTCTTCTCTGCTGAACAGAAAAAAGAGCTTTCACAAAGAACCCCCACGAGTGGGGGCAATTCTTTCTCCTCAGCCAGGCACAACCTACTGACAGCAAATGAAGTCATATGGGAGGAGGCCCAATGCAACTGCTCATACACACTGGGCCAGCAATGAGTAAACTTTTGCTGTGGCTGTCCAAGAGGGGAAAGTCCTCTGGCCACACCTCAGACCTGATGCCCCACCTGCGGAGTAATTGAAAGCTGAAGTGCCTTTGTCCAGGAAGGCTTTGGAGATAAACTCTTTGGGGAGCAGGAAAGTGACACTAGCTTTGGGACAGGCAGCTGGGGCTGGCTACCTTCCCCTCCCGTCATGGTTCAAGGTCTCCCTTTGAGTTAGCTGACGTCTGAGTTCTGCAGGCCTGAACACGGGAGCTCACACTAGCTCATACCCCACGTCTGCTGTGGCTCAAAGTATACCTGATATAGCTTCTCACCACACCCTCCAAAGACAAGGGTCATGCTAATTCTAGAATCTTCCTTTTTTAGAAAACATCAAATGCTCACAGTGACTGAGAGCTTGAGTATCACCTCTCTTACAACCAAGACATTGCCAAACCAAACAGCCCAGATGGGAAATGGGCTCTCAGAGCCATAGACCAGACTAGGCCAGTGTGGTCTCCAGTGCCAACTGCCTGGGTTCCAGTCCCTGTTTGGCTACGTCCCTAGCTATGGGGCTCTGGACTAGTTCACTGTGGGTGTCTTTGTGCCTCAGTGATCTCATCTGTAAACCAGAAGGCTCCAGGGTGAGAACCCAGGACAGGACAGGTGGGAAGTTTCCATCTGTGGATGGGGCCCTCAAGCCTTACTTCCTCAATGTTTCGAATCCAGTTCCGGATGTTGTCAAAGGACTTCTCATTGGTAATGTCGTAGACCAGCATGATGCCCTGAGCAGAGGGAGACAGAGATGCATTCTAGACAAGCTGCAAGTGCTCTGAGGGGAAGACCCAGCGAGGGGAAGAGCATCAGGGACCTGATATGACACCCTCCCACAACTCCCTCCTCTCCATCCCAGGGCTCTTCCTCTGCTGGGCTCTAGCACCAGCCTTTCCCTGGTCTCCCAGGCTCCAGTCCTGCCCCCTCAGCCACCACACTGACCCTTCACCCCATAGACCAGACCCTACCATACCCATGTTCACAAACAACCTTGCTGGCTCCTCATAGGCAGTTAAGTACAACCCACGTGCCCCGGCAGTCCCAAAGTTCTGCCAACCTCTCAGCTTCATGTCCTGCAGCCCCCCAACCCGACATAGCGTTTCACAGCCCTGGTGCCTCTGTGTTCCCCCCATGCCAACCCTCTGCTGTGCATGGCTTCCTCCACATCCTCACTCATCTCCCTGCCCTGGCCCAAGTTACCTCCCGGGTTCAGCTAATGCCACCTCCACTGGGTGCAGTGCCCATCAGCAGGCACCTATGTGCCAGGCACTGTAGTGGGGCCTCCCTAAAGCTTCACATGCCCGTCAGGTAGTCTACCCACCCCCACTCTGGATGAGAGCCTAAGGCTATGGGGTGGCAGGGCTAGGTCTGTCTCTCATCCCATGAGACAGTAAAGGGCACAACTGGGGTCTGAACCCTCGTGGCCTGATCCTGATATCCCTGTGCCTTGCCCAGGTATCCCACCAAAGTTGGGGGTGGGGGCGGGTTTCAAGCATAGGGCTGGGCAGCACCGAAGCCAAGTGGTTCCATAACCAATGCGTGAGTGTCTGGGTTCGGTCCATGGGTCCCCAAAGAGCTGCAGAGTAAGCCTGCTTCCACCTGAGCCCATGATCTCACCATCACTGAGAAGGGCAAATACCCCGTTTGTTAGAGGGGAAACAAAGGTACAGAGAAAAATGACCTTTAACATCGAGCCCAGGTGGGGCTAACCGTGGAGGAGCTGAAGACACTGGCTTCAGGGAGGAACCTCTCTGGGTCATCCTCAGGACCAAACAATGCTCAGGGCCAGCCCTGGTTGATTCCCATGCTGCCCCAGCAATCTTGAGGGTGCCCATGGCAAATCAGCCTGCCGCGCCATTGCAATCCCAGTGCAGCCCAGCACCTGGACTTGGGGCACACGGTCTTGGCTGTCCTGCCTCCAAACCCACTCTCAGGGCCCAGCCCTGAATCCACAACCTCCGGTGTGGTCAAGACCTTGTCTGAGAGGCTGGCCACCTAAGCTTGCAGAGTAAGAACACTGAGCTGTGTGCACTGGGTGGAGAGCCTTGGGGGGAGGGTGTGACACCATGAAGGCAGAGCAAGAAAGCCCCAGCACGGCCAGATCCCCACTGTGATCTTAAGGATGTGCACAGCGGCCTTACACCTTGCCATGGCCACGACCTCTCAAAACTACCCTCTGGGGCCCTCCCTCAGCGGTCTCCTGGGGAACTGAATGGAGACTGCTGACGGGAGGCCTTGGCTTAGAGGTTTTAGTGGACCTGATGCCTGCCTCGCCTGGCCAAGGCCCGCACGAGCAGAGGACGCTGGCGGGCAGACTCTAGGAGTTGAGCGTAGTGAGGTCCCTCTCAGTAGCTGCACTTCCCATATCAGGGGCAAAAATGCCAAAGGGCTGTGAGGTTGTAACCAGGAATAAACATGCTATATTACTGATTAACTGTTATTAGTCCGTCTAGCTGTAAAACTGAGGTAAATAAGAACACACTAAGTAAGGCCTTTCCACCCCTTTATCTAGGGAGTAGCCCCTAGGATTCTCACTGCCACCATGTGTCAAGATTCCAAGGCCCTGGATTGTTACCTATAGTAGCGGTTGTGGACGGGAGTCACAGAGGGGGGAGGCAGAGGATAGAGCTCTCTATCAGGAACAGCAGAAGTACCTGGAAAACACGGTGTCACCCTATTCCTGATCCTCCCTGACATTCCCTTGGTGCTCCCAGTGACCATTTCCTGGCCTGTCTGGGCACTGCTCCTCATAGGTGTTTGTAAGCTGACGATAGGACACCAGACATCCACTGTTCCCATTTTTGAGACTCCATGGTTTAGTACCACAGAGAGGATGATGGGGCAGCAATGGTAGCAATGTTGTCTGCACTGTCCTGTGAGGTTGCTGCTGGCCACATATGGCTCCAGGACACCTGAAATGTGGTCAGACTATGGAACTCAATTTCCTATTTTAACTGACTTAAATTCAAATAGCCACACATGGCTAGTGGCTTCTGTATAGATTAGTGCAGGTCTAGAAGGATCACAAGCTACAGTCATCTTGGGGCTGGACAATGTCTTATTGATGGCTCAGTCCAGCCTGGTCAGGGGTGGGCTAAAGACGGGGGCACTGGAAAAAACCTGCTAGGACTGACCCAGCCACATACTCTCTGCATGAATTTAAGCCAGCCATGCAATGGGGCCGAGCCTCAGCTTCCTTACCTATGTAATGGAGATAATCGTAGCACCCACACTCAAGGGAGTCAGGGAATTAGGGCTGAGATCTGTGCCCAGTGCCTGACACAGGGAAGGGCTTGGTGAAGGGGGCGGGGGTCATAATTTCAGCCTAGAGAAGGATAGGGCCTATCTGTGGCCACACAGCGAAAGCTCCCCAGGACCCTGGTGTCCTGAGGTCTCCGCCCCACCAGAGCACAGCAAGGGGGAAATTAGTAAATTAATTTTAATGAGGACAGCTAAGGTTGCAATCCTTGTGACTGAGTTTCTATTATGTTTCAGATGCTGTGTGGGACACTCTAAATACTTAATGCCTCCATTCACTGCTGCAGTGCGTCAGCATCTCCTGAGCTCCCACTGTACACTCAGCACAGTCCAGGCACAGGGCATGTGGCAGGGACCACGGCCAGGCCCTGCCCTCACAGAGCTTATGGCCCACTGGAGGGAAGAGGTGTCTCTGCAGTTAAATGACAGGGTACACCGTGTGGGTGTGGTGGGGTCTGGAAATGGGGAGATGGCCATTTTTCTTCCTAGTGGCCTGGGACATAAAACTATTCTGTTCTACTTTGTAAGTAAGGAGACAGAGCCAGAGGATGACCAGGGTGCTGAGCCAGTCCTGGGGGTCTGTGTCTCTCCCTCTGGCCCGAGCATGTGGACATACCTCACGCATGCATAATAAGCTCAGCGCCCTCACGGGCAAGTCCCTGGCCCAGTCCAAGTCTCCCCCTGCATCCAGTTCAAGCCTAGCCTGCAGAAGGTGCTCAGTAAAAATATTTGAGAGATGACAACCAGTCTTCTGATCATGTCTCCCTGCCTCAGGCCCAGGCAACAATTGTGATGGCCAGCAACCCAGAGCAAGTCAGCTCCTGGACCATCTTCAAGTTTTCGGTAACAAATTCCATAGAGACTGACACAGGGTGAGTGAACGCTCCTAAGTGTTGGGGCATGCCGTCTCCAATTTCATGGACCTCACCTGGAAGAACCGGCTTCCTGTGTCCTCCTTCATTCCTAAAGAATTAGGATCCCTTAAACATTGCATTGTCTCTGAGGCCAGAAAGGGAGATATGTTTATAAGGGAGGAGCACATAGTCTTTCCTGTAAACCAGCGGTTCTCAACCTGTGGGTCGCGACCCCGGCGGGGGTCGAACGACCAAAACACAGGGGTCGCCTAAAGCCATCGGAAATACATATATGTACATTTGCCCACCTCCACCTACCCTCACCCCCCTTTTTAATTTTCACCACACATATATGTATTTCCGATGGCTTTAGGCGACCCCTGTGTTTTGGTCGTTCGACCCCCGCCGGGGTCGCGACCCACAGGTTGAGAACCGCTGCCGTAAACTAACCTGGGACCAAGCCCCCAGAGCGTGGGGCTCCTCAGAAACAACCCGGTTTTGATATCCAAGCAGTAACTTTCACTTTGACCTGAAAACAGAATATACCAATCCAGCCTGACCAGGTGCTGACGCAGTGGATAGAGTATCGGACTGGGACGCAGAGGACCCAGATTCAAAACCCCGAGGTCACCGGCTTGAGCGTGGGGTTGCTGACTTGAGTGTGGGATCACAGACATGACCCCATGGTCGCTGGCTTGAGCCCAAAGGTCGCTGGCTTAAGCCCAAGGTCGCCAGCTTGAGCAAGGGGTCACTCACTCTGCTGTAGTACCCAGTCAAGGCACATATCAGAAAGCAATCAATGAACTAAGAAGCCGCAATGAAGAACTGATGCTTCTTACTTGTCTGTCTGTCCCTCTCTGTCTCTGTCACCAAAAAAACAATAACAAAAACAAAACAGCAATCCATACCATTGCGCCCCTATAGTAGGCTGTTGTGATCGTCCGAAACCGTTCCTGGCCAGCTGTGTCCCTAAAGACAAGGAGAAGGGATAATAGTGACGTTGTCACAGTGGGAACAAGGGGCATTTACCAAGGATGGGCACCTGGCTTTCTCATGGGTCAACCCTGACTCACTGTCCTGCTGTGGGCAGTGCCCTCTATTCTCCCTATTCTTACAGAGAAGGAAACTGTGGCTTAGACAGGTTAAGAACTTGGTGATGTTTCTGAGCTGGGGACAAGGCAGAGCCTCTTCTTCTGCACCTCTGCTTCCTGGGGCTTTACCCTAGAAGTTCCTGGGTCACAGAAGACCCACGTCAGATGTTATTATTTGCAAAAATCTGGGACCACAGCATGGAAGGGGTTAGTCATGTGGCATGGGAACACAGACATCACTGGGAGGGTGAGCCAGGTGACCTCAGTGGGGACTCAGGAAGCACCTTCACACCATCTTGGTAGAGGCCAGGGAGAAAGTCTTTCCTCATTGGTATGGAAGCAATACCCAGGGAAGACAAGCCTGTGCCCAGCCCAGCTCCTGGCATGGAGGGTATTCAGTGCTTGGCTTAAAGGTGACTTAAGTCCTTATTCTTTGAGCCCAGGGCTCCTCCTGAGGCTCTGTATGCCTAGACTTACCTTACGTGGGGCTAAACTAACTTTCTGATGCCAACAGCAGGCGACATTCATGGTTGATCACTTTATTCAAACATGGCCTAGTCTAGAAGTTTTAAAAGTAGAAGTTTTAAAAGTCAGTAACCCCGCTGAGATTGCTAAGAGCAGAAGCAGGAAGATAGGAGGAAAGGAAAGCAAAACTCTACTTACTAGTATAGTCTCACTTTGGACTTGGGCACCAAGGCTTTTGGGGAGCACAAATTGGAAGTGGAGAAGTATGGCTTGTAACTTACAAGGCTGCCAGAGCTAACAGACTAGGTGCTTTGTAGGATAGGCAAGGCTTTAGGCCTCATCCAACTTTTGTTTCTGAAATCAGATTCAGAGATGAACACCACCGAGGTTGAGGGGCCTATGAAGCAAGCTGGGCTGATGCTCATGCTCTGAGATGGGGGGGGGGGGGGGAGAGTTGAACTGTAGGAAGGAGGGGGCAGCTTTACAGCCCATCTCATAGCACTCCCTCCCACCCAAAGGCACCCTCCTGGACTGAAGAGATGTTGTCACCTTACAAAAAATGACTTTTGCACAGGACTCATATTTCCCTGCAAGCAATGTTGCTGCAAGACGGGGCTTCCCTGCATCTGACCAGCTGAGGTCAGCTTGCTCCCAGAGCTGTGGGCTGCAGACCAGCATCAGTGCTGGGCACTCACACTTCTCCAATTTTATGTGGCACACAAATCAGCACTAGGTGAGCAGAATGGAAACAAGCCTCACCATTGAGCCTGGCCTTAGCTTATTTTTGATTCTGGGGTTTCAGATCTACGTGTTAGAAAGTGAGGCTTGGGTTGCTCACGGAGTGAAAAGAGGAAGCGATGTAGGCCTTCCTCAGTGAGCTGATAAGCTCAGAAGGAAATGCCAGCTGGGGCATCCTGCCCTCCTGGAGGCCTCCACCACCAACAGGTCCAGAGGGCTCTCTTCAAGTTCAACAGGAGTAGGCCACTCTGAAGCTCAGACCCAGGCTGTGTCCACATGGAGACATTGAGCTAACACGGACTTGTAGCTCAGGCCCCAGAAGGTGCTGACAAAGACTCTAGGCTCCAGCAGTCAGCAGAGCATAGTTAAAGAGGCTTCTTTAGAAAGAGTCTAGGCTGGGCAGAAAGAGATGGAGACCATGGTCACAAGGAGTGGGATGGGACACCAGGGGCTTCTGCTTCAAGTGTCCTGTGGGTGAAGGCCCTGAAAAAGATGACTTACCATATCTGCAGTTTAATTCTCTTGCCATCGAGCTCTATAGTCCTAATTTTAAAGTCAATTCCTGAAAGAAAAGGGGAAAAAGTAACATCACTGTCAGTTCATTTCCCCAGTTGTGCCTGAGGTGGGTGCCTCCAACCTGTGCAGGTGAGAGCTGCCACGGCTAGTGCAGGGCATATAGGATCTGGGACTCTTCACACAAATCAGTAGGTACCTTGAGAACTTTCTCATCTCAGGGAAGGGGAAGCTGAGGCTCAGAGGGCAATCAGGACCTATCCAGAGTGAATTTGGCAGCTTGCAGAGCTGGTGGAGTAACCTAAGTAGCTCAGGTGCCAAAGCCTTGCTCTCTTCCCTCCCATAAAGGAGACCTTGAGGAGCAGGCCCAGCAGAGCCCATTGTAGGCCAGAGACCCACACTCCCCACCACCCCACCACTGGCCCTCTAAGCAGACACTGTTCCTTCTCTGTAGTGGTCCCCACTCTGCCCACCTGTCAGCCTGGCAAACTTCTCTCTCCCTTAAGAACCACTTTCAGGTCACCTTCTAAGAAATCTTTCTGCCCCTGTCCTCCTCTCTCCTACCCATCTGGGCTTTCATTCCTTTCCCCAGGACCTCTCAGCCTCCTCTCAGCCTCCTCGGCTGCTCTCCAGGCTCCCACTGTTGCTACCCCAGCCCTCCAAAAACACAAACTCACCCACATCACAAGCTAACCTCTGCTCCAAACTTTTGAGTGGGTTTACCAATGGATGAATAGATAAATAAATAAAATGTGGTCTATTCACATAATGGAATATTACTCAGCCATGAAAAGAAATGAAGCACTGACACATGCTATAGCATAGATAAATCTTAAAAACATGATGCAGAGTGGAAGAAATCAGACACAAAATGCCACACATTGTATGAATCCATTTATATGAAATGTTTAAAAAGGCAAATCCAGAGAGGCAGAAAGTCCAGGGGCTGTAAGAAAAATGAGGAGATGGGACCCTAGGGGTGGGGGTAGGGTGGTGGTGTGACTAAGGGGTTTTAAGTTTCTGGCATAATGAAAATGTTCTAGTTCAGGGGTCCCCAAACTACGGCCCGTGGGCCACATGCAGCCCCCTGAGGCCATTTATCCGCCCCCGCCGCACTTCCGGAAGGGGCACCTCTTTCATTGGTGGTCAGTGAGAGAGCACAGGATGCATCCTGTGTGCTGTATGTGGTGGCGCCACAAAGCGCAGCGATGCGGGACGCACGCGTCAGGGCTCTGGAAGCGCGTCATATCACTTGTTACGGCTAGCATTGACAAATATGGAACCAGACACTGACCATCTCATTAGCCAAAAGCAGGCCCATAGTTCCCATTGAAATACTGGTCAGTTTGTTGATTTAAATTTACCTGTTCTTTATTTTAAATATTGTATTTGTTCCTGTTTTGTTTTTTTACTTTAAAATAAGATATGTGCAGTGTGCTTAGGGATTTGTTCATAGTTTTTTTATAGTCCGGCCCTCCAACAGTCTGAGGGACAGTGAACTGGCCCCCTGTGTAAAAAGTTTGGGGACCCCTGTTCTAGTTGATGGTGGCCGTGGTTGCACAACTCTGTGAATAGAGTAAAAGCCACCAAATCGTACACTTTAAATGGGTAAGTTGTATGGTTCGTGAATTATATCTCAATAAAACTGTAACAAAAACCCAAAACACCTTCCCATTGCTTCCCACCATGCCCTCGGCCCCAAAATAAAGTGGAAACATTGCCTGTCTAATGGGGTCACCTTTCAGTACCCATAGCTCCTGCCCTCTCTCCAGTCACCCCTTGGCCACACCACCCATGTGGCTGTTTCCTAGCCATCCCGAGCATACTCTGCCTCAGGCTTTTACGCTTGCTCTTCCTTCCCTGGGAATGGTCTTTCCTTCTATAGCCACCTGGCTTTCACTCCTTCCACTCACTCAGGTTCACATCACCCCCTCTGAGGAACCTTCTTGACCATTTTCATTCTCTCTCCCTCATCTGATTTTTCTCCTTTATGCACTTATCCCTGACGGTGTCTGTTCGGTTATTTGCTTCGTGAACATTAGGAGCAAAACCTGCTGATTTGAACGAACCGGACTGTGTGAGGGGTAAAAGCCAAATCCAGTCTCTGCCTCTGGGAGTTTGTTCTAAATCTCTGCCTGTGAAGCTGTAAGGCTCAGGTGTGAATTCAACCCTCAGAACCCATGACTGCAATGCTAATTCTGTCCTGGGACCACATAGACTATAAGCCTGCACCTGAACTGTGCCCATCAGGCAGACCAAACTCCAGGAGGGCAGGGGCTCAAAGTTTTATGGCTGCACGTCCAGTGACGGCGCGGCAGGGGCTGAATATGTACTTTCTAGAAGCCAACTGTCCAGTCCTGTACACACACCTTGACTATAGGCCTTGTACAGTTCTGCTTCCATCTGATTCATTGAGTCATCTCTCTAGCCCCCATACCAAGGCGGGTGCCTGGCATGCAGCAGGCGTGAGGGAAAGATGGCTTCGTGGAAGAATTAAGAGCAATGGGATCTACATTGTGCTTCATGGTTTACACAGCCCTTTCCCCTAAGCCATCCGTCTCCCTTAAGAAAAGAAGTAATGGGTCCCGGCCAGTTGGCTCAGTGGTAGAGTGTCGGCCCAGGGTGTGGAAGTCTCAGGTTCAATTCCCAGTCAGGGCATAACGAACAAAGAATCGCTCATCTGCTTCTCCACACCTTCCCCTCTCAACCCCCACCCTTTGCAGCCATAGCTTGATTGGAGCACATTTGCCCAGAGCACTGAGGAAAGCTCCTCAGGCACCAGGAAGAGCTCAGTTGCTGAGCAACAGAGCAACACTCCACACTCCAGATGGGCAGAGCATCATCCCCTAGTGGGCTTGCTGGGTGGATCCTGGTTGGGGCACATACAGGAGTCTGTCTCTGCCTCCCCTCCTCTCACTGAATTAAAAAAAAAAAAAGGAAGGAAGAAAAAAAAACAAATGGGGTTCAGAGGAGGTGGTGGAGGCTGAGCCAGGCTGGGGAGAACCAATTCTGGTAGCCACAGGGCCAAGTTCACACCACAATCGATGGAGCTTATGAGAACAGGCTTTGGCAAAATGTAATCTGGGCAGAAAATGAACGGCCACTTAATCCCTGATCTATAAAGAAAACCCAGAGGTGTACTCAGTGCCAATGAAGAACCCGTTATGCATTAAGTTGCATTTCAGGACTAAGCAGCCAAGTAACACCCCTTTCTATACCTACCCCAATCACAGATGTACTGGAATCTAAGAAATCAAGAAGCACCATTCTATCAGCAGAGTCCCACAACATCACTCTGCCCTATTCGCCTCCTGGCTTTTCTTTTTATTTATTTATTTTTTTTAATTTTTATTTTATTTTATTTTTTTTGCATTTTTCTGAAGCTGGAAACAGGGAGAGACAGTCAGACAGACTCTCGTATGCGCCTGACCGGGATCCACCCGGCACGCCCACCGTGGGGCGATGCTCTGCCCACCAGGGGGCGATGCTCTGCCCATCCTGGGCGTCGCCATGTTGCGACCAGAGCCACTCTAGCGCCTGGGGCAGAGGCCACAGAGCCATCCTCAGCGCCCGGGCCATCTTTGCTCCAATGGAGCCTTGGCTGCGGGAGGGGAAGAGAGAGACAGAGAGGAAGGTGCGGCAGAGGGGTGGAGAAGCAAATGGGCACTTCTCCTGTGTGCCCTGGCCGGGAATCGAACCCGGGTCCTCCGCACGCTAGGCCGACGCTCTACCGCTGAGCCAACCGGCCAGGGCGCCTCCTGGCTTTTCTTAACACACCAAATTGAACTAGGAAATGTAATTTTACAAGGCTAAGAATGAGGCTGTAACTTTCAGGTCAGATGATACTAAACTTTCCTAAAAGACACAGACCAATAGGAAGGCTACAAGTGTCATCATATGGAAACAGAGCAGGAGGGAGAGATCCTAGGTTCAAATGCCACCTCTACCTTCCTAGATGACTTTGCCCAAGTCATGGTTTCCTCTTTAAGTGGAGGCCAGCCTCTCCTCAGAGTTCTAAAGTGCCAGCTTGGATTTCCTGGTCAAGAATCAGAAACCAAACAAAAAACCAACCCCTGAATTGATATGACTAGTGTTTGTGCTGGACAGGAAGTATCTGATACTGGGAAACTGAGCTCTGAATTGCGAGTGGCCTGCCAGGTGTTTAACAGCACTTCCTGATTGGTGGGGGCACAAGGGTTATCCCAAAGTTTGACCTTGGGTGAATGGTCAAACTGAATCAGAAACACCTGTGCCCTGAGAAGGAATGCTTCCCCTAGACAGCCTCAGGTATTGGAGACAACCCCCTATTCATGGTAGAGTTCTGATCTTTAACCACACAGTGCATGAAGCAAGGCACAAAGAAAGCATCACTCCTAAACTGAGGCAACAGGGCTCAGAAAGGTGAAGTGATTGTTCAAGAGTGAACAGCTGGAAATCAGGTAGGATGATCCCCTCTGTCTTCTACTTGACACCTAATTACTTTGCAAAGTGCAGCTCCTGGAGAAGGGCAATCAGCAGCTCATTGTGGGGATCAGGAGATAAATTGATTGGGTTCAAGGGGCATGACAGAGACTGTTCCCTAGGTTTTCTCCATTCGAAAACAACTCCTGGGCTTGGCAACTGTTCTTCTACTTCCCCACTACAGAGCAAGATAGATGTTACTCCCAAGTCAAAACTTTGCACGTGGGCAATAGCTGCTTTTGTGGGATGGGGAGAAGTAAGCTCCACTTTTGTGGCTATCAGAACTGAAAAGCAACAAGCCATTTCTGTTAAACCACAATGGGGGCTGGCCTTGCAGGAAATGCTGTTCTGCAAAGTGACAGCCAGTGTCCTGGGCCTAGCGATAGGAAAGTCAGGGCTGTCTGTGGCAGCGGCTGATTTTGGTTTCTCACCGAAGCTTTTACCTAGCAGCTCCTCAGAAATGACATGTCCTGGGGAAGACAGCTGTCATTTGCCATTGCTGTGACCCTCAAGTGGGACAGAAGTCAGGGCAAGGAAAGGCTCTGGACTCCCTCTCACCATTACTTCTAAAAAAAAAATTTACCCATGGGAGACAAGGGGCTTAACCCCTGAATATTCCAGAAGAGAACTGGGCTAGAGTTCTGGTTCCCAGGTGGATCAACTGTGCCTGTCTTTTCTCCCTGGGATGGCTGAGTCTTGAATTTTGAAGTCAGACATACATGGATTCAAATCCCACCTTTGCCACCTACAGACTATGACCTTGGGCGAGTCCCTGAGCTTCAAACTATTCACCTGTGAGACCAGGCTCAGACCCAACATAGAGGACTGGAGAGTGTGATAATCAACATATAACTCCTGGCACAAAGTAAACTCTTAATAAGATCAGATGTCATGGGTCCTTTCCTACAGCCAACTCTCCATGCCTCAGTTTTACTTCTGCAAGACGGGAATCCTAAGAGAACAGCTTCAAGAGATGCTCGAGGACCCAACGAGAAGACAGGAGCCAAGACCCCAGCCCAGAGTATACATTCCCAGAAGAGCGGCTGAGCATTGGCGCCCTAGTCGCCTCATCTGTAAAATGGGCACTTGGTTCTCCCCACCATGGCCCAGGAACCCCTGAACAGCGGCAGAGGCGGCTTCTTTTCCCTCCTCCGAACCACTCAACCCTCTCAGATCCCTGGATCCGTCCGGCCCGACCGCTCCCTCAGCCCTAGGCTCTCTTGGGCACCCAGCCCCGGCCTCCGGCCGCCCCCCGGCCCCGCTACCTATGGTGGAGATGAAAGTGGAGTTGAAGGCGTCCTCGGAGAAGCGGAACAGGACACAGGTCTTCCCCACCCCCGAGTCCCCGATCAGCAGCAGCTTGAACAGGTAATCGTAGGTCTTCGCCATATTACACTCTCTCCCCGACGGGAAGTGCGGCCAGCGCCTCGCCACTGGCCGCTGGCCCTGTCCATCAACGCCCAGTCCGCTTCTTATTGGCTCCTAGACTGCCGAAGCTGATGCCCACCCCCGCGCCGCGCCCGTCGCGGGGAGACCTGGGGAAGGGGCAAAAGGGGGCGCGGAGCCGGAAGCGGCCCAAGAGCGCCGCTCATTGGCCGACGCTCAGAACAGGGCGGGCTGCGATTGGCCAGCGGTGAGGAGTCGAGGGGCTTCAAATGAAGACCAGGCCAAGGGGTGTGGCATCTGTGTCCCCGCTTTCTTTCTCCGACTCCAGCGAGGCCCCGCCTCTCCGCTCGAGGAAAAGGGTACTCTGGAAGCGGCGCCAACGGCTCCGGGTCCTCGCAGCCCTGGGGCGGGGTCTGGGGAGCTTGCGCACGCGCGCCGGGGAAAACGTTAGACGCCAGCAGAGGGCGCACGTGCGTGGTATCTCTGGCTCCCGCCTTCTTGGCCCGCGCATGCTCAATAGGCGCCTCGCCGGAGGGAGAGTGGGAAGGCGTGGCGGCTTTAGAGGTGTCGTGTGGAGGCATCCGCGTCAGGCCGTGTGAATCCGAAGAGGCAGGGGGTGTAGTGGGCTTGTCACAGTCCAAGCAGAACCTCCCCCCACCTCCGTCTCCCCTCCTTGCCTGTGGGCATGCTCCGGAATCTCGGTTCAGGACAGGAGACTTATTTAAAGATACGCAGGCCTTCGCCATCTGATCGCGCTTGACAATTCAGGACGGCCTTGGCCCTAATTAGAGGTTGTTGAGGCACTCTGCCTCCAGTTTTCACCCTGGAGCTTCACCCACCCCAACCTGGTCTGGTGGGTTAAGATACTGAGAATTACAGGTAATATTTAGGAATGTTAGTTTTGTGCCCGCCAATTGTGGAAACAGTTATTAAAAAACATAACATGTTTAATCTCCAACCCACTGAGGTAGGTATTACTGTTTAACCAGGTTTTATGGTGAGAAAACTTGAGGCCAGAAAGCACAGGTGACTTTCCCAAGCCCCAAAGTGGGAAGTTGGGTTTTGAATTCAGACCCACAAACCTCAGAGGCCAGTCAATTTTTTTAGTTGATTTTTTAGAGGAAGAGAGACAAGAACATCAATCTATTCCTGTATGTGTCCTGACTGGGTAGCTAATGGGCAACCTCCACGCTTCCGGATGATCCTCTAACCAACGGAGCTATCTGGCCACGGTTTTTAAATTTTTTTTTTTTTTTGCCAAGGTCTTCTTGTCTTGATCATTAGGGTTTCCTGCTTTAGAGATGGATCAAATTTTCTGCCTGGCTTCCCTGCTTTGTTATTCTGAGACATCAAAGAAGCCTCCAGCCTGGCTAGATCTTTCGAGAGCTGGCCTCTGTCTGACTGGGGGTGGCGCAGTGGATAGTGCACAGACCCAGAATGCTGAGGTCCCTGGTTCGAAATGCCCAGATCGCCAGCTTGAGTGCAGAGTCATGATATGAGCCCAGGGTTGTTGGCTTGAGTCCCCTGGACAAGGCATAAATGAGAAGCAATGTTTTGTTTTTTGTTTTTGTATTTTTCTGAAGTTGGAAACGGGGAGGCAGTCAGTCCCGCATGCGCCCAACCGGGATCCACCTGGCACGCCCACCAGGGAGCGGTGCTCTGCCACAACCAGAGCCATTCTAGCGCCTGAGGCAGAGGCCACATAGAGCCATCCTCAGCACCCGGGCCAACTTTGCTTCAATGAGCCTTGGCTGCGGGAGGGGAAGAGAGACAGAGGAAGGAGAGGGGGAGGGGTGGAGAAGCGGATCGGTGCTTCTCCTGTGTGCCCTGGCTGGGAATTGAACCCAGGACTCCTGCACGCCAGGCCGACGCTCTACCACTGAGCCAACCGGCCAGGACTTTTTTTTTTTTTTTAATTCAGTGATAAGAGGGAAGGCAAGAGACTCCTGCATGTGCCCCCACTGGGATCCACCAGGCAAGCCCACTATGGGGTGATGCTCTGCCCATCTAGGGTGTTGTTCCATTGCTCAGCAACTGAGCTCTTCTTAGTGCCTGATGTGGAGAGCATGGAGCCATCCTCAGCACCAGGGGCCAACCTGCTCCAATCGAGCCATGGCTGCACGAGGGGGAGAGAGAGACAGAGAGGGAGAACCAAGCGGGTGGGGTAGAGAAGCAGATGGGTGCTTCTCCTATGTGCCCTGACTAGGAATCGAACCCAGGACATCGCATGCTGGGCTGATGCTCTACCATTGAACCTACAGGCCAGGGCCAAAAAGCAATTAATGAAGTAAGGTGAAGCATCTATCTCCTCCCTCTGTCCCCCCCTTAAAAAAAAAACAGGCCTCAGGCTCTCCTCCCTTGCACTGTTAGTCCATTCTGTTAATCTGATTTAGGAAAAGCTTCAACTAGAGCCATACACCACTTTCAATCCTCATGGTACACTGCTCACAAAAACCGGGGGATATTTTATTGCTTCATATTCATTTTGAAATATGAGCAGTATATTTGATGCTATGGACTACCTACTCTGGCAATTCTTTTTCTTGGCACTTTTCCCATTTTATTTACCCGTTTCTTCACATGCCACCTACTCCTCTTCTCTGGGTGCTGCTTCTTAGATTACCTTGCAGTTTTTAGGGGGTTCTACTTGTCCCCTAGATTTCTGTGTACCTCATGGTTCTTCCTATCTGTTTGTACTTTCTGGGTGAATCTCAATCACCCCCCCCCCCACCGTGGCTTCTAGTATCTCTTGATTCTCACCTCTTAGAGAATCCATCTCCCAGTCATGTCTCTATGTCCAACAGCTTTTTCAGCATCTGCCTATGAATTTGTCAAAGATCTTTCAAATTCAGCACATCCACAAGTGACCTCATCATCTTCCACTCACACAAGCTTGTCCTGAATTACCTTCTAGCTGAAACCTACATTGTCCAAGACCTTTCTTTCACCCTGCACATCCTGGTTTGCAAGGAGGTTCTAAGTATCTCTTGAACCTTGCTCTTCTGTTTCCATCACTCCTCCGATCACATCTCCCACTGATCTCCCGGATCATTCTCTAATCCAGATTCCACCTTGCAGTGTGGTAATTCTAAAACACTTACCCAATATCCATCCATGGTCTGTGGGCATGATAAAGTCCTCACAACCTAGTCCTAACCTCACCCCGTGTTCCACCCACACTTTGTGAGACTGGGAACTTCCCAAGAGCTGACACAGGTCAGTTATATAAACACTGCACACTTGTGTTTGTGTTAAGTGCTGAGGTACAAGGATGTCTAGATTAGATTACAGCCCAAGGGGGTAGGAAGGAGGGAAGAGGGTACCATCTAGTACCACCATTACAATCTAGTAATGGTGGGGCATTTAGAGAAGAGGACCATAGTTTATTGACATTCTCATCTACAACCTAAATGACTGAGTGTCAGCTAAATGTTGAATAGCAGGAAGTTTTTCAGTTGTACTTGCTAACAAAACATTGTTTGCATACCGCATCAATGTTTTAAGTTTTCGTTTCTTTTTTTGTTTCCCTATCCTGTTCAAGACCAGATCTTGAGGCAAATACCAAAACAATTTAGGAGATTGTACTGCAGTCATCTCTTGACACTTTAAGTTCCCTGCCATCCAGTCAGCTAAATCTTAAGATTACTTCCTTCAGATCACTTCTTCCTTGTTATCCCATGGCAAGCACTAGGCCAGATTAACCGAAACATCTAACTGCTCTTCCCGTTGCTAGTGTATCTCCATTTTAGTCCTCCTGAAAATGAATGTTAAGTGGATTTTCCTAATGTCAGTGGCTCTCCACTCCTGACCAAATTAAGTTCTGGCTTTCATCAAGGTGGATCCAGCCTACTTTCCAGCTTTCCTATTTCTTCCCTTTATATATACAACATACAGAAAACCTTTCCCAGGCAGGCCTGTGCTTTCCTAACTAAGGCAACAGGGACCATCTTTTCTGCTCCTATCTCATCTATTACAATCCTACTCATTCTTCAGAGCCTGGCTCAGGAGGATTGGGGATAACAAAGGACAGGAGCTTTTGAGTTACTGAGGCAAATGCTCTCACTGTAATAGAGATCTTAATCCTTACATCATGAAGCCATGGTATAAAGCCATAAGCAAAATTTGCTATGTTCCTGGCACAATTATCTCATTCACATTTGTTGAGCCAAAATGCCTTACATGTCCCCACACATTCTAAAATCCACACAGATTGTAGTTTATGTAAAAATTTATTTGACCAAAATGTAGAAAAAGTGATACTATTACATATGATACAGTTGCAAGAATCTAAATGAAAAGTGTGGGCTTTATTTAATTGCACAATTTGCTAGTGTATCTCCTGGGTAGTGTGATGCCTAATAAATAGGAGTGAGGGGCAGAGGAGTTGGGTAAGCTAGAAGCAGGGTGGTTTTTAGTCAACTGTAAACTTGAGTTGCCCCCCACACTGCTGGGGAATATGGAATGTTTTAGCTGAGATGTTAACCAAGAAAGCAAAAATATAACAAAGCCAAAATGTGCAGCTGTCTACAAAATACTCCACATCCAGTTGAATCAGGAGTTTCCTGGTCTTTTATTAACTTGGTCCTGATGAAGGAATTAAAAGTCTCAGATAAGTAAATCTTCAATTTACCATTCCCTAAAGTATAGAGGAGATGAAGTTAGGCCAGTTACTTATCTCTGCTGCCAGAGAGGCTCCTTCTGCCCAATATTTAATAGAAAAGCACTCTTGCTCAATTATTGATGGCCAGCAGTCGTCTTGATGAGGGTTCCCGAACAGGACTGAATTCTACCATATGCATTCCTGCTGGGTGAATGGCCTCATATCAGAGTAAATGTTAGGACTATTTCTCAAGCATTCTCATGCTGACTGCTCAGAGGATGTTTGTTATGAACGGTAAGATGTGGAAAAGAGCCAGAATGATTTGGTTAATCTATCTGTGGTTTATGACTTCGCACAATAGCCTCCCACCCCAGCCTTTTCACTCTGAATGGAAAATCCCATCCATTTTAATGTGATAGTCCCTGGCCTCCTATAGTGTGTCTAACAGTGGCCCAGAGGTTCTATTGTCAACCTTTTAAATTGACCAAGGACTAGATATTAGAGTTTGTGTTTTTAAAGTGTGGGGTTGTCTAATTCCAGAAACCAAATGCCCTCAGTCTTAAGAGACTAATGTTCAATAGGAAACACCCTGCCTAGTTTAGAAATAAATGCAATTTAAGGATAAAAAGAGTTGAAAAATCTGGTGCCATTTGGAAAAAAAAAGGTAAGAAATTAGATTTAACTGGTGCTCAAAGCTTCTCTGATATAAAATATTTGGTCACATAGTCATAATTTGCACAGATGCAGGAACAAAAGAAACTTCTTACAAGAGAAGAGAGAGACAAAGATGGAGGTCTGGAGCTTCTGTTGGAACAAGACTCTTCAGTTGGGATTATATACAGTTAAGTTCATTTAGTGTCTGATCCAGTGTCTGATGTAAGCCCACGTTCTCTTCTTTGGCCTGGGCAAGTTTTTCTGGTAAGGATTAAGAGTGGAAGACAAATAAATTAATAAGCATCTTTGTTAAAGTTGAAGAGGGGGGAGGTTTCCTAGAATCCATATTGCTAGAGCAGAAGTCATAGCAGAGATTTATATTTTAATTATAATAGGACACCATGGAATAATAGATATCAAGTACCAAACTTGGGAGTCAGATGGGATTGCAGGATAAAATATAGGATGTTCAGATAAATCTGAATTTCAGATAAACAGATAAACTTTTTAGTATAAGTATATCCCAAATGTTGCAAGTGATATACTTATGCCAAAAAATTAGTCATTGCATATCTGAAATTCAATTTTTTTTTAAAGACAGGTTTGTGGTCCTTTTTTTTTAGATTTTATTTATTCATTTTAGAGAGAGGGAACAGAGAGAGAGAGAGAGAGAGAGAGAGAGAGAGTGAGAGAGAGAGGCAGAGAGAGAGAGAAGGGGGGAGAAGCAGAAAGCATCAACTTCCATATGTGCCTTGACCAGGCAAGCCCGGGGTTTCGAACCAGTGACCTCAGTGTTCCAGGTCGATGCTTTACCATTGTGCCACCGTAGGTCAGGCTGAAATTCAAATTTAACTGGGTGTCCTCTATTTTAATCTGCTATGTTTGGCAATCCTAAAGTCAAACTACTGTACCTGAATTTACAGCTATGCCACTGAAGTAAGCCATTTAACCTTTCTAGCTCTGCTTCCCCATCTGTCAAATGGGGATAACAATACCCCTGTGTGCTATGTGGGTTATTATGAGAAAGAAATGAGAAACATTTCAGAATTTATGAAATGCTACACAAACACAAGATTTTAGTCCTATATATGGGTACTTAATACATTTGCCCCCTATGGCCCTGGCTGGTTGGCTCAGTGGTAGAGTGTCAGCCTGGCCTGTGGAAGTCCCAGGTTTGATCCCCAGTTAGGGCACATAGGAGAGGCAACTATCTGCTTCTCCATCCCTCCCACTCTCCCTTCTCATTCTCTTTTTTTTTTCTGAAGCTGGAAACAGGGAGAGACAGCCAGACAGACTCCCGCATGCGCCCGACCGGGATCCACCTGGCACGCCCACCAGGGGCGACACTCTGCCCACCAGGGGGCGATGCTCTGCCCCTCCGGGGTGTCGCTCTGCCGAGACCAGAGCCACTCTAGCGCCTGGGGCAGAGGCCAAGGAGCCATCCCCAGCGCCCGGGCCATCTTTGCTCCAATGGAGCCTTGGCTGCGGGAAGGGAAGTGAGAGACAGAGAGGAAGGAGGGGGCGGGGGGTGGAGAAGCAAATGGGTGCTTCTCCTATGTGCCCTGGCCGGGAATCGAACCCGGGTCCCCCGTATGCCAGGCCGACGCTCTACCGCTGAGCCAACTGGCCAGGGCCTCCCTTCTCATTCTCTATCTCCCTCCTCCCCTGCAACCATAGCTTGAATGGTTCAAGCAAGTTGGCTCTGGTGCTGAGGATGGCTCCATGGCCTTACGTCAGGTGCTAACGTAGCTTGGGTAGCTTGGTTACCTGAGCAACAGAGCAGTGGCCCCAGATTGGCAGAGCATCACCCCCATAGGGGGCTTGCTTGGGGCACATGTGGGAGTTTGTCTGTCTGCTTCTCTGCCTCTCAATAAAAAAAAAAAAAGAAAAAAATACAATTGCCCCCTAAATGCCAACTAATTAGTCTTTGAGCTTTTGGGAGGAAAATATAACCTTGTAACCCATCTTTCTTTTGGAGGTTCTGGGAGTGGCTATTGAAATTCCAGTCATAATTATGTTATTGTGTCTATGTGTCCATAGCAATGTAGTTAAACTGAGGTAAACGTAACATGATTGAAACTTAAGCCAGACTACAGGCATGTTAAGTGATTGAGCTGATAAAACAAATTTTTTAAAAAAGTAAGATGCCATTTAGATCTATGCGTGACAGAACATGAGGGAGAACTGGTTTGCCACGAGTGATGGCTGATAAGGGACTAGGCCAGGACTCATTAAAATACTGAAGGGAAGTAAAATGACTCATAAAATGTGAGAGGATCAGCTTGGAAATTTTCAGAAAGAAAAAAGTACACAAGATGGCAGTCTTTAAAATGCAACTATGGAATTTTTCATTTGACAGGCACTTAAAACACCAAGCCATTCTGATCTGGGAGTTCATCAGACACAGAACAGTGACCCAGGCCTATCCAGCCTGGAAGGACACATGGTAATTGAATATCTACTACTGTGTGAGCCAATTTCTCCATTATCTCATTTAATCCTCACAATAAATGAGATAGCACCTTTATTTTGCAGAAAAGCTAAGTAGCTTATTCATGGTTACACAGCTAATGTGGTAGAGCTAAAATCTAAACTTGGATATCCCAACTACAAATCCTGACCTCACTTCACCTTGCCACTAGATTCTTGGAGTCTACTTTGTTATTAGGTCTGAGAAAAAATAACTCCCTGGAAGTGTTAATTGTCCTTGAGAATCATGACAGGCCCAGAGACAGCCAACAGGTAGTAGATCTCCATAGCCGCAATCCCTGTCAATGAAGTTCCACTGGAGAGGCAGGGCTGCAGCTATTTCAAAGGGTGGAGGCTACAAATGTCTGGAAAAATTCCAGGAACAAATAGAGCAAAGAGAATACAAATCTCTGCAGTCTGTAACCTTCCTCCGGGTGGATGCAGTGTGATGTATGAGGGAGAGGTTTGTACAGAAGTCCCCGGTGGGTGGCAGTTAGACACAGGTACATGTTGGGGGCGGAAGGGTGTGGGTTGTTTAGGAGGGATGTATTTTGGAGCAATGCATATAAAGAAAAATTGGGACGAGTGGGACACTTGAAACCATGTCAATGGAATTAAAAAAAAAAAAAAAGGAAAAGAAAAATCGGGACAGAGGTTCCCACCTGAATCAAACAGGATAAGGAATAACAAACTATAAGGACCAAAAATTGATGCTAACTGGAGATTTTCATGTCATTTTCAGGTTTGAGGGACAGTCTAGAAGATGTGGCTTAGACATCAACATGTCTGAGTTATGAGTACAGTCAGAGGTGGTGGTGGTGGCAGAGTGCAGGGGAGGGCTGGATAGACTGAAATTTGGATTCTCTTGGAAAAAAATCAATGAGCTTTTGGTCACTATAGGCGTGTCCTTTTAATATCCACAGGCTAAGTTTATGAGATTTTCCTCAACCAAAGCAGGGTTCCTGGTTCTAATTAAATATGAGGGGAGGTAGATGTTAGCATTTCAGGCAACTTTGTTTGGAACTTGGGAAAGGATCATCTCACTTCCTTTCTTTGGCATTCCAGCAACTTCCATTCCCTTTTCCCTGCTAAAGGGATACTCTTTAATTCCTTGTAGGGTAGTTTCCTAAGGGCAAGGTATAGAGGTGAGCTCCCTCTCAGAACCAAGATCTGGATAAATGTTCCATAAAAAGTGAAAACATAGCCTGACTGGTGGTGACACAGTGGGTAGAGTGTTGACCTGGGACACTGAGGTCCCAGGTTTGAAATCCTGGGGGTCGCCGGCTTGAGTGTGAGATCATTGACATGATCTCATGGTTGGTTGGTGGTTTGAGCAAGGGGTCACTGGCATGGCTGGAGCCCACCAGTCATGGCACATATGAGAAGCAATTAATGAACAACTAAAATGCCACAACTATGAGTTTATGCTTCTCATCTCTTGCCCTTCCTATCACTCTCTCTTTCTGTAGCGCAAAAAAAAGAAAAAAAAAAAAAGAAAAAAGAAAGAAAGAAAGAAAAGAAAACAGGGAACTCCAGGCAACATTCTCAGAGTATAACACAGAAACAAATGCAATAAGGAGTGAAGAGACCAAAATGCCATTGCTGCTGTTTGTATCCATAGAGCAAACCCCACTCAAGGGTAGGCTCTTTTCAGGCACAGCCTGCTGGTTTCTGCAAGTTCTGATGACTACAGAGCTGTTTAAGAGGGTGGATGAATCTCCACTCAAAACAAGTTCTGTTTAAGGAAAAACAGCTACTGGCATGCAGATACAGTCAGCTAACTCCAAGTCTGAGAGCTCGTGCTAAATTGGCTTTTGTTTTCACATCATCAGGAAAGAATCACACAGGCATAATTTTCTTTTTGAATTGAGCTCTTCATTTGAATGACCCACCTACTGTTGTAGCCACAGTCAAGGGCATCACAGCTACTACGGCTCAAAAGCGGCAAGTGGAGAAAATGAAAAGAAGAGGGCATAGGATGAGGACACCTGTCTTTATTCGGTCACACAGTCACAGACACAGCAGAAGGTGGCTTGAAGAATCAAACCAGGAGACAGGAAATGGGAGCTTCTAGAAGCCCATAGGAGTGTAGGCACCACAGTGAGAAGGCAGACTTCAGTAAGGCTAGAACAGAGGGCGCACCCCTGCTGCCTCTCAGAGAGAGGTCATGTCGTTGAGAGCATGGTCCAGCTCCTCGCTGATAGCCTTGTACTTGAGCTTCTGAGCGTAGAGCTCATCTAGAGGGTGGATGTTCCCAGGGAGAGAGTTCGGAAGAAGTACAGGGGCAGAACACGAGGGTCGGGATGGTGTGCCACAGATGAGCAATGAGAGGAAGGAAAAAAGTGAGAAAACAAAGCATGAACTAGATGAAAGTCGTGTCCTATGGAAAACAAACAAGAAAACAAGACAGAGTGATTTCTAAGTAGTTGGAGGTTCTACAGGGGATTACTCCTAATGAACCTTTAAAAGAGTGGTGACCAGAAATGTATAGAGCTTCTCACCAGTCTCCTGCCCTGGGTTGTTTCTGATTTTCAACAATGTTACCTGGTTCAAAGTCGTACTTTGGAATGGGAGCATTCCCCTTATATGGAAACCTCACTTCCCAAACCAAACTCCAGACACATGGTCTGAGGAATGAGTTTTGCACTCATTCTGGGTAAGAGAGGCAGCTTGGGAGATTCTATCTGAACCCCAAGATCTGGAATGCACGAATTATTTCATGAAGAACACAGAAAAGTTTTTTTTTTAAAGTTGGAACTCTACAAGAAATTCTGGGATGTGTGGGCACTAGGCTTACAGACTAGAGTCTTTATTTAGTCTCTACATTCTCTTTATTTGCATTTTCTCGTAGTGATAAGCTCTGAGCTTTCTGGGAGAGAGCTTCCGTAAAAATACAAGGCATCTAAAAAATGCAAGGCATCGCTCAGAAATGAGGAAATGGAAGAAAATTAAAAACCTTTTTTTTTTTTACATCAGCCATATTTGAGTCTTTGTACTCACATGTGGAGCTAATTAACCAGAGATGTTATTTCTTGAAAAATGGCAATGCAAGTCTGAATTTGATTTGCACTATCCAATTCCAGTGCTTCAGACTTCAGATGTGACATCACTCTGCACTGTACTATCTCTAAATTGAACAAAGCCCACTCAGTCCCTACACAGACTTCCCCAGCTCTCTGTGAGTATGTCAGGTAGGGGGAGGCAGAGCAAACATAATTAGATGGTAATTTCATACCTTCCAGGTCATCAATGGTCTTTTCCAGTTTTGCAACTGTTCTCTCTGCAAATTCAGCACGGGTCTCAGCCTAAGGAAAAAGACAGCAGTTACTGCGAATGCTTCAAGGCCAGCCCCTAGAGAAATTTGACTTGCTGGGTGTGATTACTCACCTCTTTCAGTTTGTCAGACAGAAGTTTAATTTCTTCTTCATACTTATCCTCCTTTTCAGAATACTGTGGGAGAAACCAAAACATGTTTCTATGAAAAGGAAAGAAAAAAGGCATAAAAGAACACCAGCTTCGCCCCCTGGTGGGCATGCCAGGTGGATCCTGGTCGGGGGCATGCAGGAGTCTGACTGCCTCCCCATTTCCAACTTCAGAAAAATACAAAAAAAAAAAAAAAAAAAGAACACCAGCTTCCTGCTCCTTGGAGCAGGAAGTGTATGCTTGAACATGCCTAAAAAGCAAAGTACAGGCAGGCACCTTTCCAGGCAAAGGAGATGGGTGCGAAACTCAGAGAATCTGTGGGAAACCCCTCTGGGATGGTACTGAACTGATAACTGGAGACAAAGTGTAATGAAGGTAAGGCCATGACTGAATGAAAATATATGCTATTCAAGGCCCTTCACGTCTGTATTTCCAACCCCATTTCCCACCAACTTCCCCAAAGTGCTGTCTGCTTCAACAGATTTTGTGTACTCTCTGGTCTCCCAGCGCTAGTCTCTGACAGAGTTCCCAAGGATGGACTGTTCCTTTTCTCATTACCACCTGCTAGAAAGCATGTGTCTTTCAAGGCTCACCTCAGATTAATATTAGCTAATATTTATCAACTGCTTGCTATGTTGCTAGATAGCCTCAATCCCATTTTACAGATGAGTAAAGAGTCAGGTAATTTGTCTAGGGTCACATAGCTATCAAATGAACAAGCCGAGACTAGAACCCAACTCTGGAATTTAAGCTTCTGGTCATCATCATGCTCTATAGCCTTTTTAAAGGTCACTTCCTTGTGATGCCTTTCCCAGCTTTCCAAGGTGCCTCTGTTAAAGTCTCAAAGCACCTTGTTATCTTGTCAATCTTTTCCACTCAACTTGACTGAGCTCTCAAAAAAGCAGAGGCCATATTGTCATGAAACATCTATCTCTGTGGCCTCGCAGCACTTGACATGCACCCCTGGACTGTATTTATTCATCAAATATCCTAGTATTAAATATATGCCAAGCATAAAGCTAGGACTAATGATATAGCTCTAAATAAGTCAGATTTGGACCCTGTCCTTAAGTTTACAATCCAGTAAGGAAGGCATGCAATTAATTGAGTAATAATGATAAATGAGATCAACCATCATGATAGGAAAAGATGTGACTGGGGCTATGAAGCCAAGAAACACTTAACCTAGATAAGCAATCAGGGCAGGCTACCCAGATGAAGTGCTATTTAAACAGAGGCCCAAAGGATGAATAGGAGGTTTCAAGCAAAGAGAAAAAGAAAGTTCACTCCTGGATGAATGGACAGCAGGTTCAAAGAACTGGAGTTGACAAGAGAACATGTAATGTATACTTAAACTGAAGTTCAACACTACTGAAGGGTAGGAGGGAGGGTAAGGAGGAGAGGAGGATGGGGAATTCAGCAGGGTGACCCAAGGAAGACTAGACGTTGCTCCTAATGTGATTCTATCCTGTTGTGTCTACTCTGTATAGTTTCAACCTAAAAAGCCCAATTCCACCTCTGATATCTGCTGCTCAATCTTCAAGAAGGTATTTCTGGAAGAACCAAGGGCTTCAGGTGAGAATTGGACTCTCTGTTAATAGGATTTTGCTCAGATCTCCCCAGGAGGAGCCTGACCCTGACCAGGCATCAATCTCACATTCCATCTCCACCCTCGTAAGAAGTACAGATAAAAAATGATGCTAAGACCCCATGGAGGAGGGAGATCCAGCCACAGGGCACTAACGCTGCTGTTAGCAAATACAGTTCAGACCCCTGATACCTTGGCATACCTTGGGGGAAGAAACAAGCCCAGCCAATCACCCTCCAACTAAAGCCAAACACCAACCTTTTCAGAGGCAGCCTCCAGTGACTTGAGGTTATTAGTGACATTCTTGAGTTCTTCTTCCAGGTCACCACATTTTCTGCACAAAGACAAAGGATTTTGTGTCTCACCCTCCCTCACAGCAGGCAATTCTAAAGGCAGTTTCCCACAGGAGGAATCCACACTGCCTGCCTGGAGTCCCCACAAGGAATGCAGGAAAAGATCAATGGCTTTTTCTGAGCTGGAGCACTGTGTACTCATCAAAGCCCTCTCATGCCAGGCAAAGGCGTGGCAGGCAGGCTGAGTATTTGGAAGGTTTGTAGAGTGCTCCTGGCCTCCTGCCAAGGCTGAGGCAACAGGGACTTGTGGAATCTATGATTGATGAGGCTGACTCCAGAAGGTGTAAGAATGAGATAGAGAGTGGAGGCTGGGAGACAGCAACCAGAGTTTACACTGGTCACTCCAGGAAGCAAGCCCAGAACGGATTTGCGAAACCAGACCCCTCAGCGCTGCAGGAGGCTCTGTGGAGCTGGAGGGCCTAAGGGCAAGAATTTCTGTTGTTTTTTGGAGCTTTCAGGATTCTGTTTAAGCTTCTCACCACCAACATCCCACCACCCACTAGCAATGTGGCATGGCCAAATAATGACTTCAGCCTTTAAACACGTGGCGGGGTTAGGGGGGATGCTTTCTATAGGTCAGCTTTCTGTTAAAAAGTCACGGCCCACTGAGATACTCTCTCTGGGAGAATAAGACTTCTGGGCTTCTCTGCTACCAGCTGTCTCACTCCTACTTTGAAATTTCTTTGTAGGAATAGTCAAGACATGGGCAGCAAAATCAAACAGTTGCCTCCTCTTTGTCATCTACTGAGGCAAAGAGGGAGGACTGAGCAATGAATTCCAGACACCCATCCACTTGACCAGAGGCCCTGGTTGGTGTCAACCAGCTCCTTCCAGTTCTGACCGAAAAGTTGAGCTGGGCTCCCCTCAGTCCTGCTCTTGCTACTCACAGTTCAGACACCTCAGCACGCTCCTCTGCCCTCTCCAGCTCGCCCTCCAGGATGACCAACTTACGAGCTACCTGCAGAGACAGAAAGGATCATCAGAGACTGACCCCCCACATCCAGTAGGATGCTCTCAGTGCAGACAGCGAGGCCATGCCCAGACTATCTGCCAACATGGGGCCTTCTGCTGCTGCTTTTCTTTTTTTCTTTTTTTGGAGAGAGGAGAGAGTGAGACAGGAAGGTAGAGAAAGGGTGAGAAGCATCAACTTGTAGTTTCATCACTTTAGTTGTGCATTGATTACTTCTAAGAGAGGGAGGAGAGAGAGTGAGAAGCATCAAATCGTAGTTGCTTTCACTTTAGTTGTACATTAAGCTTCTTGTACATGTCTTGACTGGGGCTGTGCCAGTGTCCCGTTGCTCAGCAAGTGACCTTGGACTTTTCATGCCAGCAACCTTTTGATCTCAAGAAGAGTAGAACAGAGGTGGTCAGGACTGCCACATGGGGCTTTTGAGATCATGTGGACGATGCCCCTGCTCAAGCCAGTGATCCCATGTTGACAAGCCTGTGCTCAGGGCCCAGTGACCTTGGAGTTTCAAACTGGCAACTTCAGTGTTCTGGGTTGACACTTTATCCACTGCACCACCACTGCTCAGGCTCTGCTGCTTCTTTAACTTAGTCCTGGAGACCATCAAAATTTTCTCCCTTGGGTCCCAGGAGTGAGGCAGATAGGAGGAGAAGGAAGAGCTGAGACCAAGAGGCAGGCAGAAAGGGGACTGAGCTTTCACAGTCTGAAGACCCATGATAAGGGACCACAATTCCAAAATTTAGCCAAACTGTGTAGAAATACCCAGCTGTGGGACAAAAAGTGTCTGATCAGTTGGTTTCCCCACCTAATCAGACAAGCGTCACAGAATTCCCCAGGACCTTTTGGCACTGTGAAAGATACAGTTCCCAGCCAAGTGGTGTCTCTGGAAAAACAGATGTGGACACAGATGGACAGCTGACCTAACTGAGAGCTTCCTTTGGGCGGACCCAGGTTCTCCCTATCACACATCCATTTCCTCCCCACTTCCTGCTGCAGCCACCATCTACCAGCCCCACTCACCTCCTCATATTTGCGGTCAGCCTCCTCAGCAATGTGCTTGGCTTCTTTGAGCTGCAACTCCTGGATCTCCATCTTCTCCTCATCTTTCATGGCCCGGTTTTCTATCACCTTCATTCCTCTGCAAAGAGCAACCTTGTCATTACTGCCACATACACAGTACTGCCTCATCACACACCTCCATGCACCCATGCACCTGCTCATCTGAACACTGCTCAGACATCTGCCAGGAACCAGGCTTCAAAGAGGAAATTAGGGAGCTAATCACAGGCACTTTTCACCTTTACTAAATGCTGGGCACTGCTCTAAGTACCTTAAATTTCAAAACTGCCCCACGAAGTAATAGGTACATTGTCTCCTTTTCACGAGGAAGAAACCAAGGCACAGAGAGGCTAATTGACTTGCTCAAGGTTATATAGCTAGTGAGTGCAGAGCTGGGACCCAAACCTGATGATCTGGCTCTGGAGCTCCAGAGTAAGTGTTCCCATTCTATATCACTTCTAACTACATAGTAACAGGGTGTACTTGTAGCCAACAGTTACTATACTGTGGTCAGAGGTCTGGGCCAGCTTGGCTATAGGAACGATGAATTCCACTGCAGGGGAGGAGGTGGTGTGCATGTGTCACAGACCACTTTCCAGAAGAAAGTCCTCAAGTGATGAGGGTGGCGGGGGAGTTACTTTCCAGTGAGGGAGCTGAACAAGAAAGCCCCAGAGGAATGATCTAACACAGCAGGAGGTCAGGTTGGCTGGACCATAGACTAGGCACTTATGACACGCTAAAGGTTTTATGCTGAGGGGACAGAAAACCACTGGAAGGTTTCAAAAATAGGAATGAGCAGAAAACCAGAATGATTAATGGATTGCAGTGGAAAGCCAAGGTAAGAGCTAGGTACCAATAGGTTGAGGGATGAGGAGGGTCAGTTGGAAGTCTCCCATAATTCAGCTGGTTGACCATGAAATAAGCTCACTCTGGCCTGCATTGCTTGGAGTGATCTGGGTAAAATCAGTATCTCCAAAGAAGCTGACCCAGGATAACATATGATGTGTGGTGCCTTCCCAGAGCAGAGGTGCATGTACTTCTGTTGTCCAATAAATACTTTCATTTGGGCTGCCACTACCATTCTCAGTTGACTGTCACAACACCCTGCACACCTATACAAGGCTTCAAGATCGGCAAGTGAGCAAGCTTGGAAACCCTCTGCAGTCCTGGAGAGATGATCAAAGTGACCTTATCCTACCTAGGTCACGGAGCAAGTGGCAGTAGGACTTGAACCTAGATTCTTCAGCTCCTGAGTATAGGATTCCTCCTGAGTATATCAGTCTCTAACAACAGTATCACCAAATGCTTCTGGTGACATGATATAAGTGAGGGGCAATCCTAGGTTTTCCGGGTTTGCCCTGGGGGCATCTTGAAAGTGTGACAATCAGCCAGGTTGGTCTGACAGTGTGCACATGGGACAGCAGCTAACCTAGCCCCTGCCCCAGCCATGAGGACTTTGTGATGGGATCCCTCATACTTCCCATGGCTGCCTCCCCGCTAAGTGGCTGAAGCAGAGCCTGACCTGGGTCTGTACCCTCAGCACAGGCTGTTTCACTGCATGGGAAGAAACTTCCTGTTTGAGAAACTCCCAGAGTCAATTCCAAGATTTCTCAGTTGGTTTTTATCTCTAGTTTATGGGTACAATAGCACAGTCAGGGATGACTCCTTTGGAGGAATTCATCCTGGAGAACCACAGCAAGTGGGTCAAGAGAGAATCCTGGTGGGATCATGCAATAGACTTGCATACCATTGCCACCCAAGGAACCCATTTATACCATGGAGAGGGGTCCTTCTGTGAATCACACAATCTGAGAAACTGCCATACTCCAGAAGATGAAGCCCCGTGCTGGAAGCCCAAATGCAGTGCTCATGCCACAGAGGTGAGGAGCACCGCCAGCTGCAAGTCTGTGCATGTGCCTGACATGTTGTAGCCATCTAGTAGCCCAAAGCCTGCCTAACAGCATTGTTATCAATCATCTATTCATGGTTTGTTCCAAGTTTTTATCTGCCCTCTTCTCGCATCACCTCAGAAATTGATGTCTTGAAAATGTGGACAGTGGCTTTCAGACTCTGTAACCTGATCACATTGCTGTAATACTTGCAGTGATATCTGCCCTTTTTTCCCTTCCTCTGCCTGGTGGGAGTTTTTGTCCTCACTACTACAAAGACAAACATCTATTTTCAAGGCATTGTAATGCACTGTACACATGTTCACATCATGAGATTGCACTCACTTTCAGCCCAGTTCTGTGAGGTCAGCCATCCATTCACATCTCCATTTCCAAAAAGCCATTACCAGTGCCACGGGGTTCAAAGCATCCTTACCTCTCGCTCTCATCAGCAGCCTTTTCTGCTTCCTCCAGCTTCTGCAGGGCCGTGGCCAGTCGTTCTTGAGCCCTGTCCAACTCCTCTTCAACGAGCTGGATGCGTCGATTAAGAGCTGCCACATCCCCTTCAGCCTGGGAAAGTCAGAGGTGCAGCCAGGTTAGTAGGTAACTGGCCAGCAGCCGGAAGCCCTTTACTCACAGTGACTTTCCCTCAGCTAACATGATTCCTCCAACCAGAGGCAGTAAGAAATTTACACTCTGGTCATACTGAGAATATGAATTTTCAGTATGACTTTTCCCAAAAATGTGAGGCAACACCCGCCATTCAACGATGAAGGTGTGTGTCCCAGTAAACATTGGTGGCTGAGTAAACACTGAAGAAAAACAAGTATACCATATGCTGGGAGAGGACAGTGCTGGCCTCTCCATGTGCTGGATTCCTAGAGAACAAGGTCACTGGGG